>NC_056732.1:567621069-567961069 GCF_019279795.1 Protopterus annectens
TTTTGGATAGTAGAGGTTTAGGAACAGGCTTAAGGGTGAAAGGCATGGCATTGATTTTGGGCCTGAGGTTGTTGTGGGGTGTTGGAGGAAGTGATGTTGTTTAAGAGTTTAAGTATTAAGGAAGTGAAATAGTTATTAAAGCTGGATGCTATGTCCAGGTCTGTACCTGTTATATTGGGGGCAGGAGTGGTGGTTCTTCTGGGCTGTAGGATGTTATTTATTGTTGCCCAGAATTTTTGCAGTTTGATACTGTATTTGTTTTGTTGAGTGATACAGTAATTTTGTTTATCGAGCTTAACCTGCTTTTGTGCTTTGTTCCAGAGCTCATGAAAGGTTTGCCTAGCTGTGGGTGATTGGGTGTGGTGCCAGGTTTTCCAGGCTTTATCCCTGGCTCTAAGTAGGTCTTTTGTGGATTTCTGGAGCCAAGGGGTGGGGTTACTATATATCCTGATAGTTTTTAAGGGGGCTAGTTGGTCGAGGATATTTAGGAATCTGGAGTGGAAGTAATCAACTGCTTTGTCTAATGAAACGGTTTTGATGGGAGTCCATTTGCAATGTTGCAAGGGTCTTATGAAGTGGTCTCTAGGAAATTTTTTGTTGGAGCGGGTTTGTAGAAGGGAGGGAGAGTTAAATATTTAAGTTTGTGACTGAGGATAAAAGTGGAGCTGTGGTCACTCAGAGAGTTTGGTAGGTTGCCACATTGATGGGAAGTATATGTTTGATTTGTGAGGATCCAGTCAAGTATGGATTCTCTTTTAGTGGCCTTATCAATTCATGTGGGAGTATCCATAAGTTGGGTAACGTTATATAGGTTAATGTGGTGGGTGGGGGTAGGAGAATGGATGGAGTTCCAGTCAATGTTTACATCACTGAGCATGATCGTTTCTTGAGGGAGGGAGTATGAGGCCCAGTGAAGTATGGATTCTAGGATGGTTAGGTTGTCGCCCGGGGGTATATAGATACCCAGTAGGTTTAGGTGCTTATGTTGGTTACGGGAGAGTTTTGCAAATTGAGTGTCTGCATTATTGAAGACTTTTGGAGGAATTGGAGTTATAGGTTGGTTCTGTTGAAGTAAAGCTAAGCCCCTGCCTCTTTTATGTAGCCAGTCTTCCTTGAGGATGTTATACCCAGATGGGATGATGAAATTATCTTTAACAAGCAACTTTAAATGCTTTTCAGAAATCACCTTGTCTGTGCTTTTTTTTTTTGCAAGGTTTTCACTCTTCTTCCTTATTTTTTAATTTTTAGAGTGACTAAATAAAAATCATTTAATTAATTTAATTTCATTTAATTTGCATTTGTTTACTGGGAGGTCTACTGGGCCAGGGTGAACCCTTTTTTCAGTAGAGGCCCAGGGAGAAGAGCTCCAAAAAAACAAACATGATAAAGCTACAGAATCAAAATACAGAAATTAGGGATGGTACAGAACACTACATTACAGAACAGGTGATACAATAAAATAGATAATTCTAGTTATACATATGTTAGATTTTAAGTATGCAAGCCAAACAAGAATACAATTGATGACATGGGATAATAGTGAATGTGTGAACAATACAGACAGTTGATGACATGGGATAATAGTGAATGTGTGAACAATACAGACAATTGATGATGTGGGATAATAGTGAATGTGTGAACAATACAGACAATTGATGACGTGGGATAATAGTGAATGTGTGAACAATACAGACAACTGATGACGTGGGATAATAGTGAATGTGTGAACAATACAGACAATTGATGACATGGGATAATAGTGAATGTGTGAACAATGCAGACAATTGATGATGTGGGATAATAGTGAATGTGTGAACAATGCAGACAATTGATGACATGGGATAATAGTGAATGTGTGAACAATGCAGACAATTGATGACGTGGGATAATAGTGAATGTGTGAACAATACAGACAATTGATGACGTGGGATAATAGTGAATGTGTGAACAATACAGGCAATTGATGACGTGGGATAATAATGAATGTGTGAACAATACAGACAATTGATGACATGGGATAATAGTGAATGTGTGAACAATACAGACAATTGATGACATGGGATAATAGTGAATGTGTGAACAATGCAGACAATTGATGACGTGGGATAATAGTGAATGTGTGAACAATGCAGACAATTGATGACGTGGGATAATAGTGAATGTGTGAACAATGCAGACAATTGATGACATGGGATAATAGTGAATGTGTGAACAATACAGACAATTGATGACATGGGATAATAGTGAATGTGTGAACAATGCAGACAGTTGATGACATGGGATAACAGTGAATGTGTGAACAATACAGACAATTGATGACATGGGTTAATAGTGAATGTGTGAACAATGCAGACAATTGATGACATGGGATAATAGTGAATGTGTGAACAATACAGACAATTGATGACGTGGGATAATAGTGAATGTGTGAACAATACAGACAATTGATGACATGGGATAATAGTGAATGTGTGAACAATGCAGACAATTGATGACATGGGATAATAGTGAATGTGTGAACAATACAGACAATTGATGACGTGGGATAATAGTGAATGTGTGAACAATACAGACAATTGATGACATGGGATAATAGTGAATGTGTGAACAATACAGACAATTGATGACATGGGATAACAGTGAATGTGTGAACAATGCAGACGATGGCATGGGATAATAGTGAATGCATGAACAATACAGACAATTGATGATGTGGGATAATAGTGAATGTGTGAACAATACAGGCAATTGATGACGTGGGATAATAGTGAATGTGTGAACAATACAGACAATTGATGACATGGGATAATAGTGAATGTGTGAACAATACAGACAATTGATGACATGGGATAACAGTGAATGTGTGAACAATGCAGACAATTGATGACATGGGATAATTGTGAATGTGTGAACAATGCAGACAATTGATGATGTGGGATAATAGTGAATGTGTGAACAATGCAGACAATTGATGATGTGGGATAATAGTGAATGTGTGAACAATATAGACAATTGATGACATGGGATAATAGTGAATGTGTGAACAATACAGACAATTGATGATGTGGGATAATAGTGAATGTGTGAACAATGCAGACAATTGATGACGTGGGATAATAGTGAATGTGTGAACAATGCAGACAATTGATGACATGGGATAATAGTGAATGTGTGAACAGTACAGACAATTGATGACATGGGATAATAGTGAATGTGTGAACAATGCAGACAATTGATGACATGGGATAATAGTGAATGTGTGAACAATACAGGCAATTGATGAAGTGGGATAGTAATGAATGTGTGAACAATACAGACAATTGATGATGTGGGATAATAGTGAATGTGTGAACAATGCAGACAATTGATGATGTGGGATAACAGTGAATGTGTGAACAATGCAGACAATTGATGACGTGGGATAATAGTGAATGTGTGAACAATGCAGACAATTGATGACATGGGATAATAGTGAATATGTGAACAATGCAGACAATTGATGACATGGGATAATAGTGAATGTGTGAACAATACAGACAATTGATGATGTGGGATAATAGTGAATGTGTGAACAATGCAGTACTGCAGTTTTGCAGTAGACAGGGAAAGATGGAGAGCAGCAGATTAAAGATACTGAGAGTAAGATGTAGCCTTAGAGCGATTGCTATACAGATATCAAGAGTGAATAGAAGACATGGTAGGTAACTGATATAGTAGGTTATGTGTGGCTGGGTGGCACATGTTGCACTTAGTAAGCTGGAAGCACTGAATGTATATATGAGGGGTCTGAGCCGTAAGTGAGATGAGGAGGAAAAGTAAGAAGGCTAGGAGTATTGTTTTTTTATAATCAGTGCTGGTACATGTATATAATCAATGGGAGAACAGGTGTTGTTTCAGCAAAGTCTTAAAGCATTCAGGGTTTTTAGTAGACCTAATTGAAGGAGGGAGAGCATTCCATAGTTTTGCCATAGCATATGGGTAACACATTTGACCAGAAAAGTTAGGTTTTGCTACATTAAGGAGCATGTGACTGACTGATCGCAGAGATCTATTTAGGTAATATATGGTGAACAGAGAGGAGAGTATTGGACAGACAGAAGACTTTTAGATTAGCTTATGAGCTGTGGCTATTTGCAGGTATGTTAGATGCTGGGTAAGTTCTAGCCAGTTTAGACATTGGAGTGATATGCAGTGGTGGGAGGAGTGTTTGGTGCTGTTTACAAATTTTGCAATTTTATTGTATGTTACATTAATTAATTTACTTAACTGTTAATTTAATTTTATTGTTAATTCATTTGATTAAAATTAATTTAATTAATTATGTTAAATCCAAACAGGACTCATGCATTCTTTTTAAAAAAAAATCTTTTTTATTTATATTTTTATTTTTTCCTTTTTAGTTTTTAAGTAATTTCTAAGTATGTATATGACTAGGTATCTGTGCAGGTGTGCTCGTGTGTGCGTGCGTGTGTGTGTGTATGTGTGTGTGTCTCCTATTTTATTAATAGTACCTATTACCATAGAAGAGTACATTGTATGTTCTGTCATTTTTTGCCAGTCATGCTAAAATGCCAAGAATTATGTCACAGCTAAAGTGAAAAAGTTCTACAATACCAACTGCTCTTTTCTGGATATGCTTATTTTAAAGTAATTTTTCTTTCTCTGTTATCAGAAATACAATACAAAATGTCACACCTGCAAGTATGACTCCAGCCCAACTGAGCATCTAAGAAAAGGACTTAGAATGCAATAGCAAAATGTTGCTCTTCTGTACCATCCATATTTTGGCTGTGCATTTAGTTCACAATTTAGCATCCTCTGGCTCTGCCTTTTGAAGATGAAATTGTGGAGATAAACAGCTTTACCATTTCAATAACTTGTGGGATAAATAACTTGTAGTCAGAGAAACTGTGTTAGTAAAATGGAATAAGTAAATATCAACTTCAAAATAAAGTGTTTTTGCCTGTTTAAGAAAAAATATCCAGAATATTTACAGCAATATGCACAGTTCTACACATCTAACCATACCACCATATTTTATACAGGTAGTAGTTTCATTTAATTCATTTAAACTGAAAGAATGACAGCATAATGTAATTAACCCTTTAAGTGAGCAAGGGAAAATGCTCTTTAATTTTTTTTTTTTTTTATCAGGAATAATGCAGACTTATCAGGGGACAAAAACAGGTGTCTATTTATTATAGGCATGACACCAGGGTTCAAGATGACCGAACAAAGAATGCAAATTTCAAGTCTGGCATATGTTTTCTTTGGGTCTATATTAGAATCATGAAAGCTTACTTTTGTGAATACAAAGTCGTCGACACATAAATGTCGAAATCCTAAAACAGCGTAGAACGAAAAAAGCAAAAATGACAACGTCGAACGTATTCCCGGAAGCAACAGCGCCATACAGGTAAGGTAAACCTAACGGAACAAACCTAATGCAAAACACTTTTTAAAATGTTTTTGCAGGGGGGCAAGCCCCCCCTGCACCCCCCACACCCCCCACACTTAAATATACCAACTCCGAGACCGCACTACAGTGGGGAAAAGGATTTATTTCCTCATCCCCACAATCACCCTGCTGGCCAAAATAAGGACGTTCAGCATTCTGAATTCACTTTTTTTATTCTTCGCTGTTTTAGGACTTCGACATTTATGTGTCGATGAATTTGGATTCATGAAAGTCAGCTTTCGCGATTCTAATATAGACCCATTTTCTTCTGCAGCTTTAGGTAGTCACTAATCTTCTTTTATTTGTGGTAGTTATACTTGGTCGGTTAATGGTGTATGTGTGTGTGTGCGTGTGCGTGTGTGTGTGTGTGTGTGTGTGTGTGTGTGTGTGTGTGTGTGTGTGTGTGTGTATGTGTTTGTATTGTCTCCCTAATGACAGAAGGACAATATTTTACTTAAAGACTAAAATATTGCCCCTCTGTCATTAGTGCAATGTTTAGCGAGACAGAACCACAGAGGGACAGAGAGACAGAGCCACAAAGCCAATTTCAATAAAAAGCATTCTAAAAAATGTTTTACTTTATTTTTAACTAAACTCTGAGTGATTTAGCATTCTGTGCAGGCAGAGTATAAACTGTAGTAACTGCTTCCTAAATTTGCAGCAATCAGTTTGCTACAGTTTAAAATGAGAATTTTTATTTGTTAACTTAAGCATGAGCACTGTAGCACTCCATGCAGGCAAGGTATAGCAACTATGTTAATGAAGGCTTGGGGCAGGGCAGTGGAAGACCTCAGGGCATGGATCTAACTGTAATAAGCTAATCAATGTTTTGATCAGCTTATTATAGCGAACTGCCTTTTTTTATTTTTGCTCTTCACTTGAAGAACTGAAGGGGTGGGACCCTGGTTCATAGTACTGACCCAGGGCACTGGTTTAGCCAGCTATAGGATGCTGGTTCATAGTACTGACCCAGGGTTTAGCCAGCTATAGGACGCTGGTTCATAGTACTGACACAGGGCACTGGTTTAGCCAGCTATAGGACTCTGGTTCATAATACTGATGCAGGGCACTGGTTTAGCCAGCTATAGGACGCTGGTTCATAGTACTGACCCAGGGCACTGGTTTAGCCAGCTATAGGATGCTGGTTCATAGTACTGACCCAGAGCACTGGTTTAGCCAGCTATAGGACACTGGTTTATAGTACTGACTCAGGGCACTGGTTTAGCCAGCTATGGGATGCTGGTTCATAGTACTGACCCAGGGCACTGGTTTAGCCAGCTATAGGACGCTGGTTCATAGTACTGACCCAGGGCACTGGTTTAGCCAGCTTTGGGATGCTGGTTCATAGTACTTGACCAAGGGCACTGGTTTAGCCAGCTTTGGGATGCTGGTTCATAGTACTGACCCAGGGCACTGGTTTAGCCAGCTATAGGATGCTGGTTCATAGAAATGACCCAGGGCACTGGTTTAGCCAGCTATAGGACACTGGTTCATAGTACTGACCCAGGACACTGGCTTAGCCAGCTATAAGATGCTGGTTCATAGTACTGACCCAGGGCTCTGGTTTAGCCAGCTATGGGATGCTGGTTCATAGTACTGACCAAGGGCACTGGTTTAGCCAGCTATAGGACGCTGGTTCATAGCACTGACCCAGGGCACTGGTTTAGCCAGCTATGGGACCCTGGTGCATAGTACTGACCCAGGACACTGGTTTAGCCAACTATAGGATGCTGGTTCATAGTACTGACCCAGGGCATTTGTTTAGCCAGCTATGGGATGTTGGTTCATAGTACTCACCCAGGACACTGGTTTAGCCAGCTATGAGACGCTGGTCCATAGTACTGACCCAGGGCACTGGTTTAGCCAGCTACTCTTCTGTATGCATGATACACGGTTTGGGTATGTCTGCTTAAGGTGGTATAGAATGATGGACTGAAAATACTTACCTGACTTCCATTCAGACCTAAGTCAGATTTACATAGTACCTCTCTGAGGTGAGTTAGTCTCCCGTGATGTGCCTTACAGTTTTCTGCTACCTCTTCTGCAGCTGTACAATACAGAAAAGACAAGAAAGCATAATGCATTACTGTCTTGACTGGTTAATCAAAGCTGTATCTTACACTAGTGAGGATAAATATACTTACACAACTCAGGGGTATTTTCAGTCTTAAATTCTTCCTCCCATTGGCTCAGGATGTCCTGCTTGCACCTCTTCATGTCACTGCAGTGGTGATGATATTACTTCTCAGTGCTTAGGATGTCAGTTGCACCGGAGACAGCCTTTGTCAAGCTATTCTGAACCTCCACCTTATACTGAGAACTGATGGAGTCCACTTGCAGCAGCTTCTAGGTTTTGGTCTTGATAAGGAGTGCTACAAAAATCCTGGAATCCTTAACACCCCAGCTCTATGCTCTAAATGAAACACCATTCTCACCTTCACCAGACATGTTTACAGAAGTCAAACTAGAAATGTGTGTCTGCATTGGTGCCCAATTCACATCTCATGTAACAGTCTTGCCAGCTGCATTTGTGCAACTGAAAGCAAAAAAAATGGCTTGGCAGACACACTGGCAACGATTACATCAAAAGGTATGGAAGGTGTGAAATATGGCACCGAGATTTGGCCATGTGTGATGCTCTACCTATTCACTCATGTTGCAATGTTAAACACTGAAATTTATGTTGTTTGTTACAATCATAATTGTTTGGAGGAACAATGGTATGACTTGTGACATATTGGGCTGTTGGGGCTTACAAACTAGTAAAACTGAGTAATACTACCTAGAAATCAAACCCATAATAAAAAGGGCTAAACCATTAACCTTTGCTTATTAATTGTCAGTGCAACAGGAGAAATTCCTTCTTTAAATGGTAATTAGAGATATACTCTTGTCAGAATTAATGGATGTAGACTGAAGTGATGCCTATATGTGTGTGACTTTAGTCATGGGACTGCATTTCTATGTAAAAGGCAGTATTTATGCTTGCATTTCTGGTGCATGAAGTTCTATGACATAAGTAATATATGTTGTGGTATGTTACATGCCTAGTTCACAAGACATACTGTTCTAATCACATATTTATGAGATGTACTCACCTAGAGCGTCTTCTGCGTGGAGACAGGCGTGAATGGGCGTACCTTCGTTGAAGGCTGTGCATCAGGGCTGGCAACTCGGCATGTAAAAATCAACTGCCAATCATTAGCAGACCGGAGTCCCGCTGTGGCGACCCCTAACCGGGAAAAAGCCGAAAGACACAACAACAAAATGAGTCATAATAATTATAACAAAACTATTGTTAATATCATACCTATGCAAGTGCATTTTAAATTAAATATCATTATTGTCATGTTTAACATACTTTATGTACCTTGCATTGGACTTATATAGCAAACATTAAAGATGCATTTGTTGCAAAAAAAATATTTATGATACTCATTTGTAGTTAGTGTTACATTCCTAATCAAAACTTTGTGACAAATATCATTCTGACACTCTCAGTAAAGGTATCAGTAAATGGGATTAGAACCCTGCATTATGCCTTCTTTTTATAAACTCATTTCACTTAACACCTTGTGCCACAGAGATAGGTAGCTAACAGATGTATTTTCTTCATTCAGTACTATTCAGAATGCTGATGTTGAATGGTGCCTAGCTCATTTGCAGTACAGAAGATGGCCCAAATTAAATTTTTCATTTTTGCATTAATCTGTGAAACATGATTGCACACTGCCAAACAGTGCATAAATGCAATAGGCAAAAAATAAAGAAAATATAAAACAAAATTGAAAGTAAAATTAAAACAATCAAAGGGTATATCTAGCAATGACCACAACAAGTAGTACATTACACTGACAATTTCATCCTTTCCACATCTTCTTTCCACTTCAGAACTTCAATTTCTGTCACACATTGTCTCTACTTAAGGTAATGCCAAGTAATGGGAAAGGAGACAGAGATCTGCTAACATTTTATAATTTTTGACACAGCAGATAGAACTAATAGTGACATTATTTCAAAAGAAATGGAAACCCAAATTAAGGAACCATGTAAGCATCCTGCCAAGCAGCACTGGTTGCCACATCACAAGTAGTAGGTGTAACGCACATCATCAGGACTTCCTGTAATGCCAATTGTTTGGAAAGAGGACATGCAGAGAATTACAGGAGATCATTGGCACAGTATATACAATTAATAATGACATAAAAGTTTAAATAAAATGTATTACTGTTATGATAATACTTGTGAGATATGGATAAGTTCTCCAGCACATATGACACATTTGTCCGTATAACTCATGTTACTGCGTTTGTGTTATCATACTTTACAAAATGTCATATGTTACATCTTCCGTAATACATATTGTTATTAATATTGAGAAGAGATGAGTTCCAACAACACATTTATAACAGCAAATCACATAGATTATAGGTAAGAGTTTTAGCAGTTACCGCACAGACTTGAATCTGTTATTTACTTTACTTGACATTTGATACTGGAAAACTATGACTGTGATAATATTCCATGTTCAGAGAAGGCCCGGGGAGAAAATCTCTACATTGACATAATATGGTTACAGTTAAATAAAGCTATCTCAAAGCTTAATGGAGAAGAATGACATATTATAAAAAAAAACAACTTATGCTCATACATAGTGCAACTATTTGGACAGCTGTAACAAGGTGAAAAAGAACATTGCCAATAGATAAAGTTCAAGTTGCAGTTCATAAATATGACATTAAACACAATGAGTACACTCTTTGGAACGTAGATGACTAGATAATATTGCTTAGACAAAATATATTTGATCTTTGCCAAAGAAATATATTTTGTTAATTCCTTTTCTGAACATAGTCCAAGTATGCTGGTAGTGAAAGGAAGGAGAGACTAGTTCAGCCTAGGACAGTTTAGGTGCAGAGCCAGGTATTATTTAAGTAGTCATTTAGTAGTTGTTTGAAGCTGAAGAGGTTAGATGTAGATTTAATTTGCAAATGGACAGAATTCCATGTTTTAGTGACAAGAATATGAGTAGAGACTTTGCCCAGAGGATTGTTCATTCCATATACAGCATTGTGTTTCAATATTCATTCTGAACACAGTCAGAAAAAATATCTGTAAAGTGGCTTCAGCCCCTGCACTATGTGTTATCTTTCTCTAAGCTGACTTCACTTACACCTCATGCCACAGTGATAGCTGACAGGTAAAATTTCTTCTCTCGGCATTGTCCATAGTGCTGACAGCAGTGCATCAGCACCAGTGTCGGTTGCAGCACTGATGGGATTCCAATTTAAATTGGTGAGTTTTTACCTTAGAAAGTAAACTGTGGTTCATGTCAGTGACCACTGCAATACCAAATATAAAGGATAAAGAACAAAGAGGAAAAAAGGGAAACATCATGAAATAAGTATTTAAAATGTATCTCTCTGATGTTTCCTTAACGTTTTTGCTTTCTAACATCAACATATGCTCCTTAAACATCACTACATTTACACAAACAACATTGTCTCTGGATTTGAACCATCAAACCAGGGCATTAACCCACACTTGAGACTATTTTCACTATTTTCCACAGATATACTATGAAAAAGAAAAGGTAGATTGCATATATCTAATATGTGACATGTATTAATTCACATTAAACATGCAATAGAGCTAAGTTTGGAAGTTAGTTGCCCTTTGTAATTTGCCAGCAGATGAGGGATGAATGGTAACTGGCAACAGATGAGCTATTATTTCCTTCCACAATATTAAATAAATATTTGCAACACTGCAGCTGTTTACTTCTCTTTACTTTGTAAACGACATTCCCTTATTTATGCTTTTCTAATAAGATTGCAATTTCATTTGCATTGCTTTTGATATCTGTTTCAGTGAGTGTACTTCCTTAGAATTGCAGACAAATTTTACTCAGAGGCACAACGTATGGTCAATACTACGTCATAAAAAATGTTATGAATGTTTCTGTCCAAAATCAATGTAATCCCAGACATTTTGGTAAGTCTCTTCTCCCTCAGTAAGTGTACCTCAAAGAGGAAAGAGTGTGAAACACTGATTATTCCTGAAGTTAGACTAATCATTCACACTTACTATGTTTACCTGCTCAGTTCTTAGTTCAGATTGTGGAATTCATGAATGCTAATGAGCTGACACCTAATTTGCATGTTCACAGTGTTCAGAGGGCTGAATTCGCACTATGTAAAGCTAATTGTGATGGTAAGGAGCTTGCATCATTATAGGGGAAACTGGATCAAGACCGCTATATGACTTGCAAAACTGTTTTCTACTTTAACAACTGAATTGCTACAAAGGTTTGTTGCTGTTTTTTTACAAATGTGTTTATTTTTTACCTTACTGATGGATTACATTTTATAATACCCCAGTTATCATCTACATCTCTTTCTAGATCTCTCCAAGGCATTTGATACGGTAGCACATGATAAGCTCATCAATGTCCTTTCTAGACTCAGTCTCTCTGCATCCACTATTACTTGGTTTCAAAGTTATCTAATAGGGAGACAGCAGACAGTACAACGGCACTCTGATATTTCACCACTAATCCCAGCATCATTTGATGTTTCCCAAGGCTTCATCCTGGGGCTGCTACTTTTCTCTATTTTTATTAATAACCTTCACACATCTACACCTCATACTACAGTCATACAATAAGCAGATGATTCCACACTGATCTATACAGTCCCCTCCATCCAAGAACTTAACACACTCTCTCAAGCATCCTTTCTATCTGTTGAATCCTGGTTATCTGTCAATCAGCGAATTCTGAACCCCAATAAAACAAAACTCCTACTTTTCAACCCCACTAGATTCACACCACCTTCTTTGCCATTTAACATAGTATCCAAAAATGATGCCATTATCTCATCTGTAACCCACACTAAGCTAGTAGGTGTTGAGATTGGGTCTATATCAGATCATCAAAATGGCTCATTATCGAATGCCGTAACGTCGAATTGCAAAACCCGAACCCTAACAATATTGAAACCTCAAAACAGCGATTTTTTTTTCCCAGGGAAAAAAATTGTTGTTCCAAGAAACACACATACACCACAAGCACACTAAAAAGCAGAAATCCACACACATACATTTAAAAGTTACATCTAACCCTACACTACACTGCACCTACACTACTATCTATTCACTTACCTTAACCCAGACCCTAAACCTAAGGTCCATCACTATCGCACACTCACCTCAAGCCGTGCCCTAACCTTAACTCACTTAACCCACCCCAACCCCAAATTCTCACTATCGCACACTCACCTCACCCGCGCCCTAACCCTAACTCACTTAATCCACCTCAACCCCAAATTCTCACTATTGCACACTCACCCAACCCGTGCCCTAACCCGAAGGTCCTCACAATCACACACTTACCTTAACGCAACCCATAACATTCCACCGCATCGCTGAAAACAGCAAAGCCACAGCAATGGCCAACCAAATTCTTTCCATGGAAAGAATTTGGTTTTGTGCAGCTTCACTGTTTTCAGCATCCATGATATTGGGTTCGATGTTAGATCGTTCGAAATTCTGCCATTTCGATAATCTAATATAGACCCGTTGAGATTGACTGCAACTTGAGATTTGACATTCACATTGCCCATACCATAACAAAAGTCCACAAAAATTAGGGATTCTATATAGGAACAAAGCTTTCCTAACAAAAACAACCAAGGAAACTATAACCCACACACACCTACTCTCTACACTCACTTATGCCTCCCCAGTTCTCACTAACCTAAGAAAAGCAGAAAACTTAAAACCAGAAACATGCTACAAAATTTACTTGATTTGCCACCAACTCTCCTTATAAGACCCACCACTGTATAGCTCTGAAACAACTGCAATGGCTAGAATTCCCCCATCTACTCCTGTATAACCAGCTAACACTATCCCATAAGATCCTACATCACCCAGACAAAACTCCTGCTCTAAGAAATATACTCAAGTAACAAACTGCTATCAGAAGTCTCTAAGGCCAATAACTCTGCAGGTGAAGCCCTATGGTCTACCTATATGGCCAGAAGATGGAATCCCCTGCCTTCTAACATCACTAGTAAATCCTCAATAGCAGATTTCAAAGCATCCTTAAAACATCACCTGGCTAATAATTGGCTTTGCTCCTGCTCTACTCCAGGGTAGTATATTTTCTTGTAAATTATCTCTAAATTTCTAGTCATTTACTCATTTGTCTGTGTTTACCACCATGTTTGAATGTTACTTGACCTAAGCTAAACTATTGCTAAATTTGTATTCATTTCTTCTATTATATATTGTACATCTCTATAGAATTGATTGTATAGCTTTGCTGAATTGTTTTCTCTGTTAAATGTTTCTTTTATATGTAACATATGTAATGTATTGCTACTATTGATATTATTGTGATATTATTGTGGAGCATTTCTCCCTGGCCCTTCACTGAAAAAGGACTACTTGTCCAGTTGGACTTTCCTGATAAACAAATGTAAAATAAATAAATAAATAACATTAAACTGTTTGCCCATTGTTGTTGGCATACCCATGTATATCAGTTATTTGTTTGCTCAAGTGCATAACCTGCATCCTCTACTGTTGGAATGTCACCCTTAGAAAACCTAGTGTACAGCTCACAGGAGTGCCATATATGTGAGTTGTGGAAACTATCTGGGTTACATTTTCACACATTGTAGATGATCCTTTGGGCATTACAGACAACCTGACAGTTTATAGTATGAAAACCTTTTCTGTTGATGTACCTCCTTCCCTGTTCCCCAGATGGGGCTTTTATTTCTATGTGTGTGCAATCTATGGCCCCTAACACTTCAGGGAAGTGTGCTACTACATAGAATTCCTGAGTGGTTCTTGCTCTCTCCTGTGGCATTGTTGGGAAACAGATATCCTCCCTTGCATGTAGTAGCATTTCATTTAAAACTGATGCAATATTCCAGAGACTGATGTCAGTGACATTCCTAATATATCTCCTTTGTAGCTCTCTGGAAAGTATCAATAGCTAGTATGCATAATGCTAAACATACCTTTGTTTCCACTGGGATGGGTTGTCCATGATTTCTCTGAGGCCTAAGGTGGAGGCAGCAGAGGCTGCATATTTCATCCAGTGTTTCCCTGTCCATCCTGTATCTTTTAGAAATGTTTGTGTCCTGCAGTCCATGTTATGTCAAATGGGGTCTAAACACCCTTCTTCATCTTGCTGAAGGTCTGGCAACAGCAGCAGCACCCTGGTTTAAAGCCTGTTGCATGTACAACATAATAATAGCAGCAGAAACCCCTAACATGCTTTTTTTTCTAAGTGTATAAAAGAACAAAAACTGCAGTAGACCACATCTGTTAAACCAAAAAAACAATAAAATAAAAAACAAGCAGTAGATATGTTTAAATAATTTAATAAAACAAAGCTTTCAGGTTTCCCCTTCTTCGGTGTATGAACAATGAATACAAAATCAACTTTTTATACATTAAAGGCATGACACAACCCACCAATCAAAATACTAAAATAATTAAATATTCAAATAACCAATTAAGAATCATTTAATGTAACATCATCTGTTTCTTCTATAAAATAGGCTTTAAACTAACTGCCCCATTCAAACCTGGTAAACTATCTGCATTCAGCTCTAAAATCCATGCAAGTTCAATATTTTCTAGGTTATTATTCATATTACCCCCTCTTATATTTTTATCCAGGCTTTTAATTACCCTAAACCTAAAATGATGTTTAATCCCCTTTTCATATACATGTTTAGCCAGAGCGTTTGTCTCTAAATTCCTATTAATAGCAGACTTATGTTCTATGATACATTCCTTTAACATCCTAGAACATTTTCCTACATAAAATACTGGACATAATGTGCAAGTAGCCAAATAAACTATATTTGTTGTAGTACAGTTAGCATAAGTGGTAAATCTATAACATGTTTGAGTGGTGGGGAGTGGTAGGATCCGTAGCAATGTCCTTACAACAACTACATCCATGACAAGGAAAGGTACCTCTCCTTGTACTGGTTTGCCTACTACCCACCTTTTTTAACTTTCTTTAATTCCTATAAGTAAATCTTGGATGATCATATAAGATGTTCCTTAATTCAGGCATAGTTAAAAGTACCCTCCAATATTTCCTAATAATATTTTTTATATCTTGTGTTTGTTATTATAGGTCAAGATGTATCTTAACCTATTCTCAGTACCAGTATGTCTGGGAATGTTATTCATCCCATTTCATACATAAGATGGTTGAAATAGGGAGCTGTATTCCCATCTCTCACATAAAACTCCTTCCATCACGTGCTGTACCATCTCGTGTAGATAGCCCCTACTTACAAATTCAGAGGCCAGCTCATTCATTGTTGTCTATTAAAATCTTCTTCAGTATTTAACCGACTTATTCTAGAAAATTGGCTTTTTGCTATGCCCTTAAATATGTGCGCAGCATGCATGCTAGTCCTATGTGTATATCTATTTGCATGTACTGCTTTTTTGTATATACTACTTTTATGGCATCATCCTTTATCTCTAGGGTAATATCTAAATAATGAATCAAATATTCTACAAAATCCTTCAAACCTGTCTCATCCCCATTCCACAACAAAAAACAATCATCAACAAATCGTTTGTAAAAAAGTACATTCGAATTAATGAAACCATAATCACTATAAATATACTTCATTTCCCATTGATTGAGTAGTAAATTAGCATAGGTATTGACCCATTGCCACCCCTGATGTCTGTAAGTATGGTGACCCATCAAATAAAAAGATATTATTAGTTAAAATAATATTTATAATAGAACAAATAGTCTCTGTTTCATTATGTGATACATTAGTTTCTAAATTCAGAAATTCTTGTATCGCTTTTCTAAGTGTAATCAGACCTGTATTCCAAAGAATTTTGGTGTACAGGACAAAAGCCTACACAGAGTGTACACAATTGCTTTATAGTTTCCTGAATAACTCTGCCATATTGGATTGGTTAATTAGGATGTACTTCAATTCATTATGTTGCCATTGGCATATTCTGCCATTTCCCTTTGCTTGACAGCTCTTCACATCATGTAGAGCCATTTAATGAATACCAAATATCATGCTATCATACTGGTGTTGCAGCACTGGTAACACGAGAGCTATACTTCATGTAGCTGGTAATGAGTTTGGCCCCATGACTCTTTCCACTAATTTAGCTATCCTGATTTAGCAAGCTGATTGGCCTACACTTATTCATATCACTGAACATAACTTTACCCATATATAAAGAAAGAATATTTACTTTTTTACAAACATCTGATACTAATATAAAAATGAATTGTTAAAAAGCATTCTCAATTATCATCATTGGTCATTATTTCAAATAGTGATATCTCTCTCACAGACTATTCCTGGCGTATTAGTAATATACTCTTTTTTTTTTCATTATATGGCCCATAGCATATATCCCACTTTGCTGACTTTGGCCTTAGTCAAATAAACTACAGAATTATTATAACATGATGGAAGGCATTTCTCAATCATAGTACTGTTGATATTACTAACCTAATACATGTTTTGTATTCTCTCTCTAATCTGACATATCTACAACTTGTATGCTTGACATATTTTGCTGTATGGCACACTTTACTGGTTAATGCTGGAGAAACTAAAGCTGTATTAGTTCACACTTGTAAATGAATCTTTATGTTATATATGTATATATAAATATTTTGTTATGCAGGTTGTGCAGGTGTGTTGCGGTGGTCTGTTTTCATTGAAGGCCCATGAGCACTATCTGGTTAAGAAACTTTCACACAGTCACTTAGTAGGCAAACATGGATTGAGGGAATCAAACTCAGGAATATAGGATGAAGCTCATAGCCTTAATCCTATGCACTACGCTGCCAGACTGTTTCAGTGTTAGTAAGCTGTCAGAAAATGTCTGAGTACTGATGATGTAGAAATATGACAAACAGATGAAAGGCCTGTAACCAGTACCTATCAGTCAATACTTTATTTGTATGCACTGTTGACCCAGTATAGTCATACCATTGCTGGCATTGTTATACTTGCCACAAGTAACTGTCTGTTGTTGTCAGCCTATTCAAAAATACTGGTTCTCAGACTGATCCAGGATTAAAAGCAAAGGTAGCAAGGTGAAACAGGTTCAGTGCTTTAGAAATAAGAGATGACAGCCTTTTTATGTGTGCCATGTTGCAAAGACAAATGGCTAAACACACATGTACTGCATTTGATATAACTGCGGGATGAATGCCCTGCACGTAAACAAAAGGCAAACAATAGAATTAAATGGTAACAGAATTGTTTATCTGATGGCACCACCAAACAGGAAATAAATGGTCACTTTATAGTGGCTATCTTTTATGAGCATGCAGGCAGGTAGTAATAGAATATAGAAATAATTCATCAGAAAGGAAAAGAAAAAATGAGATCAGTAAAAAAAAAAGAGAGAATAGCATGCCCTGGGAGGATGTAGAAACGCCAGAAAACAATTCATCAGGCATGTTATGCTTCACAAAGGCTTACTGGCCTTTTACATCTCCACTTATTATGAAACTGGGTACTTAATTTAACATGCCTGAAAGTTGTACCTGACTATCTACACTTACATAAACCCTTTGTACTGTTAGTCCGTCTGCACCAACAGTGGAGAATTTACATCAGAAGAAAAACATGTATTACCATACAAAAGAATCAGTTATCAAGGAACACAACAGCAGCAGAATAAGCATTCAAAAACAAGAGTCACAAGCAAGCAATAATGCCCAACAGAGTGTGCGTTATTGTGTAAATAACGCATGCAACGTCGAGTCTCTACAGCCCTGGAAGGACATTATTTACACAATAACATACATCATGAATGGTATTATTGTACTTAGAGAATAAATTGGTCATAGGTATTTTTTTTAATATAGATAGATATTTTATATAAAATAGTTCCACTGCTTAATGTTTCAAACTTGCTGTAGTATATGTAACTATTGTTGGAGGATTTCTTTACATCAAAAATATAAATATAAGTTTGGTAAGTATTTAATGTCTAGACACTCTCTCACACACACACACACACGAGCATTCAGAAGCAGCATACCTTTAAAAACACATGATTAAAATCAGTTAATATTGCCAGCCACTAAATGTTTCTTACTCTATACCTCTCAACTGTCCAGATTTTCAAAGAATGTCCAGATTTGTACCTCATTTTTTGATCTGTTTCTCATAACATTTGTGGTTTACTGGCAAATCACTGAGGGTTGAAGTCATTAAATAATAACACACATTTGAGTTCCAGACTTTATTTCCTTTAGAAAATGCATACCAACAGAAATCCTGTTATTCTAGCAGCTTTCTAATTTTATAAGAGCAATAATTAAAATCCATCCCTATTTTTGTGCCTTTTCACGCACCCCTCCCATTACTTAAAGCTTTATCCAGATTTCTTGAGCTAAGAAGTTAAGAGGTATGCATACCATTTAATTTTAAATACCTGTTGCGGCTGCTGGTCAATCTATCAATCGATGTTTCTCTCTCTCTCCATCACATGCGTCCACTTTCATACATGCAAGCATTTATTCTCATACACAAAGACAGAAATATAAACATACATACACACACACACACACACACACACACACACACACACACACACACACACACACACACACTTTTGTATGTTTTTTATCTATTTCTTTTAATTTTACACAGTAAAATTGCTGCTTGGTGAGCATAAAAATAACAGTGTCAGTTAGCTTTTTTACAGTGCAAGCTCCATGGCAGCATAATATGCTGCCAAAATGTTGCAGACTTGTTTTTAGGTGGCCATTATCTGTACATTAAAACCCTGCTGGGGTGACAATGTATAAGCTGCCAGTTCTCTAAACTGCATTAGTTGCAGTCATGGTTAGGGAATGGAGAACTGTAAGTAGAAAGACTACCTCACCCCACCGTACAATGAAGACCTGAACTGTTGAAACAATGGACTTTGTGATAGTCTAAAATATGGTTTTATTTTGTCTGATTTCTTACATGATTTGTCTATGTATTTCTTTCAAATGAATCATAATACAAATAGAGCTAATTAGCTGAATAATCTAAAAAAAAACCAACAGACTTGTAAGCATTATGTATTGAGTGCCCATTTAATGAAGCATACTCAAGTTAATTGTTTTGTGAACTGTCTCATTTAAGTCCATGAGCATTATATATGATAGGGCTGACATGGTGTACAGACATTCATAACTGGTATTTTATACTGCCAACTTCAAAATGTTTATGCAGTTTATAAAACCATTTTTCCACGGAGTATATTTAATCTCCAAAGATTTGTCATTAGTGTAACTGTTCATGTGCTTCAATAAGCGCAGGATGTACCATATAGATGTCTTTAAAATGCGTGAGCCACGATTTTGTTAAAACTTCACTGCATTTTATTCATGTCATTACTGACAACGTTTTCACAAAACAAGTTTGCTTCAGAGCTTTCTCTTGACACTTCTAATGGCACATTTACCACAAAAGCATGATTATCTGGTACAATTTCAAACATCGCTATTTTTCTTGTTTGTACCATACTGTAAACAGGAAGGACAGAAATGTTCACAGAACGATAAGTTGTTAATTTATGCTAAGAAGCATTTAACAGTTGTTCCTCTTGATTGCTTTTGTGAATAAACAACATGTGAAGTTTTGCTGCTGCACTTATCTTTCATTAACTTAGTTTGTCTTTTGTTTTCACTTCTTTCTTTCTTTCTGTCTTGGTCTGTCTTACATACATTCCTTAGTGGCCAGGATTCCCAGAAAATAGTGGCCACAAGTAATATGCTTACTTAAAACCATCAGGAGATTTAGCTCAGTATTTTGTTAGCTGATAGTCTAATCGTATCACAGATGATATTCTCACTCAATATAGTCTACTTCAAATTATTAAAAAAATAATAAAATGGCAATGAAGACAAACTAGTAACAACACTTATTTAAAGCTGGAGTAAAAACAATTGCCATTGCAGCTCCTTATGAAACATTTTATTTTATCCAAAAAGTAGTAATTAAAAACATTAAAAACATTGATAATGATTAGTGTTTTCATCCACTTTACATATTAGCTTCATAAACTTCATCAAATCTCCAGCTTTAATGAAGTGTTGTTACTAGTTCAAATTATGACTCTTATTATAGTTATAACAGATCATAATCTATGCCACACTAATGTAGCTTTGCATATGCCTATGTTATAGCAGGCTGCATACTCACTTATTACACAGCAAAATAACTTATTTATTTTTCTATCTATATATCTATCTATCTAAACTTTTTTGACTGGGTTAGTCCCACTAGGCTTGTAGCTTCTTTTCAGAGGAGACCCAAGATGTTATTTATACTGCTAGAGGAAATCTGGCAGGGGTGTTGGGGTACTTCCCCTACTCTTTTTTACAGGTGCCATCCTACACCTAACATCCACCTGAGCTACGACCAACCCAAGCAGATCATTTGAACATCTTATACAAATGACATATTCTGTCTTTACAGTCAAAGTCTCAAATTTTACCAGTTTACCATTATTAAAGATGGATTATTTTTTACTTTCAAAATCTTTGTTTTTTTTCAGTGACAACTTCAGTGCTATCAATGGTTTATAAATGTTTATCTTTGTGACTATATGTGATTGTCTGCTGTTTTCAGTCTCCTGAATTTTACTTTTCTGCCTTTGTTTTTTTATGGTAACTTTTGAAGGCCATAAGTTAATTTTCTATGTACTTCAAATAATAATAGTCTTTCTTAATTATAAGGGGTACTCACTTTCGAATATCCTGCAGTAACTTCGTTATAATTCTCATTCTTGCAAATACTAACAGCTGCACAGCTGCAGTTGCAGTCATTCGCCATCATGATGAGTATGACATTAATCCCCTCTGCTTTAAGTCTAATTCCCACAATAAAATGCTAAAAGAATATTACTTGCACCATTAAAAAAAAATAGTTGAATGCATGCCCCGTTTTCAAGGTCTGACACTCAGCCTCTTGTTAATATGCATTTTTAATCTATTCCAAAGCAGTTCACTTTGTGTCTGCTTATGATTCCTGCAAGAATCATCCAAAAATGTTTAGTAGTCCATCAATTCAAGAATATTATTCTTACTGCATTTCGTTTAATATTTATACTTCTAAATTGATCCTTTTTGTTCGCAGCCCATGACTAGCAGCATATATGATGCAAAATAAAATATCTTTTGCGATTATATGGCGCTTCGCCTACCTTAGTTTTCAAGAAGAGTACCTTTATAGCTAGGTATGTGATCTAAATGCCATGTGTTTTGATTACTGGGGTGCAGTTATGCTAAATTTTTGTGGCTTTCGGCTTTTCCCGGTTAGGGGTTGCCACAGCGGAACTCTGGTCCGCTAATGATTGGCAGCTGATTTTTACGTACCGGCTTGCCAGGCCTGATGCACAACCTTCAACGAAGGTACGTCCCTTCACGCATGTCTCCACGCAGAAGACGCTCTAACTGAGAATCAAATCGGACAGCGTCTTACTGTGAGGCGACAACGCTACCGCAGCACCACCACCGCGGGTGGGTACAGTTATGCTAAATAAATTACATAAAGTCTAACTATCCAATTTTGTAAGGATGCTGAAAGACCTACAAAGTACCAGTGCAAGACTGTTTACCAAATGCACATGATGTGAAAGACTGCAGTCAGGTATCAGACATGAGCATAATGAGCCATAAGGACCTCAGAAACAGGCATTTTATTTAGCAGTGTGAAACCAGTGACAAAGAGAAGCAGTACTCTCCATCTCACATGCTCATGCTTTGGGCGTGGTCATAGTAAAAGGTACAAAGGTCACCGGGGAGGGTCAATGGAATGCATCTACTGCCTGCTTCTTTTATATAAACTGATACAGATCATCTCATTAGAAACCATAGACCTGGCAAGTACAAGGAAACTAGAAGTATATAGTCACTGATAGATGGGAAAAGGGATGGAGTTCTGGATTGTATGATCAGTAGACCAGCAAGTATTATTGTATTATCATTTTCTTTTTTGACATATTCTCTTAATGTCAGTCAGACTTTAATACAGACACTAATACTGAAGGGACCACTAAACTGCCAAAACGTTTAACCATTTCAAAGACTGGCAGACTATGCTGAATTATATAATTTAGTATAAACAACATGAAGGTGCCATGAAAGGAAAATACACTCAAATGCACTATTTGATCTCTCAATACATTCATTATTTTATGAGATTCATCTCAGGTTTTCTATATGACTTTCAGAGTATCACAGCTCTGAACAATGTGGATGTTAATTTATTACATTTAGCTCAAAATAAATAGAGTACAATGTGAAAAATAAATACAGGTCTGAAGGAAGACTTCCTTATGCAAATGGATGACATATAGCAATTTCTATCTTAAATATTACATGCGTATGTACTTAAATATTTTAATCATAGCGGTTTTATCTAACAGTTTACAGTTTCTCTCTTAATTATTACATTTTAATGCAAAATGGTTTACCCAGTAACTTAAAAATTCAAGCTCGTTACAATTATGACTCATTTTACAAAATGTACCAAAATATTTATGTTAGTCACTTGCTAAATCTGTTTTTTCATTCTTTTTAACATAGTCATTGCATTATTTATGATTAATGTTGCCAAAATGCCACATAGAAATGTTTTGGTCAAAATAAATAGTCCAAAAGTAGTTATGCATATAGGTTCATAGGTATGTACTAGGCTAGCTTCCCTTGCAGGCCATTTTAAGCCTAGCCAATTTCGCATCCCATGATCGATAATTATATATTATCCCTAATGAGAAAAACTTGGATCATACCACAGATAGTCTGAGAGGACACATGCATGGGACAAAGCATTCAGGAGCTTCTTCTGTCCCTTAGTAGTACAGGGGGCAGTCCGGGAGTAAATGTTCTGTTTCTCATCCATAGATCTAAGTTGATATAAAATCTTATGACAAAGCAGTGTAGGTATAGCTTTCCATTCTACACTGAACTTCAGGTGATAAAAAAGTAATGCTACAACCATACCCAGTGTCTTTTGTCACAGAACTGGCATACCATTACGTCCTTTAGTATATGAATAAAGTTATGAAGGATGACATTACTCCTGCAAGGTAATAGAGTGTGCATGAGACTGAGAAGGTATCTGTATCAAGATGTTTGTGTGAACATGCTTCCATATGTATATAAAGATGTGACTATACTCTAAACACTTTATTATTAATTCACTTGGGAAAAAAGAGATAGAATGCAATAAATCATTAGCATTAGCATTAGCATTAGCATTAGACAGTGCTCTAGGACTGTGTCTAAAAAGGGCCATATGGATCAGTGCTCAACTCCAATTAACAAATAAGTAATTAAATCAACTGTAGCACCAGAGGTGTAGGGTTAGGGTTCGGAAAGGGGCAACCTTATGGTTAGGGTAAGCACCCATTACTAAGGTGGCACAGTGTAAGGTTGGGAGAAGGGGCAGCATTAGGGTTAAGGTTACCACACATTATGAAAGAGGGCATGTTATATATTAAAATTATTGAATACACAGGTGATGAATTTAAAAATGCACCTGGGAATCAGATGGTCTTTCTTCATGGTCTGTAATAACATGCAAAAAGAAACTACAAAATCCTTCCACATCTTAAAGGTGGGATACAGACGTAGCAATACTTAGATGCAGTGCTCTTTTTAAATAACATTTGACAACATTCTTGTCTAGCAAAGCTATAAAAAATGATCAAAATAAAATCTCTCTCTCTTGTTCAGAAAACTATCAGCTTTTAAAGATCATTTTCCTTCCTACCTACAGATTTGAGGCCTATTTTTAGACCACCATCCAGGCAGGGGTCTATATCATATGAGTGAATTGCACAAATTGCGAACGCTCATAATATCGAACGTACTGGACCTCGAACTTTCCTTATTGTGGGGGGCTGTGCCCCCCCCCCCCGCTAAATATATATTCCAACTCTGAGATCGCACTACAGTGAGGAAAGGGCAAATATCCCATTCTTCACTGTACTGCAATCTCAGAAAAAGCACTTCAAGGTCCAGTATGTTCAATATTATGAGAGTTCGCAATTTGTGCGATTCGCTCATAGGATATAGACCCTCCAGGCAGATGTCAGAGTTTTATGCTTAGCCTAGTCTCCATTGCCCTTCATAGCAGGCTTAACCATGTGGATGTCCCACGATACTTGGTCCGTTTATCAGCTTTCACAGGTCACCACAATACCATTTTCTAAAATCCCCAAGTAGAATGCCTGACTCATCAGTTTGAGCAATCTCCTCTTCAAAACCAATGCCTTGTGTTATAAGGCAGACCATCTGCCTGCCTGAACTTGATTGGGTTTTAATGGCAAAGTGATGTTCCAGATGGAGTAGTGCAGTCATTAGAGGTAAGAGTTTGGCAAGTGTCTGATGTAGATTTCTGATGAAAAATTACAAGGGAAACTGGCTTATAGAAAAAAATATTTTATTCTGAGGTCAACACTGTGGCATACAGGCCTCAAAGGACTCATAATTTTAAAAAAGGTGCATAAAAAGGTCAATAATAGTATAAATACATAACATCAGCCAACAAAAAAAAACAGAAAAAAACATTAGCACTACACAACAGATATTTATTTATTATTTATTTATTTATTTTACATTTGTTGACCGGGATAGTCCGACTGAGCTGAGTAGCCCTTTTTCAGCGGAGGCCCGGGGAGAAAAGCTCCACAATTATACATTAAATATTGAAATAGACACAAATGATAAAAAAAAAATAGATTTTACAGAGAATAGTCAGCACAGTGACTAATTATGTAAAATACAATTTCCAGAATCTGCATTACAGATAATGGTCTACATAAAACCTGTTATACAAATATCACAATTTCATTTTACAACAGTTTAGCGTGATACAATAGGGGTAAATAACCTGATTAGTGACAATCATTTTATAAAAGTCAAAGCTGTTGAGGTATGGAAGGGTCCTGGACTGTACAGGATTTAAGGAGGTTGTGTACAGAGGCAGGACAACTGAGTTTCTAGATATTCTCTTGGTACAGTTTTGAATTGCTTAGGTTTTTTTGGTTTCCAATTTCAAGTGGTAGTTTGTTCCAGGATACAGAAGGGTGGTAACTATAGAGGTTCTGACTGATTTTGTTGATGGGTTTGTGTATTTTTAGCAGGTCTTGGTGGGAGCTGCAAAGTGGCCAGGCAGGGTTATAATGTGAGATGAGAGGAGATAGGCTGGGACCGTAAGATTTCTGGTAGAGGATAGAGTGGACTACAAGGAGTTGAGAGAGAAGAAGTTGGTGGGGAAGCTCTAGCCAGTTAAGATGTTTTAGAGCAAGGCAATGGTGAGATTTATAGGTGTGTTGTACTGCAAATCTTACTACCTTATTGTAAGTTGTCTCTATTTTGGCTAGTGATGTAGAGTTTAGAGTTGTGAGGATTTGAGAGCTGTATAATAGGCTGGGTAGGAGGTAGGCATGAGAGAGAATGATTTTAGCTTTGGAGGTGAAGAACTTTTTGTTTTGGTAGCGAAACCCTAGTTTCTGGTGAGTTTTTTGATGCAGTTGTTTATGTGCAAGTCTAATTTAATTTAACTAATTTAAATTAGTTGATCATCAATTATGACTCATAAGAGTTTAGTGTTGTTTTCAACAGTCATGGAGGTGTTGTCAAGGGATTGCACTGAGAAACTGGTTTTGAGGTGGGAGAGGTTTTTAGGGAGAAAAAGGAGGAGTTTATAAAGAATATAAAAGCAAATGTTATCAAACAATTAGCAGTTTACAATTAAAGCAAAATGCTTTAAAGTACTAAGCTTTAAAACACAAATGCAGTTTGGGACAAACTAAGTTGTCCTGGTCCCTCGAGTAAGGGAGTAAAGGGGAGTGGGGAGGGTGTAGTGGTAGAAAGGAAGGTAAGGATTGCAGTTGGCTAAGATAGTGGGATTGTGGTGGTAAAAGGGTTAAGGAGAGAGGGAGATGTAAAAGGAAGTGAATAGGTAGGAGTAGGTGGGACTTCTGACAGTACTAAGGGTTTGGGATTAGAGGAAGTAGGCACATTTGGCGTGAGTTGGTGGAGTGATAACTAGCTTACGTCCAGACGACCTGTAGGTATCGTGGATGAAGGTAGGCCTTGGATGGTGGGGAGAGAAGGGGTTAGGTGGTCTGGGTCAGTCCCCCCTTTGGTGTTTTCTAGGGATTAGGTTAAGGGGGGGCTGGAGTCTGGGAAGATAGTTTGAGCTTACTGATAGGAAAGGGTGAGAGAGTACTGTGTGTGAGTGTGTGTGTGTGTGTGTGTGTGTGTGTGTGTGTGTGTGTGTGTGTGTGTGTGTGTGTGTGTGTGAACGGCTGGGGGGTGGATAACAAAAAATATATATACAATAATGTAGCTATAGATAATAAAGTGGATGGGAATAGTGCTAGGTTTACCTGGGTGGTTGAAGTTTTCCTTACTCCCTGTCATCTGCCAGTCTCCTGGGGATTCGTTGGACCTTATTTGGTGGGGCCATGTAGTCGAGGGACATCCGTGGGGGGAGGCTGGGCCTGTCCTTAGCTCCGTCGGGTAGCAGGCCGTCAGTGCCATGCAGTTGGGGTACAGTTAAAAAAAAAAATAGTAAGACGTTCTCCCGGTGGTCATGGTAGGCAAAGGGGGGTCCATCGGTGTAATCCTGTCCCAGTTAGGTTGGGGAGTAACAGTAGATCATCCCCTCATGCTCCCTGGTGGGTTTGTGGGCCAGTTGTGTTCGTTCCAGGGATAGATGTTCTCCCAGTGGTCATGGTTGGCGGTTGCATTGGGGTATAGCGGCAGTCCAGCTACTCAGGGGTCCAGCGTGTTCCCGGCTCCATTCCGTTGGTGGTAGTGACGATGTTTGCAGTTCGCGCTCCCTGGGGGGGGTTTGTGGGTGTCCATCTGCTATCCGGTTCCCCTTCAGGAATGCGTTGCAGTTGTCCGGGTGTCCCTCAGTGTTTGAGTATCTTATCCCTGGTGCGTTCATGGGTCCAGCATGCTCCCGGCTTCATTTTCCTTGGTGGTAGTGGAGGTGTTTGTGGTTTGTGCTCCCTGGGGAGTTTGTGGGTGTCCATTTGCCTCTCCGGTTCCCCTTCAGAATGTATCTTATCCATGGTGGGTTCATGGGCCAATGTGTCCATGTCACTTCCCCGGTGTTTGTGGCTTGAATTCTGGAGTCCATCATCTTCTTCATCGGTGGTATAGTGGTGGTTGGCGGTCTGTGCTCCCTGGTGGGTTCATAGGTGTTAGTCAGTCTTCTTGTCCTTCAGGATGGTGTTGTGGCTGGTCGGGTGTCCCTCTGTCCCAGTTTTTGGTGGTGGTGGTGGTGATATGGCTTCTCCATCCTCCCTAGTGGTGTAGTGGGTTGCTGTTGCTGGTCTTTTGGCCGTTAGGTCCTAGCACCAGTTTGCGCATGCTCACTGTGTGGAATAACCGTTACTTAGATAGAGGATTGTGCTGGGAGGGAAGGTAAGTGTGTTTAGCCTTGTTTGTGTGAATGGTGAGTTGATTGGGTGGCTGATTGATAGGGAGATAGTTAGAGGGACTTAATTAAGTAATTAATTAATTTTTTTTTTCCTCATAGATACATAGGGGTGGGATATTGATAGGGGATATACTAGGTTAGGATGGAGTACTAATGGTAGGAGGTGTGGCTGACAGGATGGGTGAAAGGTGATGGCGGGCAGGCAGGGATAAGTTAAGGTGCAGGGCAAGGCAATACCAGGGGTTTGGGGGGAGTAGGGCAGTCGGGCTTATAGAATAGTGCTAATATTTTGTTTCTCTTTTACAGATGGACAAATTACCAGAGCTGAGGCAGAGAGGGCAAGCAATTGTAGCCCAGGCAGAGGAGCTGCTCCAGGAGTTGACAACATCGGAGTTGGTACAGGAACCTGAGCAGACCCCAGGTTGGAAGAGGTGACGCATGGCGGTGAGAACCCCAACCAGGGGGAAAAGCAGCAGGCATTGCAGCAGTGGATAGCAGTGGAGATTCCGGTTCCCTCACATTGCAAGACGAAGGTGCAGGTAATGGTTTTATTACAGCAGCATTGTTGGGGGAGCTAGGGGTTGAGGATGGTGGGGTGGGGAGGGATGACGACTTGGCAGTTGGGGATCTCGGGGGCGGTGTGCAAGGGATAGAGGAGGTGCAGAGGCAACTAGCACAGGGTGCCAGGTTCCCAGTTAGAGATGCGACGGGGGGTGGGGGGGGGTTCCGGGGACAGTTTGGGCTTGGGCTCGGAGGTAGGCTCTGATTTTGGTCTGTGGCCTGGGGATTGGTTGGCTACCCAGTTGTTGGGGCAGGGGACAGGAGCAGTTATTCTGACTCTGCACATTTCGGGTCTGGTTAAGGAAAAATTTTGGAAAGGGGAGTATGTGGATTTGTTTGAGCTAATTGATGCAGAAGGGGTCCAATGGCTAGTGGAAGCAGAGTCCTCTAACAGTAAGGACTTGTTAGTAGCCTTGGCAGCATTGGGAAGGCAGAGGGTAGGTAAGCTTCACCCTAGAATGTGGGATAATTGGGTGGTTGGCTTTATCTATTTTATGGCAGTGCAGCTGGAGAAGGACGGGTCCTTGGCTCTGCCGCTGCTAGGCTATTTCCTTACCATTCATGAGGCACAGCGGTTAAGGCTGGGTAATGCGTGGCTCTGGTATGATCAGCGTTTCCGCAAACGGAAGGCTGTGGACCAGTCAATTCATTGTGAGGTGCGTCACCCAGATCTATGGTTGGCTACAATGATGCATAGTTACAGGGGCTTTAACAGAAGGTTGAGTGGACTGGAAATAGCAGGTGTGTGTTGGTCATTTAATAGTGGCTCCTGTTCATGGGTGGGGTGCAAATTTGCCCATGTTGGTTCGAGATGTGGAGGGGGTCATTCAGCCACTAGCTGTGGTTGGCAGGATTTGTCCTGGAACTCCAATGTGATGGGTCGTGAAGGTGGTTTTGGTGAGTAAGGCTTTCAGCCGGCCCAGGGGAGGGGTAATTTTTGTGGGTTCCGGGGATTTGGACTCGGGTTCTTTAGAGGCAATAGAGGGAGGGGTGCCATTCCCTATTAAGGTGGAGGTTCTCCGGGATAAGCTTCATCGGTTTCCTGGCTTGGCCATCAAAGAGGAGATAATACAGGGTTTTCAAAAGGGGTTTCCTATTAAGTCCACAGTAGAAAGGGGTGGGGGGTTGCAAGAATTTATGATCTGTTCATGGTAAAGAGGACATCTTGGAAGCTTTATTGGAGAAAGAGAGTAGGGTGGGGCGGTTATTGGGTCCTTTTGATAGTCCGCCTTTTAGTACGTACAGGGTGTCGCCTTTGGGGTTGGTGCCGAAGAAGCGAGAAGGGGAATTCAGAGTGATACATCACTTGTCTTATCCGGAAGGGAATTCAGTAAATGATTTTAATGTAGAAGAGGAGGTTAGGGTGCATTACACTTCCTTAGATGATGCAGTAAAAGTGATTAGGGAATTTAGGGAGCCATGGTTGGTTAAGGTCGACATTGAGTCGGCTTTTCGATTGTTGCCTATTAGGAGGGAGGATTAGCCACTAATGGGGATGCGGGTAGGAGATAAGTACTACTTTGATAAAGCTATGCCCATGGGTTGTTCAGTGGCATGTGCGACTTTTGAGAAGTTCAGTACAGTATTGCATTGGATTTGGCAGCAAAAAGTGGGGACTCAAAAGACAGTGCATTATTTAGATGATTTTCTGTTGGTGGGTGAAGGAAAGGTAGGAGCACAGGAGGGTTTGCAGGAGTTTACGGTTATGTGTGAGGAGTTAGGGGTACCATTGGCTCAGCATAAGATGGAGGGTCCAGCAAGGACATTAGAATTTCTTGGTTTAACAGTTGATGCGGAGCGGGGATTGTTTTGTTTACCAGAGAATAAAATAGAGAGGCTTAGGTCGGTGATACGTTCGGTGTTGGGTAAGGATAAGATTCAGATTGGTTCAGTTATGGAGTTGCTGGGGCTTTTGAATTTTGCCTGTCAAGCGGTACACCCAGGGCAAGCTTTTTGCAGGTCACTGGCGTACTTGCTGAAAGGGGTTAAGAGCAAACACCATTGGGTTAGGGTAACCCAACTGGTGCGGGAGGACTTGGGGTCGTGGAACGGGTTTTTGCAACAATTTAATGGGATATCTTTTTGGCAGTCAGACTTGGTGGGGTAGGAGGAACTTCAGTTGTTTACGGATGCAGCTGGGGGTGCTGGCATGGGGGCCTATTTTAGGGGTCGGTGGTTTGCGGCTGAATGGCCTCAGGATTGGGAGGAGGTATGGAAGTGGGACATGGCCTTTTTGGAATTGATGCCTATATGGGCAGCTTTAGTGGTGTGGAAGGAGCAATTAAGGGGCAAACAAGTAGCTTTTCACTCAGACAATATGGCTGTAGTGAGGGTATTGCAAAAGAAGACAGCTAAGTCGGGCTTGTTATTGTTGGTATTACATAAATTGGTTTTGCAGAGCCTTCTAATAAATTTTTCTTTTACAGGAGTGCATGTGCCTGGTGTAAGGAAAGAGACTGCTGATAGCTTGTCCCGATTTCAGTTTTGCAGGTTTCGAGGGTTGGTTCCATGGGCGGAGGAGGTGTCAGAAATCCTGCCAGAGGAGGTGTGGAATCTTGGGTCGATGTAGCCAGGCGGTTGGTACAGCATTCCTGGGCCCCTTCTACAAGGAAGGCGTATGGTAGGGCTCTTTCTGATTTTAATCAGTTTATTTTGCAGCTGCCAGTGGAGGAAGGGGTATGGTCAGAGGAATTACTACTGCGATATGTAGCTCGTGCTTGGGGGTTAGGCAGGGCTTTGCAGATGGTTAAGGTGGATTTGGCTGCAATTAGCTTTTTCACTACGGTAGCAAGGTTGCAGGATTTCACTAAGTCTTGGACCTTAGGGCGTATGTTAAGGGGTTGGGGTAGAATGGTGGTGAAACGTAAGGATATTAGATGGCCAATTATGAGGGTTATATTGAAAGTTTTGTTGAAAGGGTTAGGTTTGTTGCAAAAGGGGTCTATGGATTATTTTATGTGAGGTACGTTATGTACATTGTTATATTTTGGCGCTTTTTGTATTTCGGAGTTGTTAGGCTCATTATATTGGAAGGAAGTCATTAGACGGGAGGGCGAGGTTACTATTGCATTAAGGAGGAGTAAGACAGATCAGTTGGGTAGGGGATGTGTGGTGGTTCTTAAAACTGACAGAAATCATTGCATTTGTCCAGTAATGTGGGCAAAAGAATTTGTGAGGAGGCAAAAGGGGAGTGTGGATCAGTTAATTTTCTGTTCAGTGGATGGGAAGGTGGTGTCGAGTAGTAGATTCATACTTTTGGTGAGAAAGGTTTTATGTTGTATGGGATTTCCGGCAGAGAGGTTTGCAGCTCATTCGTTCAGGATAGGTAGGGCTTCAGATTTAGCTAGAGAGGGTAGTTCTATTGAATTGATTAAAAGAGTGGGGAGGTGGTCTTCAAATGCATTTTTGTCTTATATTAGATAAGTTGTGGTCTGATTATTAATTTTTCTTCTTTTCTTTTAGGGAAGCACATTATCATCTTGGGGCATTTGTTCATCCACTGGGCAGAGAAGCATGCTTTAGTTAGGGATGATGGGGTAAATTTGGGTTTAGCACATTTAGGGTGGTCATTGTCCTGGCATGGTTTTAGGGGGCTTAGGTGAGATGGGTTGTTACATTTATTTGAGAGGGCTAAACTAAAGGTGGGTTGTCCATGTATTTTAGTCATTCATTTAGGGGGTAATGATTTGGGCATTGTTCCTAAATAACAATTGGTGGACATTATGCTGTGAGATTTGATGAGATTACAGGCATTGTACCTGGGTATGGAAATTGTGTGGTCAGAGTTGGTTCCGCATTTGTGTTGGAGGGCTGCATATAGTCATAAGGCAATTGAAAGGGCTAGAAGGTGTGTGAATCAAAGGTTGGCTAGGCAATTAAGGATTTTGGGGATGCATACTATTGACCATAGAGATTTTGGGGATGGAGAGGAGTCTTAGTATCGAACGGATGGTGTGCACCTTAATGATGTGGGTCTGGATCTTTTCAATTTGCATCTGAACCTCTTTTTAGAGGATATGATTGTGGATAAGGTTTAGGAGGAGGAACAGCCTGGGATCAGGCTGGTGGCAGAGAAGAGGGACAGGATTGTCCTCTTCTGTTCCCCCTCTAAAGAAGGTGTATTGGTTTATGGTTTTGGTATGGTGTGAGGTGAGTAGGTATGCTGCCTCTTTATGTGGGTGAGTAGGTACGCTGCCCCAGTGGAGAAGGTATCAAGGTGAGTTGGTACGCTGCCTTGAGGTAAAGTTCATCCAGGGTGAGTGGTGACACTGCCCAGAGATCATCGTTGCTGAAGAAGTTAATTAATGTTGGTTTTTGTGTACATAGTTCATTGTATAATACAGTTTAATAAAGGTTGCCAAATGTCTTTTTGTGTGTAGTGTAGTCATTTAATGGGGGATGGGACAAATGCAGTTTGGGACAACCTAAGTTGCCCCAGTCCCTCGAGTAAGGGAGTAAAGGGGTGTGGTGAGGGTATACTGGTAGAAAGGAAGGTAAGGATTGCAGCTGGTTAAGATAGTGAGTTTGTGGTGGTGAAAGGGTTAAGGAGAGAGGGAGGTGTAAAAGGAAGTGAGGTAGGAGTAGGTGGGACTTCTGACAGTACTAAGGGTTTGGGATTAGCGGAAGTAGGCACATTTGGCATGCGTGGGTGGCCCTCCCACCCTCCTCTTTTATATATGAATGGTAGATGTCAGCAATTTGAGGCGGAGAAGAGGGACAGGATTGTCCTCTTCTGTTCCCCCTCTAAAGAAGGTGTATTGGTTTATGGTTTTGGTATGGTGTGAGGTGAGTAGGTACGCTGCCTCTTTATGTGGGTGAGTAGGTACGCTGCCCCGGTGGAGAAGGTATCAAGGTGAGTTGGTACACTGCCTTAAGGTAAAGTTCATCCAGGGTGAGTGGTGATGCTGCCCGGAGATCATCGTTGCTGAAGAAGTTAATTGATGATGGTTTTTGTGTACATAGTTCATTGCATAATACAGTTTAATAAAAGTCATCAAATGCCTTTTTGTGTGTAGTGTAGTCATTTAAGGGGGGGACGGGACAAGTACCTACTTTCTCATGACGAGTCAGATTACATGGTTTCTCATGCTTGTCAGTATTCACCACTTTATCTAGAACAGCAGCTTTAAATAAATTGTTATCAGAAGCACAGTAAGAAGTAACATTAACAGCAACAGGACTCTAAATTTGTAATTTTTGACAATAACATCTTAAGCTTTTTTTTTTTTTTTGAATGTATACTGAGTTACAAGAACACATCTGAGTATATAAAACTGAATCAGTATTACAGTTAAAGTAACTTGTCATCTTAAAATGGCTTCCAATAATCTTGCCAAAGTGTATAACAACAATAGAGTTAACACTGTGTTTATCACAAGTCTGGGTGCCATAGTCAGTTGTAATGTTCAAATTCATATATTCTAGGGGCATCCTAAAGTAACTATGGAATAAAATAGCTGATATATTTCTACACATCCCATAATAGAATGTAGACTGCTCATCAGTATTGGGCCTGAATTATTTGCCTGTGTTCCTAATGACTTTAACAAACTCTTCACTATTTTATATTCTGATATAAGAATGCATTAATACCACCACTTTGACTGTTTCTTATCTTATTCCTAAAGGGATAGATAAATCCTATATCCCGCAATGAATCTATATTCTGTGAGCAGCATTTGTAATAGACATCTTAAACAGTCTTATTATATCTTTGCTGTCTAATAATATCATTATCAACTTCTGCACCTCCTTAAGGAATTCTCGTCATTTGCTGCAAACTCTCATTACTGTTGCAATCTCAAATGTTGGAGAGCATAGCATAGTGCTGGTCAAACCATCTTTCCTACATAAATTTTTCTGTAAGAATCCATGTGCTGAGCCCACTAAAGTAAGGTCCAAAAAAACTGGTTTTGTCAGGTGTAATTTGTACATAAATTTCAAGCCAAATCTATTATATCAATAACAAGTAGTATGTGCATCTAAAATATGGCACACTACGACTATTAAAAGTATTTTATTTATATACTTATTGATGCATGTATGTATTTATTTATTTATTTATTGTATTTGACAGCAAAGTAAGTGGGCTGGTCCTCTGACCCATTTCAGCCACAATCTGGGCCTATAGGGCAACAAGTGTAGTAACAGTGCAAAACATAAGAGTGGAACAAATAACAAGATATTCTAGAACTTCTAAATGATAAATAAATGCTAACTATACAATGAATGTTCATTAATATTCAAAAACGAGCAGACTGATTGGCCAGCCCAACTAGCATGCCCATTGTAAATCCGAGAATATACTAATGGAAAAAGGTCCAGTCATTCGGACTTTTTCTCATTAGTATATGTGCTAATTTTTTTTTTACTTTTCTTTCTTTTTTGCCCCAAAAAAGAAAACAGAAGACCTGAAATGAACAAGGGAGATGGTGTAGACAAAAATAAGAGGATAATCAGGTACGTTCTGCAAAATTAAAGAAACTTACCCGATTATCCTTTTATTTTGTCTGTCTTGGCTCTCCCGAACGTAAAAAGTCTCGCAATTACGTTTTGTATTTTCAATTTAAAAAAAAAAAGCAACGGAGATCTTCCTTTCTCCATTGCTACCTCTGCACAGCACTGATGTGCTGCATAAGTATGGGAACTCAAGTCGCATACGCATGCACAGTACATCAGAAGAAAACCCAGGATATCGGTAAACTGCAGAAGGGCAGCATGGAGGCATTATACAAAGACATTATTTAAGAAAAGTAAGTATTTTTGTCTTAAATAATGTCATTGTATAATAGCAATAACCCATGGTTGGGTGTGGACAATACTGGATTTATCCATGGTTGACTTTGTTTGGTCACTCTGGGTTTGCCCTCGTGACCAAACCACACCAACGGTGGGTAAATTCAGCATTACTCACACCCAGCCATGGGTTATTGCTTAATTAAATCATGTTACAAACATATACCAATTAAAATATGTTACAAAACATATACAGATATGTACATATTCACAGTCTCTAAATTTGGTTTACAAGATGACAATTGCAGCATGAACTGCACAAATAGAACAAGAAACCATTTTGGACATGATATTAAAATATGTACATGTAGGAAGCTATTTTGCTTCATATGATAGCAGGTTGGGATACAATGGTGAAAGTATTATTTCCACATTATACCATGATTTGAACAGAGCTTTAAGAGATAGACTATTTACTAGGATAGATAGCTGTTACCCCTTGGCTTTGAGTACTGCCTGTTGATGTGGTATATGCTATGACAACCCTTTTCCTTTCTAACTGGAACATTTTACTTCTTTAAACAGTGTTGCTTTCAGTATACTTTTGAAACTGTCTAGTGCGTCTTCTTGTCTGATTTCAGATGGCAGATGATCCCATACTGCTGGGACCAATTTAGAAAAGACTTTTTCACCAGTAGTAGCTTTGAATCTGTGTCTAATTAGGGATATGAAGTTATCAGCATCATCTCTTAGGGAGTAACTTTGTTGTCTGATTTGTATTTTGGACCTTGGTGGTGAACAGCAGCCTTGATTGAGAATTTTGCAAAACTATACAGGAAAAAAGAAAAGTTGCCCATTCACTGAGTGTCCACTTGCAGTGTTCCAAGAGCGGCAATGCTGATTTTTTTGTTCAGTGAGGAGAATGAATCCGCATATTTAGTTGATTGTGTTTGCAGTTGTCAGAACTTTTTCTAGAGCAAATGTTATTAAAGGAAGTGCATATTCCAGTTTGGGTATTAATATATTTTTGGCTAAGACCTTGCAGAATGTTGGAGTTAGAAGATTAAAGCGTTTATAGCAGAGCTTGTGTCAGATAAAGGTTTTGTAATGGTGTTGTCAATATGTTTTCTGAAGGAAAGTGTCTAGGGTAAGATCTAAATACTTTTGTTCTACAACTAATGGGAGAGCATTGCCATTTAGGTCAGTTATATACAAGTGGGGATGTTTTAGAAGCTTCTTTGATGTCCTAAAGATCATAGTGTTGCATTTTAGGGTGTTTATGAGTAGCCTATTTCATACATAGGTCCACATAAATAATTTTGTAAAAGTGGTTTGAAGTTTGTGCTCAAGGCTGTATAAGTTATGACTGGATTCTAGGGTAAGGATGGCATCAGTGTACATGAAACGTTAAAGTGTTTTTTTTGTTTTACAGGCATCTAATTATAACAACGTCCTCTAAGTTTATTAGAGTTTTGGTGGATTATTCTTGAAATATTCCTGTCAAATCTACTGAAGACTTTCATCATAGAAAATGAGCACATCTGAACAATCTCATGCTGACTCTGCCTTGAGAAAAGATGTGCAGTTGATGACATCCACCATGCAAGAACTATCCTTAAAAATGGATGGCTTTCAACTAAACTTAGAAAATCTTAAAGAGAGTTGCTATAACCAAACATAAGTCTTTTAAGGAACTACTACAGAAGCACCAGACCAAAATTTCTGATATAGAAACTGCATTATGCGACATCGATGGCAGGCTCAAGGAAGAATAACTTCAAACAGACTTTCTTTTAAAGTAAAACACCTGGTTACAAAATAAGCTGGATGATTTGCAGAACAGATACAAGAGGTGTAATATTAGAATTTTTGGACTTTCTTTTTCCTAAACACATGGATTCCTGAAATTCTGAATCTTCAGGAAGGATTTTCTTATGGCATAGCAAGGGCTCACAGAGCCATTGGGACACCAGCTTCCACATCAGCACCACCACCACCCAGATCCATTGTGGTAAAGTTTCTCTCATATACTAACAAAGATCTTGTCCTTAAAACAGCCTGGAGGAAAGCACCCTTAAAATTTAAACAGTCTCAAATCAGATTTGACAATTTTACAAGAGTTTTGGACACAGGAAAGAAATGCTGGCCTCTTGTCAAACTTCTCAAACAAAACAACATCAAAGCTCAAATTACTTACCCAGCCCAGATTAAAATGCATTCATCCAATGGAGTAAGAACCTTTAGCAACCTGGGTAAAGTTTCCTCCTTCATAAAAAAATAATGACATTATTCCTATTCTCGAGGATATGGACTGGTCATCACCCACTGTCAAAAGCACCTCAGACAAGAATAGTTGGACAGAGATGAAAAAGAAGAAGAAAACTGACACCACTTCTGTTAATACTACAAAATCTCTCAAAGCATCTACTTCCAAATAATGGATGCTTTATTTATGCTATGATTTCTTTATCCTGTTTTAATGGTCACACATCACAGAGTTACAGAATGATTTAACAGCTTACTCTGTGTTATAAGGAAAAAAAAAAGAAAAAATATAAATCGTAAACTTCACCACTTAATCAACAATTTATCAAGTGTTACAGGTAACTGCTTTTTTGTATTGTTTTAAAGTCTTGTCAATGCTGAGTTATGTACATACACTTATGCTTAAATGCTATTAACTGTCTATGCTTTTTAAGGTGTATAAATAATATTTAATAATGTGTTGCTTCATTTTTTTAGTAATTTTATATTTAAATGCCACTATTGTTTAGTTTTAAACCTAAATCTGTAAAAATAGCATTTTTATCTTCAAAATATATCTTTTGTAACTAGTAACAGTGTTTTTCATTCACAGCCATTTTTTTCACTTCAAAATGGTTGCGGTTAGCCACAATAACCTTTTCAGAATTTTTTATGCTTTTTTCAACAGTTTACACTTTAATTTACTTATTAGAACATTTTTTCAACCAGAGTGAAGCCTTGCTTACCTAGAATGCATGCCGTGAGCCGTTTTAACCATGAGTTATCTTCCCTGTAATGTGCTGAGTCTTAGAACTACCTTCTTTGCTGTTACACAAGAAGTTAAGGGAAACTTTTTACTGTGGCACACTTCTTAACCCTTTTCTAGTCTGTTATGCTTGCCAGCAGATTCCACAAAGATTTAATAATATTTAAAGTCAAATAATTAAATATTTAAAACTTTGGACTACTATCACTTTACATATTTTGGATACTGCAGCAAGTTGTTATGACTTCTGTTTTTACAGCAAGTAAGTGGTGATATTATTTATATTAATGCAACACACTTATAACTGTCTCTTCAAAAGACAGCTCAGACTGTTGATTATGTCAAGGCATTAATAGAAATGATGAGTTTCTTTACTGTTTAGATAAGGTAGCAATGTTTTAATTTTCATCAATATTAATATATTCATTTGTCATTATCGTGTGTGTGTGTGTGTGTGTGTGTGTGTGTGTGTGTGTATGTATATATATATATATATATATATATATATATATATATATATATATATGCACATATATGGGCCTACTTTCATTTGTCGAATGCTCATTATTTCGACAAACAGATGTCCGACCCCATTGACGGAAAGTGCACTTAAATGAATGTGCACTTTTGTGAATACCAATTCACCGAACTGGTAATATAAAAAAAAAAAGAAACACTGCAGCACCAAAGCACACTATAGTGGGGATAAGGGAATATACCTCTTTTCCCACTGTAGTGCGATCTCAGAGTTAGTATACACACACATATATATATATATATATATATATTTTTATATATATGTATATATATATATATATATATATATATATATATATATATATATATATATATGTATAAAGTGGCAGGGTCGTGGGTGCGGACAAAACTGCCTTTACAGTGTGTTATTTTTTCTTATTTTACCAGTTCGGTGGACCGGTATTCACGAAAGTGCACTTTCGCGTAAATGGGGTTTGACTTTTGTTTGTCGAAATAATGAGCTTTCAACAAACAACGTGACCCATATATATATATATATATATATATATATATATATATATATATATGTGTGTGTGTGTGTGTGTGTGTGTGTGTGTGTGTGTGTGTGTGTGTGTGTGAATATATATATATATATATATATATATATATATATATATATATATATATGTGTGTGTGTGTGTGTGTGAATATATATATATATATATATATATATATATATATATATGTGAGTGTGTGTGTGTGCATTTTTTTTTTTTATTTCTTTTTTTTTATTTACTTGTATATAAATCTATCATCTAATGGTTACAACTGTTAGTGGTTTTTTTACCAGGAATGCATATAAAGTGAAGCTGTTGCATTTTTTTAGTGTTTCATACATTTGATTATACTAGTTTGCAACAGCAGTGACTTTTAGTTCTATCTGGAGAACGCATAGCAATGGACATGAACTTATAACACTAATACATACTGTCACTGATTTTGATGCAAGGTGTGTTTATCCACTCACTTTTATCAAGACTAATAAAATATGACTTGTTGTAATAATAGCTTCCTGAAATAGGCAGTGCTTCAAGATCAAAATTCTAACCTGTTTTACATTACACTAGAATGAATATTATGCATTTGTTAACAATAGGGGCTGATATGCCTCATATGTACAGAGCTTTAATAACAAAGTAATATGAATGCATAATAACCGCTATTAATGAACGTCTAACTTATTGAATGTGATTGTACCCTACTTCTAAGGAAATATTAATCTGATGAGCACACTATTTGCTTCTATTATATAACCCAGATTTCTTGCTTCATTGGTGACTGTTAATACAGCCTTCATCACTCTTTTATTGTTAAGCAGAACTTTTCATTTTAATTATCTAGCTAATCAGTACCATATCAAAGACAAATGTTTATAGTCTTTTGTGCTGTTTTGGTCCTTATAAATCAATTATCCTTACAGTCAAGTGGTGTGAGTTGTCAGATATTTGGTAGACTGTTAATTTGTTTCCTAGTTTACATAATTGCTGTTAACTTATTATATTTTATCTTACCTGAAATCACTTCGGTAAGGTTGTATTAGAAATCATAAACATATTTTGTATGACTCTGGAAATAATATAAGGCCTATATCATATGAATGCAGTGGCATAGTGTCATATCTTATCTATATATTCTGCTATAACACATACATATTTTATCCATCCAGCATTTGTGGTTGGCATGGATACTATTAACAGAGGGTTTAGTTTCAAGCTCAATAGCTTTAATATATTTACATTAATAGAACTATTTCTAAAATTGATCAGTTGAAGAAATAACTTGAGATTGCTCATCATTCCCTTTTCTTCACTAGAGTTTATATTCAAAAATTGCTCTTTCAGAATATTTAAATTTTGCATAATTGTCTCCTTTATAAGACTTATTGGAACTTTTTGGCATGGTCAGGAAAATTTTTGAAAGTATTCTGTTTGGGACATTGTCTTTCCACCAGATACATTTACCATTAAGGATACTACCTCTCTGAAATGTTCTCATTCAGACTATAGATTTAAAACACAGAATAGAATTACTAGAATCTTAGTCTCCAATGAACTAAGGTTGAATATTACCTCCTTTGCAATCTTTCCATGTCCCATCTTAGAGCATGACATACTCTCCACTGAATTTCAAATTAATTATAAAAGACATATCCCTATAACTAGAATCCCAGCCTATGCATCCAAAAATTAACAACTTTAAACCTTGTTTCATGTCTGAGATACAATGTTTCCTAGAGACAAACCTCACTTCAGAATCTAACATAATTATGGTATGGGATGCATTAAAGGCCTTTCTATATGGTAAAATAATAACATGGTTCAAGAATAAACAGAAGAAATGGGAACTAGAATTAAAAAAAAAACATTCAGTCTCAAATATTAAATCTAATTCATCCCAACTTACCCCTGATGAGGCTAATAAAATTTAAAAACTTAATAAACAATATTTATATATCCTATCCCATAAAACTCACCTAGCACTGGAAAGACTTGAAATACATTTTTATGTGTCATCCCTTAAGCATATACATAATTAATTGATGAGAGTAAAATTACACTCCAAATCAAATATTATAAACAAATGTTTACAGGAAGGTTCTAATAAATATGTATCACACTTAGGTGATATTTTAGTTTCATTACACTAAACATTTTAGTTCTAATCATTCAGTTAGGGACCATACTAAATTAGACATTCTTTCACTTAATCAACTAAGATACCCTGAGAACTTAGATACACTTCTTGAAGCACAAATCTCACTAAGGAGATTAAGCAAAAAATTAAAAAAAATAAACCCAACAAAGCCCCCGGAACAGATAGTATAATCATTGAAATATAGAAATTGTTTCCCACACCTGTACTGTCCTTATTTCATAAAACATTACTGGAAGTCCAATCATATGACATTATACCACCTTTGTGGAGATATTCTTTAATCTCACCCATATTAAAAGGTAATACGGATCTTCACCTTTGTAGTTTTATTAAATAATGATTATAAAACCTTTATGTCTATTTTTATAGATAGACTGAAGGTTCCATTCATGCAATTAATAAATGATGGCCAATCATGATTTATACATAAAAGACATACACATGATAATATTAAAAGAATTTTAGCACTTATTGAATATTAAACAAAGAAAATGAAGAAACATTACTGATTAGTTTGGACATAGAAAAAGCCTTTAGCTCCATCAGCTGGGAGTATTTGTTTGAAGTGCTGCATTATTTTAATTTTTCCCTCCTCTTTTCCCTCTCTAATTAAAAACATATATCAAAACAATGTAGCTTATGTTAAACTAGATCCCTTTTCCTCTGAATCTATCTAAATAACCAAAGGCACCAAGCAGGGATGTCCCTTATCCCCTGTTTTATTTGCATCAGCCATCACAATCTTTGCTGCCCTTATTCATGACAATTCAAATATCATAGGTATAGATATCTACAGACATAACTCCAAGATAATACTTTTTGCCGACAATGTCTTACTAACAATTAATTCACAGTCAGTTTTACTAGAATTAGATTCTGTGGTGAGGTATTTCCTGAAGATCTCAGGCCTATATTGTAATAAATCAAAATCCAAACATATGCTTTTAAACAAAAAGGAAATTTTACAGTCAGTCATTATATTATTGGCACACTCTCAGATTCTCCATACTATCTAGGAATAACTTTATGTAATTCTATAGAAAAGACAATTGATTGTAATTATAAACATATTATAAACTCAATAAACAAGCATATATATAATTGGTATAACATCTTCATAACCTTTGAGAACAGGTTGCAATTAGTTAAAATGACACTTCTACCAAAAATACTCTATCTGGTTCTAGTTCTTAATTTCTCTTATAACAATAAATATATCAAGGATATAAACAAATCATTAATGAAATTCATTTGGTTTCCCAAAAGAAACAGAATTGCTTTAGCCATCATGTTAGGCTTTGGGAGCAAGGAGGTATTAAGTTCCCTAATACTGAAACGTACATAAATGCATCCATATTTAAAGTAATTCTACTAGATAGACCCTAGTTATCACTCTAAATGGAAACTAATACATTTTACCTTACTCATTAATGAAAATCCATCCTTAGCCAAACTCCCACTAAATAATCATTCTAACAAGTTCTGGTTCTTCTTATGTCACATTATGCAACATAATATTGCTAACCCCCCACCAAATTAAAAAACTCATTAAATCACCTTTTTAACTTTTCTAAAAAGTTTGTTATCTCTATTGCAGCTAGTAAGACTTAGTTTGAATGTTTAACCCCTTTTAAAATTACAAGAAACTTTCTTGATAAAATACATCTTAATATTCTAGATTGCTGGGAAACTAAGACTTTCATATGCTGGCATCAATGCATAAATTATGCAAAAGTTTTAGATTCTGATATCCTTATCAAAAAGTATGATTTGCCTCTTCAGAACTGGTTAATTTTACAAAGTATCTAAACTTGCTCCCATGATCTATGCAGAATGCTTAAAAACTCATCTTAAAAGGAAAGACCATTGATGATAACATTCATAAGTGACATTTTGTATAATAAATTTACTACAGACAATATTATCTTGAAATTATATAACATATTAATTGTTTATAAGTCTTCTATAAACCAGAAATATTGGAACGTTATATTTAACAGTCATTTTTTTAATTTCTCCCAAGATGAAAAACAAATTGTTATCCCTCAAACATACTTTATGGTCTCAATACTGGAGTATTTTCACATGGAAATACCTTCATACAGCATTTCTGACACCAAATAAATTTCATAACTGTTCTACAGCTTCCTGCTGGAGATGCACAGAATATACTAATGCTGATTGGGTATGTATTTTTCATGACTGTACTAAGTTGAAAAAAAGTATTTGGAATAGTAGTTATGATTTTTTTCAAAGCATTATTCACTGATTCTTTTTTACTGACCAATTCATTAGTTTTTTATGTAAATGAAGGATATTCTCTGTACAAGAATAAGTCATATTTATTGTGGTCAATACTGCTGTCACCAGAAAAATGCATTACCAGAAGATGGAAAACTAACTACTCTCTAATGTTTGAAGATTTCCTGTCTTCAGTGAACGAACTGGCAAATAAGGAAACTAAGATCAAAGCACAAGACTAAACTTAATCCTTGGATAAAAGTTTTATCACTTATTGAGACTCTGCAAATGGATCATAACTCTTTCTTAACTGACATTTGTGTTAACAGAACATATTTAATTTACTTGTGATCTGCAATTTTGCTTCAGACCTTTGTACATATTGTAAATATTTTTTTCTTTCTTAAGCTAATATTTTATTCTATTATGGGAAAACATTGTGAATTTTTGCTGTTTTTGCTTATGAAAAATTCAATAAAATTTTTGGATTAAAAAAAGGTTAAGGTGTTTGAGGTGAGGTCAAAGGTGATGTCATTAATAAAAAGAGAGAGAACAGCAGTATACCAAGAACAGAACCTTGTATTCAGGATACTTTGAGCATGTACAAAGTAGGTTGCTGAAATATGCTTGTTATGGTATGTCGACTTGGTAGTTTTTCATCCATCCTGTTGCTGGGCACCCAAAATTAAATTTATTGTTTGGAGAGCAAGAAGGTTTGGTTCACAGTCTCAAACACCCTAGTCATGTCTGTGAAGAGCCCTCATGTTAGCTTAGATTCATTCATGGTATCATGATGGTCCTATAGATTTTTCTCAAGCAATGCTGTATATCACACAGAAGGTCATAGTTGATTGGATTATCAAATTTTTGCTTGTATGTCTGTTTTTCACATAATTTTGGTAATGGGCAGAAATTTGCAGTGAGTCTACATTATTTGTTTTATTTGGGTTGGACTTTTTAGGGAGTGGTATTATGATTTCATGTTTAAAGGCTTTGAGGAAAATGTTTGAGGTAAGTTATAGATTGTAGATATGTGTAAGAGGACTTGCTATATGTATAGCAGCCACTTTTAGTAATGCAGAAGACAATGTGGAGAATGCAATGTCTTTATAATCTAATGTCAGAATGTAGAGCTGAGATAAGACAGCTTGATGCTTATAAGGAATTAATGGAAAGTGAGAAATATTGGAATCTGAGAATTGTATAGTTATTTCATGTATTGCATTTATTACAAAGACTATACACTCTTTTGCAAAATTGTGGGCATTTGTTTGCTGAGTGGTGATAGACTGTGTAGAGTCTGTAATTGCTCCAGTCAGATGTTTAATCTCATATCAAAACTGATTGCCAGGTATGATAGTAGAAGTATTAATTTTTCACAAAACTAATGAACAAATTTGCATAAGTAGGAGCAAAGGTGCAACCATCACAGTCCCTCAAAAATTATGTAACAGTTCTCAATCAAAAAAAAAGTTGTTGTGATAAACAAATAATAATTATATAACAAATCTACTAGTCATTTTATCTTCTAGAAAAAAATTAAACTGTATCTAACCCTGTTCCTTGTGAGATGTTATCATAGCCTGTACTTGTGGCATAGTATGAGTCAGGCAAACCAAGTTCAATGAGTGACTCATATGCTTGATCATACCAGCAGGCAGGAAAGGTGTACTCAGCCTGGAAGTGAGGAAGGGAGTGTGCATGTCCAAGAGCGCACTCTAGGGTAGTGGCAGATCTACCATGCCAGAATGAAATCTGTGACAAACTAAAGAAGTCTACCAGCCTTCCCTGGGAATCCTGTGAGTGTGTGTGTGTGTGTGTGTGTGTGTGTGTGTGTGTGTGTGTGTGTGTGTGTGTGTGTGTGTGTGTGTGTGTGTGTGTGTGTGCATGTGCATCTGTACAAGTGTGTGTGTCTGTGTAAGTGTGTAACTATATGTGTGTGCGTGTAAGAAGTAATTTGTTTGGAAGGTAGTTATGGATGGGTGGCACTAAATGACATTCAAGTTTACAGGGACAAAATGGTGATAAAGGGACCTAGGGTACTAAGCCAAAAACTTAGCTTGGTAAGTGGGCAATGTGCAGTTTTACTCTGGGAGTGGATATTGGAAGCCCATACCCAGAGGAGTGGTGAATATTTCCTGTATGGTCTTGACTCCAAGCTTTATTAATTGAGCTGGTCAGTGAATCAGATCGATGTGCATCTTTTCTAATTTAACCTGTTGAGTCCCAGTGATGTGACTTGCGCGACTATCTCTCTCTCTCTCTCTCTCTCTCTCTCTCTGTCTCTCTGGTGGTCATCAGACCTATTTGTTTCAGTGGATCAGATCCAGTGATCACAACCACTGTCCTTCATATATCAGGAGCCCAGTGATGGGCTTTGAAAGGCCACCATGACCTAGGTTTTGCAATGGAGGATTTCAACTCCATATGTCTGGCAATCAAATTCTTGTTGTGACAGTACCAGTGACAATACCAAACATATTTACATAAATTATGCTAGATGGTATGAAATATAGACTTTTAATGCTATATAGTCAGTCTTTAATTAGAATTTTAACACCATTTAAGGGATGTTGAGGTTGCTTTACATATCAAGTTGTCTGGCTGTGTGCTGCAGCTACATTTCAAATAGAGCTGAAATGATGACTATTTTTAGGCAGGGGTATTACCTCTTAAGTGTAGTAGTAATGAAATCCAGTCCTTTGATAGTAATATGGCAAAAGAGGATCACTGTGACAGTTGTCAGTGAGTGAAGAGTCTGTGAAGAACTATATAAGAAAGAAGTTTATGGGTTGGGATATAGCAACCAATGAGTGACTTTAAGGATGGATATTTGTCAACAGAACATAGGGAGGAATGGTCTACTCTCACTGTGAATCTAGTTGATTTATTGGTTTTTTGCTCTAAGGGAAAGCAGTAATGCAATATTGAGGTGACCAGGTACAAAGCAGAATATATGGTGATTTGCCTGTTCTCATTAAATGGTGAATATGAATATGAAACCTAACTTAGAGAAGAGCAAAGAGCAGTCTAAGTGAATTTATAAAAGTTAAACAATTGTTGTCACTACATGTGTTTTGGGTGTTACGAATCATTTTACTCACTATATGATGTCTTGTTTACAGTTGCAATGCTGAATTACTTTACTGATATTGCAGAATCTAGAATAACCCCAGGCAGTTTGAAATATGATATGAACTCTACCTGGTGTTTGATTACTATCAAGAATAGAAATATCAGTAGTATGAAGCATCTTACTTTAGAGCCAAACCTGGGCAAAAAAAAAAATAATCTGATATAATTGGTGTTGGTTTTTAATTCTGACCAGTCCAAAATGAAATCCTGCAAGTAAGGCATCTGCAAGGTCCCAAAATACCAACATGAACCAAAAAATGACCAGCCAACAGTGGATGCCATAAAAGTATATATTAATACTCTTTGAGTCAAAACATCAGTATACAAAAATAAAAACTGGTTTCGGCTTCAAATTCACTAAGCCTTCATCAGTGCAAAGATACAATGAAAAAACACACAATTATACACTGTATCACTAGCCAATAAACCAATTACCGGTGTTCGTTTAATCCTGGGGCAAAAAGCCCTCCCAGTTTAATGATCCATTTTCTCTCTTTGGCATTCAACAACTCATGCCATCTAGATTTATTGTGTTTGATACCCAGAATGTTATCAATAATTATAAAGTGGAAAGAAGCTGTTTGATGAACTTCAGTGTGTTTATATAGAGCATGTGTATGTTTCTTGTTTTTAATTTCACTGATGTGTTTGGAAATTCTGTATTTAAGTGCTCTAGATGTCTGGCCCACATAAAAAGCTGAGCATTGACAGGTGGCCAAATATATAACCCAATCTGAATTACAGCTCGTGAGGAAGGAAATGTCATAAACTATACTTGTATTTTTACTAGTGAAACTGTTGGTTTTTAGTAATCTACTACAGTGTGTACAATGACCACATGGATAACATCCTATGGCAATTTGTCCCTGCATGGTACTCTGCAGTTTCACCTTAGGTTGATATCTTCCTTGTTTATAATGATTAAAGAGGGATGCAAGGTTGTTGCCATTCCCAAAGGAAAATAGGTAATTAGCTCCAAATAATTCCGAGAGCCTATGATCTGCCTTAAGGATGTTCCAATTCAATTGTACACTTTCCATAAGTGCCTCAACATTTCTTCCATAAGTAGTCACTAGCCTGGGATAACCAGTACTTCTACCTTGTTTATCATGATATTGTAAAAGTGCTGTCCTATCCATACTGTTGACAGCATTCCTGGCCTGCATAATGTGTCCTGGTTTATAACCCCTCTCTCTGATTCGCTTAGTCAAGTCATCCCTACAGTGCATATAGGTATCATCCTGTGAATATATTCATTTCACCCTCATATATTGTGATTTAGGAATATTTCTACATATATGGGGGGGGGGGTGAAAGCTGGAGGCATGGAGAAGGGAGTTATATTCAGGGAATTTACGGTAGACTTCCATACTCAGAGTGTTATCTGGAGCCCTGCTAACCATAACATCCAAAAAGGTAATATTATTTTTGTGATAATTCACCGTAAATTCAATTCCCCATTTGTTCTCATTTAGGTATTCCACAACTCCATCAGATGTTCCTCATCCGATCTCCATTCCATCCAGCAGTCATCCAAATATATTTTCCAAATATCTATTTGATCAAGGTATAGGTTATGGGAACAATCATATATAATCTGCTCTTCTATATATGCCATAAATATATCTGCATCTATAGGAACAAATGACGCCCCCATAGCTGTACCCTTGATTTGTAGATAGCAAATGTTATGATAGAAAAATACATTTTTTGTTAATACATGCTCAGTCAGGAACAGAAGCAGTGTATTGAAACCAGGTGGATACAATTCTAACCTATATAGCCAATATTCTAGTGCCTGGGTGCCAGCCCAATGCGGAATATTAGTATAAAGGGCCTTGACATCCAGGGTACAGAGTATCCATTCATCCTCTATCTGCATCTCCGAGAAGACCTGCAAGAATTCAGTTGTATCCTTCAAACTGGCTCTGACCCATTTTAATAAAGGTTTTAGATATTTGGTCAGATACTGAGATAGAGGCACGGTCATAGAACCTCTACCGGACACAATTGGCCTGCCAGGAGGGTTATACAAATTTTATGTATTTTAGGTAGAAAGTACATGTATTGATTATTAAGATCAAGAACAGTGAGTTGTTTTTTGACATTATCTGTAATAATTCCTTATCTAACAACTAATGATAAAAAAGCTCTATTTGTTTTTGAAACTGTTTACTAGGGTTATATGTCAGTTGCACATAATATCTATTATCAGCAAGCTGATTTTTGGCCTCCGTATCATACTGCTCCCAATTTTGCACCAACACTGCTCCACCTTTATCAGCTCTCAAAATCCCTATCTCATGATTGTTAGCCAGCTTAGAAATAATATTCATCTCCTGTGTAGTTACATTGCTTGCTTTAATATAACTATTCCTGGAAATGAAGTGGAGATTCCTAAGTGTAGAGTTTAGAAATGCTTGAACACTTGGATGCATTGGGGGTGAAAATGTAGATTTGTGATATTTAAACTGATCATGAGCAGCGGTATGATCTTTATCATGGAAAACCAGTTTTAGATTAAGTATTCTACAAAACTCAACTACATCTCTGACAAAATTTTCAGAAACAAATCCACCAGATATATATGAAAGACCTTTATTCAATATGCTTATTTCCAAGGAGGAGAGGGGGAATGATGAAATATTCACTACATTTTCTACTGATGTTTCTGTACAAACTTCCATAATAGTCCCTCCATATTCACAACACTTTCTATATTTTCTACCCCACCTCCTCCTTTTTGGTTTAAATCTTCCAAATTACTGGAATTCCTCCTCTTTTGTGCTGATGAGCCTGCGAATATCATAGTTTCAACCTCATACCCAGAAGAGGAATCATCCCCTAATGTGTCAGATACTTTTTTAAGTATTGATCTGGTTCTTTTCCTTTTAACCAGATTCCTAAATGGTTGTGAAAACCTAACATGCTTACTACTATCCCTAGAGAAAGGATCCCCTTGTTCATAATCTGTGACATCCCTAAGGATTTTTTTCTTTTTTCTTTCCTTTAATTACTTTTCCAAATTAGTCAATTCCATGTTAAGTTTCTTAAGACATAAAGAATAAGTGGATTTCCCCTCAAATTCCTTAGCTTGTTCACTTAATTTAGTAATGGCAACAATTTCTGAATCAATAGTTCTATCATGAAAACCCATCAATATCTCAACAAATTGCATTGTAGTATTGTGCTGTGCCTCCTTCCATTCCTGAAGTAAAGCCTGGTCAGGATTACTCACCATTGGCTGATTTCTGACTCGTAAGCCTCTGGGTGTTACCTCTTTGACTGTATAGGCTTTGAATAATTTGTAATGCCATACATTATTCCTGAGGAAATGCATATATTTAGTTAAAGTGGCGAACACAGCCTCACATGTATCACTCCTGTTGACCGGTGTGGCCCCATTATCTAAATTAGAGTCCATCCCTATGCCAAAAATTGCCAAGTCCTCACGATCGGAGGATAGTCCTTTAATCAAATTTGAACTCTCCATAGTGAATGAGCATAAAAAATATATATATATTAAAATGTATGGCCAAATCTGACCATAAAGTGGACAATATCAACTTCTGGTAACTTATCAGGACAATATCAGCCTAGGCTTACCACTTAGTTCAATTCCTATATTTATTAAACGATCATATAGCATCCATACAGATATATATATCAACAATTACTAGTCAACGATTATGTTTGCGAACTATATCGGAGCAACAGCAATGGTGTTTTGAGACTGTGGAGTTTGCTGACTATGGAACAGTATTCTGAATAGTAAAGGGTGACTTTTGTCAATTAACAGTTTTTCTTTTGAGTTTTAAGTGTTTGGGAAACTAAATGTAAGTGTTGGCTGGACTGGTGTTTCACTTCTGGTTGGCGTGTATCATGTTGGCGGCTGTTGGAGGCTTTAGGGCGTGTTTTTTAACACTAGCATTGACGTTTCTAAACAATCAAGCCAGCTAACTATATAACATCAGTTTGAAAGGCCAAGAAGTGATTTCAAAAACCTCTATTTTGTATAATAACAGTATATGCTTCAACATTTGATGTCATGTGTCGTAATTTCAGCAGGGCTGTTCGTAAACAGTTGAGCCTGCAAACTATGGAACAGTGCTTGGGAAACTTAATGTAGGTGTTGGCAGCTGTTTGAGGGTTTGGAGTGTATATTGTAGCATCAGTATTGTCACCTATAAATAACTGAGCCTGTTAACTATGTAACATCATTATGAAAGCCCAAAAGTGACTTCATGAACTTTAATTCTGCCTAATAACAGTATATTTTGTTCGGGAGTGCCTGAAGAACTGGGTGTATATGTCGGCCATATTGCTGCTTTCCTTTTTCAAGTCATGAATCATCTACCAGCCATAAACTTATTATGAAGAATGGGACATTATTCTGTCTGCTATTGATGAGACATTTTCATTGGGACTATTTGCATATGTATTAAGAACTGTCATTATTACAGTTTTTGTGTTTTAGGATAACTAATTGGATTTTCTTTATATGGACATATCATTACCTTTTGATTGCATTTCTTCTTTTGACAGAAGTACATTGGTGAACTTATATATTCACAAGCACGGAGTCTGCTAATAATAAAAGGATATAGGGTCATGATATACTAATTGGGTATGTGCAACGTATAGATGTTTAGTACAGTTTGGCGTATATATATATATATATATATATATATATATATATATATATATATATATAATGCTGGATATTCTATCATAGGACTTGGCTTTTTTATATGACGCAGTTGCTATTCTAGTTCATTGAATACTAAGGGCAGATTATAACAGACGCCTGTTTATGGGTATAGTATTCAGATGCCATATTCCCTATGTTAGAACAGTTAAGTTTCTTAGGTTTGGGAATATTAGTGGTGATATAGGAACATAATATGTACAGGATTAGACTTATGGTATTTTTTATTTCATTGGTCTGATATTCTGTGGCGGGGTATTTTATGTGCCACACTTGTATTTAAAAGCTAAACTATTTGCTATCTTTTAGCACAGTAAAGTCTCATATGTATGGGGCTTTTATAACCTGAAATAGCTATGTCATGGTTATTTAATGGACCAATTGTATTAGATATTTGTTCACATATAGATAATCTTCTTAATATATGGCGACTCTATTGGCTTGTAAACAAAAATATTAAAGGACTAAGATATGGTCTTTTTGCAATGAAATGCTTCTGTTTTGCCTTAAAGCAGACTGTTTTGGTGTTATGTAAGTATTATATCCTAAACAATGGCCTAAGTGGATATTGTCACTGTTATAATGTGATGTGCTGTCTACTAATTGTCAATGTTGATACACTAACTTCAATAGGTTAGCACCTATATTATTTGAACTAAGGGATTTATTTTATATACCTGAATACAAGGCACTATTTTTCAGACAGATTTTTATTATATTAAGATTAGGGTAGTATGTTCTTCTGATTTAGGCAGGGCATTTTTCCATCATAGAATCTTATTAACAGCCCTGGTTATTTATAACCATGAGCTGTTTATTGTACAAGTGTCTCTCTTTAAAGCTGTACTTTGAAATTTGATTAGGGGGACTAAAGTTTATATGCCGAGTAGGGCAGGAGGTGACATTTCAGACTTTAATTCCTATGTCAATGGTTGTGAATTAAGTATTTTAACTGTACTATTTACACAGAAATGTTATGTAATGTGGATCAATATTGATATTTGGTGCTTAACTCATACTCGTGGGGGAGGATATGTAGTACAATGACAGTTAAGATCTAAGGCAACAAATAACTACAAAGTCTGGAATATTTTGTATACATAAATGATTGGAATTTAATGCATAATAGGACCATATGTTGATGGGTTATCATTTTAGACAGGTAATATATACCTTGCTACTAGGTATTCTAGTATATTTAAATAACAGTAATATCTTCCTACATGTACTATTGGGCAGGATTATGATTCACGAACATTAATATTGTAGGGGTTATTTAACCACTTATGGATATTAAGACAGACAACCCAGCCACTGGAGATGCACAAGCCAGTGCATTTCTTTGTGCCGGTCCCAAGCCTGGATAAATGGGGAGGGTTGCGTCAGGAAGGGCATCTGGCGTAAAATTTTGCCAAATCATTTAATGCAGACACCAGTAAATATTTCCATTCCGGATCAGTCGATGCCCAGGTTAACAATGACTGCCACCAGTACTGTTAGCCAACAGGGTGCTGGTGGAAATTGGGCTACTGTTGGCCGAAGGAGGAGAAGAGGAGGAAGGCATGGCTGAAGGCAGGAAGAGAGGATAAAGGCTAGGACTGTGGTAGTGAGGGTCGGAACTTTGAATGTTGGCAGTATGACTGGTATAGGGAGAGAGCTAGCTGATATAATGGACAGAAGGAAGGTTGGTATATTGTGTGTGCAAGACACCAGGTGGAAGGAGAGTAAGGCTAGGTGTATTGGAGGTGGGTTCAAATTGTTTTATCATGGTGTGGATGGGAGGAGAAATGGCGTAGGAGTTATTCTGAAGGAACAGTATGCTAAGAGTGTTTTGGAGGTGAAAAGAGTGCCGGATAGAGTGATGTTTATGAAGCTGGAAATTGATGGTGTAATGATGAATGTTGTTAGTGCATATGCTCCACAAGTTGGGTGTGCAATGGATGAGAAAGAAAAATTTTGGAGTGAATTGGATGAAGTGGTGATGACTGTACCCAAGGGTGAGAGAGTGGTGATTGGAGCAGATTTCAATGAGCATATTGGTGAAGGGAACAGAGGGGATGAGGAAGTGATGGGTAGGTATGATATTAAACAAAAGAATGCAGAAGGTCAGATGGTTGTGGATTTTGCAAAAAGGATGGACATGGCTGTGGTGAATACATATTTTAACAAGAGGGAGGAGCATAGGGTGACATACAAGAGTGGAGGAAGATGCACACAGGTGGATTATATCTTATGTAGGAGGGCCAGTTTGAAGGAGATTGGAGACTGTAAAGTGGTGACCGGAGAAAGTGTAGTTAGGCAGCATAGGATGGTGGTTTGTAGGATGATGTTGATGATCAAGAAAAGGAGGAGGAGTGTGAGGGCAGCACCAAGGATCAAATGGTGGAAATTGAAAAAGGGTAATTGTGAGGTGGAGTTCAGGGATGAGTTAAGACAGGCACTGGGTGGCAGTGAAGAGTTGCCAAATAGCTGTGTAACTACAGCAGAGCTAGTAAGGGAGATGGCTAGAAAGGTGCTTGGTATCACATCTGGACAGAGGAAGGATGACAAGGAGACATGGTGGTGGAATGAGGAAGTACAGGAGAGTATACAGAGAAAGAGGTTGGCAAAGAAGAAGTGGGATTGTCAGAGAAATGAAGAAAGTAGACAGGAGTATAAGGAGATGAGGTGCATGGCAAAGACAGAGGTGGTGAAGGCTAAGGATAAGGCATATGAAGAGTTGTATGAAAGGTTGGACACTAAGGAGGGAGAAAAGGACCTATACCGCTTGGCTAGACAGAGGGACCGAGCTAGGAAAAATGTGCAGCAGGTAAAGGTGATAAAGGATAATGAGGGAAACATACTCACAAGTGAGGAGAGTGTGTTGAGGAGATGGAAAGAGTACTTTGAGAGGTTGATGAATGTAGAGAATGAGAGGGAAAGAAGGTTGGATGATGTCGCAATAGTGAATCATGAAGTACAATGGATTAGCAAGGAGGAAGTAAGAATAGCTATGAAGAGAATGAAGAATGGAAAGGCTGTTGGCCCAGATGACATATCTGTGGAAGCATGGAGGTGTTTAGGTGAAATGGCAGTGGAGTTTTTTTAACCAGATTGTTTAATGAAATCTTGGAAAGTGAGAGGATGCCTAAGGAATGGAGAAAAAGTGTTTTGGTACCAATTTTAAGAATAAGGGTGATGTGCAGAGCTGTAGTAACTACAGAGGGATTAAATTGATCAGTCACAGCATGAAGTTATGGGAAAGAGTAGTGGAAGCTAGGTTAAGAAGGGACGTGATGATTAGTGATCAGCAGTATGGTTTCATGCTGGGAAAGAGCACTACAGATGTGATGTTTGCTCTGAGAGTGTTGATGGAGAAGTACAGAGAATGTCAGAAGGAGTTGCATTGTGTTTTTGTAGACTTAGAGAAAGCATATGACAGGGTGCCTAGAGAGGAGTTGTGGTATTGTATGAGTGGTACAGGATATGTACGAGGGTAGTGTGACAGCGGTGAGGTCTGCAGTGGGAGTGATGGATGTGTTTAAGGTGGAGGTGGGGTTACATCAAGGATCAGCCCTGAGCCCTTTCTTATTTGCAATGGTGATGGACAGGTTGACAGACGAGATCAGACAGGAGTCCCTGTGGACTATGATGTTTGCAGATGACATTGTGATCTGTAGTGAGAGTAGGGAACAGGTGGAGGAGACCCTGGAGAGATGGAGATATGCTCTAGAGAGAAGAGGAATGAAGGTCAGCAGGACTAAGACAGAATATATGTGTGTGAATGAGAGGGAGGATAGAGGAATGGTGAGGATGCAAGGAGTAGAGGTGGCGAAGGCGGATGAGTTTAAATACTTGGGGTCACTAGTTCAGAGTAACGGTGAGTGTGAAAGAGAGGTGAAGAAGAGAGTACAGGCAGGATGGAGTGGGTGGAGAAGAGTGTCAGGAGTGATTTGTGACAGATGAGTACCTGTAAGAGTGAAAGGGAAGGTCTACAAGTGGGTAGTGAGACCAGCTATGTTATATGGGTTGGAGACAGTGGCATTGACAAAAAGGCAGGTGTTTGAGCTGGATGTGGCAAAGTTAAAGATGTTAAGATTTGCACTGGGTGTGACGAGGGTGGACAGGATTACGAATAAGTATATTAGAGGGTCAGCCCAGGTTGGAAGGTTTGGAGACAAAGCCAAAGAGGCAAGATTACGTTGGTTTGGACATGTGCTGAGCAGGGATGCTGAGTATACTGGGAAAAAGATGCTAAGGATGAAGCTACCAGGTAACAGGAAAAGAGGAAGACCTAAGATAAGGTTTATGGATATGGTGAGAGAGGACATGCAGGTGGTTGGTATGATAGAGCAAGATGCAGAGGACAGGAAGAAATGGAAACAGGTGATCCACTGTGGTGACCCCTAACAGGAACAGCCGAAAGAAGATAATGATGGATATTAAGACAGATGACTAGGCACCTAATCTATTCCTGGTCGGCAGGCTCCACATGAGTCAAGTGTTAATACTAACTTCCAATTTTTGTAGCTTTGTGGATTCTGGATCCATATATACAGTTTTTGAGTATACTATCATTATTACCACTACTAGGGAATAATTAGTCTTTATTATGATTAATTTCTCAATTGGCCATGAGCTTATTCATATGGGATTAATTCCCTTGACCAGTCTGGCTCCAAGCTTGGGCTATCCATTTGCCTAATAGTGCCAAGGTTATTAAAATATTACTATTCTTTGCATTATATTTGAATGCTGGGGGTTGATGTCCATTTCTGAGAGGTGGATTAGTATAAGCAATGACCATATGACCTAATCTATGGACATGAGTGATAGTGGACTCAACACTGGTAGAAAGAAAGTAGAACTCAGTGGGACTACTTAGTAATTGTTGATATATATCTGTATGGATGCTATATGATCATTTAATAAATATAGGAATCGAACTAAGTGGTAAGCCTAGGCTGATATTTTCCTGATAAGTTACCAGAAGTTGATATTGTCCACTTTATGGTCTATTTGGCCATACATTTTAATATATATATTTTTTTTTATGCTCATTCACTATGGAGATTTCAAATTTGATTAAAGGACTATCCTCCGATCGTGAGGACTTGGCAATTTTTGGCATAGGGATGGACTCTAATTTAGATAATGGGGCACACTGGTCAACAGGAGTGATACATGTGAGGCTGTGTTCGCCACTTTAACTAAACATATGCATTCCCTCAGGAATAATGTATGGCATTACAAATTGTTCAAAGCCTATACAGTAAAAGGGATAACACCCAGAGGCTTACGAGTCAGAACTCAACCAGTGGTGAGTAATCCTGACCAAGCTTTACTTCAGGAATGGAAGAAGGCACAGCACAATACTACAATGCAAATTGTTGAGATATTGATGGGTTTTCGTGATAGAACTATTGATTCAGAAATTGTTGCCATTACTAAACTAAGTCAACAAGCTAAGGAATTTGTGGGGCAACTCACTTATTCTTCATGTCTTAAGAAACTTAGAAACTCAGAAAAGAAAAAAGAAAAAAAATTCCTTAGGGATGTCACAGATTATGAACAAGGGGATCCTTTCTCTATGGATAGTAGTAAGCATGTTAGGTTTTCACAACTATTTAGGAATCCGGTTAAAAGGAAAATAACCAGATCAATACTTAAAAAAGTATCTGACACATTAGGGGATGATTCCTCTTCTGGGTATGAGGTTAAAACTATGGTATTCACAGGCTCACCAGCACAAAAGAGGAGGAATTCCAGTAATTTGGAAGATTCAAACCAAAAACGGGGGGGGGGGTAGAAAACATAGAAAGTATGGTGAATATTTCATCATACCCCCTCTCCTCCTTGGAAATAAGTATATTGAATAAAGGTCTTTCATATATACCTGGTGGATTTGTTTCTGAAGATTATTTTGTCAGAGATGTAGTTGAGTTTTGTAGGATACTTAATCTAAAACTGTTTTTCCATGATAAAGGTCATATCGATGCTCATGATCAGTTTAGATATCACAAATCTACATTTTCACCCCCAATGCACCCAAGTGTTCAAGCATTCGTAAACTCTACACTTAGGGATCTCCACTTCATTTCCAGGAATAGTTACATTAAAGCAAGCAATGTAACTACACAGGAGATGAATATTATTTCTAAGCTGGCTAACAATCATGAGATAGGGATTTTGAGAGCTGATAAAGGTGGAGCAGTGTTGGTGCAAAATTGGGAGCAGTATGATACGGAGGCCAAAAATCAGCTTGCTGATAAGAGATATTATGTGCAACTGACATATAACCCTAGTAAACAGTTTCAAAAACAAATAGATGATTATTTTCATTGGCTATTGAAGAAGGAATTATTACAGATAATGCCAAAAAACAACTCACTATTCTTGATCCTAATAATCAATACATGTACTTTCTACCTAAAATACATAAAGATTTGTATAACCCTCCTGGCCGGCCAATTGTGTCCGGTAGAGGTTCTATGACCGAACCCCTCTCTCAGTGTCTGACCAAATATCTAAAACCTTTATTAAAATGGGTCAGAGCCTGTCTGAAGGATACAACTAAATTCTTGCAGGTCTTCTCGGAGATGCAGATAGAGGATGAATGGATACTCTGTACCCTGGATGTCAAGGCCCTTTATACTAATATTCCACATTGGGCTGGCATTCAAGCGTTGGAATATTGGCTATATAGGTCAGAATTGTATCCACCTGGTTTCAATACACTGCTTCTGTGCCTGACTAAGCATGTATTAATAAAAAATGTCTTTTTTTATCACAACATTTAATATCTACAAATCAAGGGTATAGCTATGGGGGTGTCATTTGCTCCTATATATGCAGATATATTAAAGGCATATATAGAAGAGCAGATTATATATGATTGTTCCCATAACCTGTTCCTTGATCAAATAGATATTTGGATGACTGCTGGATATTATGGAGATTGGATGAGGAGCGTCTGATGGAGTTTGTGGAATACCTAAATGAGAACAAATGGGGAATTGAATTTACGGTGAATTACCATAAAAATAATATTACCTTTTTGGATGTTATGGTTAGCAGGGCTCCAGATAACACTCTGAGTATGGAAGTGTACCATACATTTCCTGAATATAACTCCCTTCTCCATGCCTCCAGCTTTCATCCCCCCATATATGTAGAAATATTCCTAAATCACAATATATGAGGGTGAAATTAATATGCTCACAGGACGATACCTATATGCACTATAGGTATGACTTGACTAAGAGATTCAGAGAGAGGGGTTATAAACCAGGACACATTATGCAGGCCAGGAATGCTGTCAACAGTATGGATAGAATAGCACTTTTACAATATCATGATAAACAAGGAAGAAGTACTGGTTATCCCAGGCTAGTGACTACTTATGGAAGAAATGTTGGGGCACTTATGGAAAGTGTACAATCCAATTGGAACATCCTTAAGGCAGATCATAGGCTCTCGGAATTATTTGGAGCTAATTACCTATTTTCCGTTAGGAATGGCAGAAACCTTGCATCTCTCTTTAATCATTATAAACAAGGAAGATATCAACCTAAGGTGAAACTGCAGAGTACCATCCAGGGACAAATTGCCATAGGATGTTATCCATGTGGTCATTGCACACACTGTAGTAGATTATTAAACACCAGCATTTTCACTAGTAAAAATACAAGTATAGTTTATGACATTTCCTTCTTCTTGAACTGAAGTTCAGATTGGGTTATATATTTGGCCACCTGTCAATGCTCAGCTTTTTATGTGGGCCAGACGTCTAGAGCATTTAAATACAGAATTTCCAAACACATCAGTGAAATTAAAAACAAGAAACATACAAATGCTCTATATAAACACACTGAAGTTCATCAAACAGCTTCTTTTCACTTTATAATTATTGATAACATTTTGGGTATCAAACACAATAAATCTGGATGGCATGAGTTGTTGAATGCCAAAGAGAGAAAATGGATCAATAAACTGGGAGGGCTTTTGCCCCAGGATTAAATGAACACCTGTAATTGGTTTATTGGCTAGTGACACAGTATATAAATGTGTGTTTTTTCATTGCATCTTTACACTGATGAAGGCTTAGTGAATTTGAAGCTGAAACCAGTTTGTATTTTTGTATACTGATGTTTTGACTCAAAGAGTATTAATATATACTTTTATGGCATCCACTGTCTGTTGGTCATTTTTTGGTTCATTTTAATTCTGACCTCCACTGCCATACTCTAGCAGTTTTAAAGTGTATTTGGAGGTTGGGAGTAATGTTGTTTGACTGATTTGAAGGTAGATAGGATGTTTATATCATCTACATATTATACCACAGATGTGAGGTGGCAAAGTAAAGGCAAATTATTGACAAATGTAGTTGAAAGTACGGCCCAAGGACGGACCCTTGCAATATATACCTAGAGAAATAGGCTGGTTCATAGGTTCATAGGTTGGTACTAGGCTATCAGCCCTAGGGCCTATACAAGCCTAGCCATAACAATTCCCTGGCTATTTCTTCCCACACTATTTACTTCACTGGACCCCTGTCTAGCAGGGCGACTGACGTGATCCCTGGGGTGAATTTCCTTTCTCCCATCCAATCGTCAAGGTTCCTTTTGAAGAGGGCCAAAGAGGCACTCTGCTTGACATGTATGGGTAATCTATTCCAGAGTCTGGGGAGTCTCTGGGTCAGGAACCTATCCCTCCAGCATGTTTTGTTTATTGTGATGACAAGGTTTAGATCCCTGGAGCGTGTGGCTCTGAGGGATTGGGATTTCTTTAAGTGTAGCATGTCCAACAGCTCTGGGTTTGACATGGCCTTGTATGTTAAGCAGAGATCGCCTTTGAGTAGACGATATGTGAGAGAGATACCTGGTTGGACCATTTAATTGAGTGATTATGACAGTATAAAACAGAGCCCATTTTACCATTCTAGGAAAGGTTTATAGTGGAAAGTCATGGAAGGAGATAACTGATAAATGACAGTGGGGCAATTTTTGTACTCTCTGAAGATCTAAAGCCATGTTATGATGGAAAGAGTTTTTTTGGTGATTAAGTAATATAACAGATAAGTATAGGCACACTTTTGTGGGATTTTATACTGTGGAAGAAACATGATGGTTAATCTGTACTGTCACAGATTTTTGGAAGGGCCACCTTTATGGAATGGGATGGATGCAGCCTTCTTTTATTTATCTGTTAATAAAGATAGATATTGGGTTAGAGATCCTTGGAACTACATTTCAGTGAAGGATGCTGTCTGAAGTGAGGAGTACTGTTTTTAGTTTTTTTTTTTTTTTTTTGGAGAAGCTTTCATATAGTTGGAATAGAGACTGGTGCAAGGTTCAGGGTACATGTGAATCAAAGTACAGAGTCTACTAGGTCAGGATATGAAATATAGGGATTTCTGGTTTCAGACTGGAAGGAGCACCATTAGAGATGTTAGTGAAGGTACCAAAGGGATTTGGTCTGATAACTTTATCAATGGAGAGTACTGAGTTGATGGAGATCCAGAGTTTCTTAGGATTGTGTTTGTGCAGTTCTTACTGTGATGTGTAGTCTTCCTGCTTTACTATATATATAATAAGAGATTTGACCTTGTTGCATAGTTGTTTCTGAAGAATATGGGTGCTTTCAGACTTGCAGAAATCCCAAGGTAAAGTCCTTAGCATAAATCTTTTCACACAGAATATGGTCTGTTGGAGCCTTTCTCCCCAAGCCTCCATTGAAAAATTTTTTTGACTAAATCCAGTCAGACAAGTCCAATGAAATCAGTGTGCTACAATGGTAAACAAATATAAATGAATAATTAAATAATCATTTCCTGCAAATTGTAGCCACAGGTTAAGTAAGGTATCACTGAAGTGTTCAAAGGCAGCATCAGTCTCCTGGGTTCCGATTGGTTTACAATTGTTTGACTTTTAGAGTTACATTTATTATATTTAAATTAGTGGAGATGCTTCAAAGCTGTCTGGTATTCTACAAGCAAAGGAAGGGGAATGATTGCTAACTGAATCTAATGCAACTCTGGCTATTTTATTTTTGCTTAATTTTACAGTTTAATAACCAGGTGGGTGAGATGGTCCAGAGACCCTTTTCAGTCACAACCTAGGTAGAAACAGAACAAAAAGTATCAATGCAATGTAAAACAAATAGTAATTATACAGTTTGCAGCTATACAGAGGTGTCAATATAATATTATAAACATTTACAGAGGATATTACAGTATGTACAATACATTCAAGTTAGAGACAAATTATACATTGAAATGCGACAGAATTTTCCTTGGTTTTACTGAGGAGCATTTGAAAGGTACATTAGTTACAGAAACAAATGTTTGAATGAGACATTAGAATCTAAGATTCTTTGTTTACCAATAGCTCTGCCAGTTTGAGTAGTTATAGAAATTATTAAAGCTGAGTTTGAGTATACTTATTGTTATCAGAAGTCAGATTCCAGTCAATACTGAAGTACACAAGTAATAAAATCTCATTTTGAGAATAGTCTACATTCCAGGAGAGGGCTGGCTCTTGGGCATTATTACAAAAATCAGCTGGTATATATAATGAAATCTAGTATGATTAGTTTAGGCAAATTAATTTGTAGGGCAATTAATAAAGAAAAGACTGGGTTGAATAAGACAAAAAATTGTTCAAGAGAGCTTGATTTAACTCCATAGTCTGCACTCATAGTTTCATAGTTTCATAGTATAGTACTAGGCTATCTGCCCTGGGGCATTTGTAAGCCTAGCCATAGTGATGTGGCTTTTGCCACCCCATGAAATGCTACAAAAATTGTACAGAATAAATTTAGAATACTGTGCCTCTGTCTAGTAGTGACACAATGAAGGTCCCCTTATATAATAGAATTAGTTTACTGTGCCCCTGTCTAGTAGTGACACAGATGTGACCCCTGGGGGTAAACTTACAATCTCCCATCCACTCATCAAGATTTCTCTTGAAAAGAGTCAGTGAGGGGCTCTGCCTAATACAAACTGGGATCCTGTTCCAAATCATGGGAAGCCTCTGGGTTATGAATCTATCCCTCCAGCATGTCCTATTCATACTTGTGCCAAGGTTGAAGTCTTTAGCTCTCGTGGTCCTGATGGATTTGGATTTTTTGAGGTGGAGCATGTCCATCAGATCCTGATTGGACATGGCCTTGTACGTCAGGCAGAGATCACCTCTGAGCAGGCGGTATGCTACTGAATAGAGCTGAAGTTTCTTTAATCTGGCAGAATAAGACATATGTTGGAGACACTTGATCCTCTTGGTGAGGTACTTTTGTGGTCTCTCCAGCTGTTGCAAATGCCGGGTGAGGTGCATACCAAATGGGGCATTGTACTCAATCATGGGTCTGATGAGGGAGGAATATAGGGGTACAATGACATCCTTGGATCTGGATGTGAATCCCTTCATGATGAGGTGTGCAAGGTAGAATGTTTTTCTAACCACTTTGGCAATGTGGGTGTCAAATGAGAGGTCGCTGTCAACTTGGGTCCCTAGGTCTCTGATTACTTTTTCCATACTCAGTGGGTTGCTGTCTATGTGATAATTTGTGGGTACTTTGTTTTTCCCAAAGGGGATGACTATACATTTTTTGGCATTTAGTTTAAGGCCGTGACTCCGGCACCAGTTGTCCGTTTCTGTGAGGCCTTTTTTTAGGATGTGTGTGTCTGCAGGTGTATCGACTATGGCGCCTGGTTTGCAGTCATCTGCGAACTTTGTCAGCCACATCCCTCCCATGTTTGCTTTAACATCTGAGAAATAAATGCCGAACAAGAGGGGTCCCAGGACAGATCCCTGTGGGACACTACTTGTGACTGGCTTTGAGTCTGACATTGCTCCAGCGATTTTAACGTTATGGATTCTGTCCTTTAGCCAGTTTGCAACCCATCTAGTGACATAAGAGTTTACTTTTAAGCTGTTGAGCTTATCTATGATGCCTGAGTGGGGTATTGTATCGAAGGCCTTAGCCAAGTCCAGGTATGCTGTATGGACTGCTTTGCCCTCATCAATGGCTCTAGTGACTGTTTCAAAAAAGTCAACCAGGTTTAAAAGGCAGGATCTGCCCTTTACAAAGCCGAACTGGGTGGGGTCAAGTGTCTGTAGGTCCCCTATGTCTCTGTTTATGAGTTCCATAATGATTCTTTCCATAGCTTTGCAGACCAGGCTGGTTAAGCTTATGGGGCGGTAGTTTCCAGGGTCTGTAGAGGCACCCCCTTGTGGAGTGGGACCACTGTTGCTGTACGCCAGTGTTCAGGTACATATCCCGAAGTAAGGCTAAGGTTAAATAGCATTTTTATGTGTGGGTTTAGCTCCTCTTCCAGTTCACGTAACACGCAACCCGGGATACCGTCAGGTCCCAGTGATGCTGTGTTTTGTGCTTTGTTTAGGGCGGTTCTCACTTGGAGATCTGAGATGACAGGGAGATTACATTCAACTGGGATAAGTATTTCTTCTTTTGGGGGTGAAGGGGGGAAGAAATTTGCACTGAACCTGTCAGCCAGAATGTTGGCAATATCTGTGGGTTCAGTGTATTTTATGTTGTTGTGAACCAACTCTGAGCATATCTGAGGGTTTCCACCCAGGTTTCTAACATAGCTGAAGAAGGCTTTGTGGTTATCTTTAGTGTCCTTAGCGATTTTTCTCTCAAAGTTGGCCTTGGATGTTTTTATGAGAGAACGTAGTTTTCTGCTAATGTTGATCAGAGATGTCTTCCTTCATGGGATTTTGCTCTGACGTGCAGTAGCTTCCTTTTTTGTTATACAATTTGTTTATGGCTGAGGTCCACCAGACAGGACGCTTACCTTTGGTGGAGAGGGACTTGGATTTGTTTGGGATTGCATGATCCATGCATTCTTGGAAATGTCCATAAAAAGCATTTGTGAAGGATTCGGCATTGTGGGATGTGGTATCCACTGGCACAGTGGGCTTAAAGGATACCATCTCAGTCTTAAGAAGAGTGAAGTCTGCTTTTGAGAAGTTTTTCACAGTGGTCTTTTGTGCTGGGGGTGGAGGTGGGATATGTACATCCAGGGTGATTAGTTTGTGGTCAGATCCCACTAGTGAGGGGTATACTTCCGGTGTGGAGCATTTTGTCCCCATGTTTGTGATGATCAGGTCTAGTATATTATCTCCCCTAGTGGAAGAGGTGACTAGTTGTTCTAGTGCATTTGAATTTATGAATTCCAGGAACCTTTGGGCTAGGGTATTAGGGCTAGAATAATGTACCCAATCTATGTTTGGGTAGTTGAAGTCTCCTAGTATGATGGTATTTTGTGATACATTCATATCCTCCAATGACTTCAGGAAGGCTGAGTGGGGTTCTTGAGATTGGGAGGGTGGTCTGTAACATGCTACCAGTTGTATAGCAGTTTTGCCTATGGTTAGTTGCACCTGTACGGTCTCTGATACTTCATGTGTTGCTACTAACCTGGAGGTGTGGGTGTCCTTGATGAATATGGACACTCCCCTTCCCTTTGTGGTTCGGCCCGGGTTTTGGGGCCGAAAAGCATGATACAAGGTATAGCCTGGTAGTGCTGGGGTGCTCTCCAGAGCCTTGAACCAGGTTTCAGTTACTGCACAGACGTCGATGTTCTCCATGCTGAGGAGCGCATCAAGTGCCTGCATCTTGAGATTTAGACTTCTGGCGTTGAGCAGCATTACCCTTATTTTTTTTTCCATTTTTGTTTTCTAAGGAGGTGGGTTTGTCTTTTGAGCCTTGCCTAAAAAAGGCACTATGAGGGTGGCAAGAGCCTTAGCCAATATCCGGAAGCCCAGTGGTGACAGGTGTAAGCCATCCCTTGCGAAGCAGTGTGGCTTGTCCAACATGTCATCCCAGGCAGACAGATATTGGATCCCCTTAGAATGACACCAGTACTTGAGCCAATTGTTAAAGCTGATCATCTTGTCTTTGTATTGTGGTATCATTCTTGGTGAGGACAGGATGCTGCTCAGGGTCAGGGTCATACCAGCCTGGGCTACATAATTGGAGAGCTCCTCTATGTCTCTTTTCATGTAGTCCAGGGAGGTACGTCTCAGGTCATTCACACCAGCATGGACAATGACGGAGTCATATTTGTACTTGCTTTGGAGTGACCTGAGTGCGTGTGTTATGTGGCGGATCCTAGCTCCTGATAGACAGCTCACAGTCACCTTCTCCTTGTTCAGCCTGGTCAGCGGGACATCAGTGTGTCTGACTATAGAGTCACCTATTACTAGTGTATCAGGCAAGGTGTTTGGCCTTAAGGGCTGTGATTGGTTGACACACTGATTTATTGAAGTATGTGTTGCATGTGTTTTGTTTTGAGGTGGTGGATTTTTGGATGTCTGCTTTGGGAGCCTCTGTTGTTTTGGTAAGTTTTTTATTAGACCCTCTGAGTATGTCTTTGTGTTTTTATGTGTTTGGTTTGCAGTTGTGGTAGGTATATGTGGGACTGGGATTGTTTTGTGTGTGTGGTTGCCATCTCCTCCTGTCTGGTCATGCCAGCCCTGAGTTGAGAGAGTTCAGCCTCCAGTTTGGCTATATAGTTGCATCTCTCACATGTATTTGTGTTTGTTGGGAGGAGGAGAGGGTTGTCTGTGTACATGAGACAATTGTAGCATTGTCTCAAGATACCCAGATTGACCAGCTGAACTGGAGACGATGCCAGTAATCTACCACTCGACATGCTAGAACAGTATAAGGGAGTGCTGTACCTTTAAGGGAAGTGGATATTCACAGGGGTGGTGAGTAGATGTAGTGCTTTACTTAGTACGAGAGTGCTTACTTAGTAGAGAAGTATTGAGAACAAGTGCTAGGCTTATAATATAGTGAGTAGTCTGGTTATACTAAGAGTAGAGCTTCCTTAAGGGAAAATTTGAAGAGCAGACTTGGCGGAGCCAGAAAAAGTTTAACCTTGTTTAACCGGCGCACAACCGCACAAAGCCGTGCAAACGCGGATTTTAAACAGTGAACTACAAAAGAGCTAGAAATGGTCCAGAACAACCAATTACTACAGCTTTTTGTGCTGAGGTCACTTCCTACAGGGACAGGTAGGCTGCTCAAGGCTCCCCACTCCCACTGGTGAGCAAAGAAACTTCCTTAAATCCAAGTAAGGTAATGGACAACACAGAAACTACACCACAGCCCAGAATACAGCAATGCCTGTAAACTGGTCTAAACTAGTCGAGGAAGGCGGGAAAACAAGGATTATTTTTTTGTTTTTTGTTTTTTGGTAGAAACACACAGAAAATGCAGAAACAGTGATAAATTAGTTACACAGGCTAGCACACTTTAGTGGGCAGCCTCCACAGTTAAATTAAACAAACAAACAACAAACTTTCGATCAAATTTGACTAAAATGTAACTTTAAGTGCAGATTTTAAAATAATGCAGCAAACAGTTAAAAAACAGTTCAAGCTAGTTCAGGGTAAGCTACAGAAGCTATTCCAAGTGAAAAAAGCAAAGATACTTAAATCCAGAAAGTGGTCGCTTTTCTGAGTTCCTTGCTGCTAGGACCACTCTGCAGACCCACGAGGAGCTTGTCTGAGTAGTATAGCCAGAAAAAAACGCCCAGAGGCGGATTTTAAACAGTGAACTACAAAAGAGCTAGAAATGGTCCAAAACAACCAATTACTACAGCTTCTTGTGCTGAGGTCACTTCCTACAGGGACAGATAGGCTGCTCAAGGCTCCCCACTCCCACTGGTGAGCAAAGAAACTTCCTTCTATCCAAGTAAGGTAATGGACAACACAGGAACTACACCACAGCCCAGAATACAGCAATGCCTGTAAACTTGTCTAAACTAGTCGAGGAAGGCGGGAAAACAAGGATTATTTTTTGTTTTTTTTTTTTGGTAGAAACACACAGAAAATGCAGAAACAGTGATAAATTAGTTACACAGGCTAGCACACTTTAGTGGGCAGCCTCCACAGTTAAGTTAAACAAACAAACAACAAACTTTCGATCAAATTCGACTAAAATGTAACTTTAAGTGCAGATTTTAAAATAATGCAGCAAACAGTTAAAAAACAGTTCAAGCTAGTTCAGGGTAAGCTACAGAAGCTATTCCAAGTGAAAAAAAAGCAAAGATACTTAAATCCAGAAAGTAGTCACTTTTCTGAGTTCCCTGCTGCTAGGACCACTCTGCAGACCCACGAGGAGCTTGTCTGAGTAGTATAGCCTGCATGTTTATGTGTCTGCTGTCTCCTGAAGAGATTAAATCCATCACAAATTATTCCTATGTTTGGGTTGAAGCATGTTCAGCCAAGATACAGTATGGTAAGGCTGTCTAGGTTATAACAGCTAATCCAAGCATGAAGTCTTGATTTTTAGGGTATGAAGAGGGGTGTTTAATAGAAGAGGACCTAGACTGAGTTGAACAGCAGATCTCTGACTTGCAATGGCAGGTGTTATGCACTGAGCAAAACACCAGTACCAAGTACATTTGCAACACCTTAGAACACACGCTGCCATCCTGTTAAACCTAAGCACAGTTCCATATACTGTCACTGTACTTTTGATAAGGTAAGCACTGGGTGTACATCATGACAGCCTGTGTAAATATCCTGAAAGTGCAATGAACCCTCCTGAATTTTACCATGGATTTCTTTATGCCTATTTTTATTAAAGATTCTGCATACCCTGCATTTGCGACTTGCAAAAGTGCCCATAGCAAAACTGAAATATAGCAGTCTCTGTATCCTTATCCATTGTAACACTGCACATAATGTGACCACAGATCTGCTCTACTGAGTACATCTGCACAGAGCTTTTTGCCTCATGAATCAAGGTTTTGTTATTCCACCCTTCCCTCTACACACACACACACACACACACACACACACACACACACACACACACACACATACACACACACACACACACTCACACAGACACAATCAGGCATGTGCACATGTACAAGCAGCTGTCAATGTTGTGTGTAATTGTGCATGCATGCATGCGTTTGTAAGTGCGCGCGCGCACGTGTGTGTGTGTGTGTGTGTGTGTGTGTGTGTGTGTGTGTGTGTGTGTGTGTGTGTGCGCGTGCATGCATGTGTGTGTGTGTGTGTGTGTGTGTGTGTGTGTGTGTGTGTGTGTGCGTGTGTGCTTGTGTGCGTGTGTGTGTGTGTCTGTGTGTCTGTGTGTGTCTGTGTGTGTCTGTTTGTGTCTATGTGGTGTCCTTTGATGAAAACATTTACAACATATGGCCTCCCCTCCGATGTTTAGTGTTTGGATGTGGAACACCCTCAAAGTCTTAATTTCAATGCTCCTACCATGCTTAGATTTGAAAAACATCACCAATGATTTCTCCACAACATCAAGCCTTGATTTCAAAAGACCCTATACATACACTTTAGACATCCTCATCTGCAAGGAAATGTGATTATTCATATTTTAATAGGATATTCAGGCTGCTACAGCCTTGTGCCTTACAGCTACATCTCCCACTGTGCTACTGAAATGTTATTTTGTGTACATATGCAGGTACTTTTCTACTCTCCTTTCCATGTTGAGTTGCCCACCATCTCTCACACATACACACCCACACACCTACACACACATATTGTGTGCTTCTGTTGTGTCCTCTGATGTAATAATAACCCCCCCCCCCAATGTTTAGATTTGCTCCATATGTTTCGGTAACCCTAGTCATGCTAATATCTCAACCAGATGTGCTTAGATTTTAACCAGACCAGTGCACCAAATAACCATTGTAGAGCATGGGGTGTGAAACTGGTAAAAAGGCAACATTGTAATGCACCCCTATGACACTACAGAGATGCCTAACAACTTCTGTTATGCATGTATTAGAGTTATATTCTAGTCTTTTGCTAGTGCATATATCTCTGCCACCACAGCAATTTTATACATTGTTAAAAAACAGATTTTGAAAACCTTAGACAATTGGTAAACTGCATGTTTTAACATTTTTTTAAAGCTGTTAATCCATCAGAGGTGCACTTATCTTCTGGCTGCTGTTGGTACAGCAGTGATTAGTGTTTTACAGGTTTCAAATCTGTAAAACACTGTGCTCCTACACTTCTTATAAAGAAATGTCTCTGATCATAATTAAGCAGGTTCTCAAGGTGAATGTTTTGACATCCATGTCTCAGAAATGTAAGAATTTGATTATGACTGGAGAACTGATCATGATCCTCTATATTACAATTTATTTTTACAGGTCATAAAGGCTGTCATTTGTGTCCTTCATCTCTCTGTCGGGGGCTAGTTATCTGAATACTATAGGAATATGCAGAATACTGAGCATAGTTATTATGCTGAATGTCTCTCTGAGGTGACCAGAGGTCAGGGACTATCCTCATACCAGTTCAGTTCATGAATCATGCTTATGACCGCATTCAGCTCGGAAAGGACCACTTATGCCTCTTACACATACAGTGGACCATGTTTATGGATCCACTCACTCACTGATATCATGTTGCATGATTCTACCTAAGATGAACTAACTTTTTCATATGGAGATTCATGACAACAGCTAGAACATTTGGATCTCACTAGACAACTACACTACACTAATTACTGAGTATGTCAGGAGCAGTGAAATATCTGCAGTTCAGATAAAGTGTTTTGTACCACAGTTGCCATCCTAGCACTTCAGATGCAAGCAATTTATAGCTGTTGATAATTAGACCCAACTGTATAAGTCACAGGCCTCTCTTATTGGAAGTGCTATAAAATAAATATAATTTGGGGTCTTATTTTCTCATATATGCCCATTATATATACTCTGTTGTTTGATGTATCTCAGTATTGCATTAGCAGCATACATTAGACACAACTCTGAGTCTATTTATTTAATTCATGATACAGTTACCTACTAATGTTATTGCCTTGGTACTATTTTCTGGTAAACTGCATTCACTAGTTTATCCTGCCCTTTAACTACAACAATTAAACCTATATATAACTCAACAATTTAACACATTGCATACAACCTAAAATTTAATTTAAAGGGTGTGAAAAATGTTCCTCTTGGCATTTGCAGCGTGTAGAATACACTTATTCACACACACTTCTAAAATTCAATTAAAATAACAATTTCATAATAACCTGAGGAAGTCATTGTTGGCAGATTTTTTGTCATCCAGGTGAAGCCAAATACAAAGAAACCAAAATATGTCATTGTAGTACATTAATGGTACACTATGCATTTAAAAGACACCCACTTGCTCACACAAAATCTAGCAAAATAGGAATTAAAATTTTCTCTAACCCTAAACTTAACATCATTAAAAATGTATCCCATTATTCTATGTCAGCTCAATGTTCTTAATATGTTATTAATATTTTCAGGAGGCAGTCATCTCAGTTCTGGTCCACTCAGTAAGAACATTATTAGTATTATAACCAAGCCTTTCCTAACCTGTCTTGGAAAACTTACCATAGGCTCATTATACATGAACTAAATACACAATGAAGAGACTGACCATTCTGGAGGGAAGAATCCTACATTATAATTTCCTTATCCAAGAAATAACAAAATCTTTATACAAAAAAGGTTCACTTTAGCTATGTAAAAGAAAAATATGTACCCTTCTTTAACAGCAGGCCAGGCCTGTATACAGAAGGAGGCATAATGCTCTAGTAATAATAATATTATTATTATTATTATTATTATTATTATTATTATTATTATTATTATTATTACAGCAGCAACAATAATAATAATAATAATAATATTTATTATTATTATTATTATTATTATTATTATTATTATTATTAGAAAAAAAATGACACTATGCAGGCAACTTCATTGCAAAGAAGCAATACCCTGAAAGACACAGATCCTAGCTGGTAAATATTTCCAGTCATTAGCAACACCTTAAAAGTCTTTAGCCATACTATACATCCCCCACCTCAATAATGCAAACAGAACACTTTATAAATTATTTACATCATATTATTCATGAAAAAGAAAGGAATAGATAACACCATTGGGCAACCAAGACCACATCTTGTTAGGAATCTACAAAAAAATACAATCTCAGCAGAATACTAGTATGAAACAACCCGACACAATTAGTGAGATATTCAATTAGGGTATGATCAGAGTCTGATACAAGCTCCATAGTTGATATACACACCATTAACTTTCCAGAGAAATGTAAGGAAGTACAGTTGTGTACACTTACCATAAATGTAGATGTTCGAGTCTATTCACTGATGTAATGGCGTTGGCTGCATGCTTTATACCCCTAATGACCTGACTTCATGGAAGATGAGACAGCAACTGACACAGGACCCAAGACTTTGATAATCAGGCCGACTGAGGGCTACTGCAAGCAGATAACCCAAATGTGATGACCGCAACAGTGAAACATGAAGAACATCATACATATTCTACCCAACAGCCTGAGTGATTATTACACTGTGCTTTCTGCATGTTCCTTTAAAATACACACTTCACCTTCTGTACTAAAGCAAATCATCTCTTTCCCACATTCTATAACTCACAGGCAGCTGTTATACCCTTATACTGACTCTGCCTCAGCACTGGACACATTCCCTAACTCACTGGGATCTGTTATACCCTTATACTGACTCTGCCTCAGCACTGGACACATTCCCTAACTCACTGGGATCTGTTATACCCTTATACTGACTCTGCCTCAGCACTGGACACATTCTGTAACTCACAGGCACCTGTTATACCCTTATACTGACTCTGCCTCAGCACTGGACACATTCCCTAACTCACTGGGATCTGTTATATTCTTATAGTGACTCTGCCTCAGCACTGGACACATTCTGTAACTCACTGGGATCTGTTATATTCTTATAGTGACTCTGCCTCAGCACTGGACACATTCTGTAACTCACAGGCACCTGTTATACCCTTATACTGACTCTGCCGCAGCACTGGACACATTCCCTAACTCACTGGGATCTGTTATATTCTTATAGTGACTCTGCCTCAGCACTGGACACATTCTGTAACTCACAGGCACCTGTTATACCCTTATACTGACTCTGCCTCAGCACTGGACACATTCCCTAACTCACTGGGATCTGTTATATTCTTATAGTGACTCTGCCTCAGCAATGGACACATTCAATAACTCACTGACACCTATTTTACTCTTATACTGACTCTGCTTCAGGACTGGAGACATTCAATGATGCACTGACACCTGTTTTAATCTTATACTGACTCTGCCTCAGTACTGGATACATTCCCTAACTCACTGTGACCTGTTATATTCTTACAGTGACTCTGCCTCAGCACTGGACACATTTTGTAACTCACAGGCACCTGTTATACCCTTATACTGACTCTGCCTCAGCACTGGACACATTCTATAAGTCACTGGCACCTGTTATAATTGTATACTGACTCTGCCTCAGCACTGGACATATTCTATAACTCACTGGCACCTGTTATTTTGTTATAGTGACTCTGTCTCAGGAGTGGGCACATCTTACAACTCACTGGCACCTGTTATACTGTTGTGCTGACCTGCCTCATCACCAGACACATTTAATAACTCATTGGCACCTGTTATACTCTTATACTGATTTTGTCTCAGCACTGGACACACTCCATAACTCACTGGTACCTGTTATATTCTTATACTAACTCTACCAGCATTGGACACATTCTGTACCTCACCGGCACCTGTTATTTTGTAATACTAACTCTGCCACAGCATGGGCACATTCTATAACTTACTGGTAACTGTTCAGAATTGGGTATTCCCACACAAACTGCTGCAATTAAGGGAATCCTCCTGCCTATGGATAGCACAGGAGATCAAGGATAAATGCAGACAACTGGAACAAACAGGAAACTCTTGGATGGCAGCCCCCTGAAGATCTTTGCAAAAATGTTCACTGTAAAAAAACTGAAAACGTTCAATAGACTATTACTTAATGCCAGAAAGCCTATTTTATCAGATAAAGACAAAAATGCTGCCAGATAAACAAAAATGTCTTGTGAAATCAAGTAAAGCTTTAAAAATAATTTTCAAGGCACTTCTTTCTTAACCCCTGTTCTAGCCTCACACTTTTGTGCAGCAATGAGAACCTTGTGAACCAAACCCAAACATTTCCAACCACAAAAATTCCAACAATGGGATGATCTGCATCTAGAAGAACCACTGTGAGCTTGAAATAACAACAACTTTTGTCTTTAAACCCATCATTTCTGGAGAAGCTGGATGCGATAAAACCTAGGCTGCCATAGACTGCACACCAAGTCTAGATTCCTAAAATAAAGTTTTCAGACTCCAGATGTAAATAACTGATCAATATTTAACTTAACTTTAACTGCACATAACTTCTTCTACAGCTGGAATCAAGCACCTAATTCCCTTAGCAAAGATTTCTTAACAAAATGCACCCTCAAACTTTAACTCTATAGCTATTTTCTGATTCATAGTTAAAATACTAGAGCGGTTTTATATGCAGACAACCTACAGACCACATCACTAAATATAACCTCCTATATAAAAAGCAGCCTGGGTTCAGAACTGCTTACAAATATCGACAAACTATCTACATACTGAGAAACTAAAGATATGAAACCATGGAAGGAGGGAAGTGTCACTGGTCTCAAGAGAGTTTGCAAGTCAGTAAATCATAGTCAACTCTTAAATACATTGATTCAAGAAAAATTTGGGGAAGCCGCTGCAAAATCATTCTCTTCCTATCTTATAGATGCATCTTCTACTACTACCAACAGTAACTCAACTTCAAAAATAGAACCTTTCAAACAGGATTCTCACATGATCACACCCTTGAAATACTATTTTTCTCCATATTCACTAATTAATAAGACCATAGCAATGTCACCATCATCATCATCATCATCATCATCATCAGCCCCCTTTTTGCCATTTTTTTACATGGCGTCAGGGTGCCAAGTCAACTGTAACCATCTCTGTGTTTTCAATGTCATTCTACCTTCTTCAACAGTAATGCCTGTCACAGGTCTTCTCTCACACAGTCTATCCACTTCTTTGTTGGATACCTTCATTTCCTCTTGCAATCTTCCTGTCTCTCCCAAATCTTCTTCACTAGATTATCTTCTGCTTTTCTGCACATGCGCCCAATCCACCAAAATCTGTTCTCTTTGACTTTTTCAACAATCAGAGCCACTTTGGATTCTACTTTTATGTCTTCATTTCTTCACATGTCCCACAGTGTGCATCCTACCACCTGTCTTAGGCACTTCATCTCCGTCATCTCTAGCTTCCACAACTGCTCTGCCTTTACTGCCCAGGTTTCTGTACCATACAGTAGTCCTGGTCATGCCACTGCTTTGCACACCTTCCTTTTCAGTTTCATTGACATTTTTATGTGATACACTACTCCTGAGACTGTGCCAGTTGATTGCAGCCCCTCTGATTCTAGCTTTGACCTCCTTATCCGGGCTTCCCTTTTCCTCAAACACTCCTCCCAGATACTTGAAGCTGTTAATCTGTCCCACTATTTTCCCTTGTATATCAATTCTCAGCATCTTCTGATTTCAACCATTTGTTTCCATTACAACTGTCTTATCTTTACTCAATTTCATCCCATCTGCCTTCAATTTTGCATTCCATTCCTCTATCCTTTGCTGAAATTCTTGCTCAGAGTATGCCTGTAATGCCACAGTGTCTGCATAAGCAGCTTTGTTGATTTGTCCCCTCCAACCTGTTTGCTAATGTAGTCCATCCTCAGTATGAACAGCAGTGAGCTTAGAGCCAGACCTCCCAACTGTACCGAATTCCTCGGTTTTTACCGAGTTTTGGGGTCCAAATGATGGGGTGCCACGTTTCCCGAGTGGCACCCCTTAATTTCCGATTTTTTGCAGCTTTTGGTTTTGAATTTTTTTTTTCGCGCTTTTCGGCTGACGTCATCACGTGCGCGATGACGTCAGCGCTGTCAGCCTGTCGGAATTGAGCTCAAAGGCTCACGTCCATACATTTCCGGCAGTTTGAATGGAACTATCTGTGCGGAGAATGGAGTTATGTACTGCTCTACAATCATGGATCTATCTGCTCTGCTGGTGCGAGAGAACAGAAAGGAACAACTGCTGCTGGCAGAAAAGGAAACAATTTCTGCAAGGAGAAGGAGTGGAGAAACAACTGATGCAAGTTGCGAGAACGGACTTGACTTCTACAGCCTGGTACTGCTTAAAAGTGAGTGAGAGAGAGAGAGTGTGTGTGTCTGCGCGCTGCCTCTTTCAATTCATTTAAGTAAGTTTTGTTAACGTAGTTTATCTTTAAAAAAAAACGTAATATTTATTTAGTCATGCAATGCAACTAAAACAAATTATGGAGCTGATAAAGGGAGTCCAGGACAAGTCTCTCAACCAAATTTCTCGGACAGCTCAGATGGCCGTAATGTGTTTGCGAAATGACTACCCAAAGTGTTTAGGCTGTTGTTAAAGATTTTTGTTTTGTGAACACAAATATATTGGGGTGAGAGGTTTCTATAACCACGTGCCTTATAAAAAGAGAGCTCATGAATGCACTTTTGCAAGGCTAAATGATAAAAAGCATTGAGTATTCAAAATGTGTCGTCTAATTGTGGTCAAGTCTTGCAAATAATGCAGAAAATAACTGACTCAGAACTGTGAGAATGTCTGTAAGGGACTCAGAGTATTTCTGAAGACAGCCAGTTTGAATATTTATCCATTTCCAAAGCTAATGCAGTAGGACAGCTGTCAAAATACAAGTGGAGAGTAAAGAACTTAAAGTACAGTGTGTCTTTAGAATTCTACTACCAAAGAAATCTTGCTCATAGTAAAAGAATGCTGAAAATAATGTCTGCAATGCTTCTGTTCTTGTACAAAAGCATAAGTCAGAGGCTATAGAGTCTGTAGAAGAGAATTAGAGTGACATCCTGAAAATCTATTTGTCTGAAGGATAAAGATTCTCACATGATGTAGAATATCATATCAAAGTATCACCTGAAGCAATTCTTATAGTTCACGTTCCTTATAGAGTACAGTTAAGGCTAAAACAGAACAATTAATTAAATGCATGATGTCAGTAGGAGGAAGAGGTAAGCAAATAGAATCTAGTTCAAAGGTTATTAGGTACATGTTAGTCATGCTGTCCAGAGGACCTTAGAGAAGTCTAGCCAGCTAAGTCCAAAAATAATTGTAATAGGCTTCATAACTTAAGAATGTCGGCCAAGTACCCCAGATGTGATTTTTGGTCAACCATCCACTCTCCCAGAGTAGTTTTGAATGATGCCAATGTGTTGCATGTTTGTCATGCAAAGAAAGATTATTTTATAAGTAAGGGATTTGTTGGGTTAGAAAGCTATTGCGGCATTATAGTTTATTAATCTTTCAAAGAAGATTAAAGTCTTTGGTGCAGGTTCATTGCTCTGCCATAGGTGTAATTGTTCAAGCATGGAGGAGTATTTCATTGCTCAGAAAACCAGGTACAGAACACTCTCAAGGAGCCTGTATGAGACAGCATGCAGTATATTGTATAGCTTTTAAACTATCAGCATAGCTTAATAAGTTTAAACCATTTTCCTGATAAAAATTCTTCAACACCTTTCATGGTTGATGATATGCTTTGAGAACTACATGCCATAGGGGGCACAGTATCATATGATGGATCTGATGATAAAGTTATAGGAACAGTTTTTTTTCCCTGACTCCTGGAGGAAATCAGTTGTGCCTGGTAAAAGAATTTTTTGAATATGAATGACAAATCCCATAGTGATGTACCAGGCTTTTGTGAATCTAGGGGCCTACCTGCTATAACATCCTCCTAGTGTGTCTTGTATTTTCAGCATATTCACTTGTAATGTTGAAGTGCGGAAACAGGAGAACAAGATAAATGGCTATAAATGTCATTGCAGCTGCTTGGCATACAGAATACAGTACTAAGTGGACAACATCTCAGCATATTTAGAGTATATTCTGAAGTAACTTACTAATATTACAAATGGCATATTCAGCATGTGGCAGACGCCCCTGATCTCACTGCTAGTATGAAGCATACCTTGCACTTTAGTCATGCCACTGTGAGATGTTAGCACTACATCTTCAGTCATTATTGCTGGTATAGCATGTATCATAAATTTTGTGCCATCATAAAACTATGCATGCATCTCAAGAGCTCTTGTTACCCGAACTACATGCCTTTCGCTGTGTCGGCACGGATTTGTTCTATGGCTTCTTCCACACACCATATTTAATGCTTGGGAAACTCCTTTCATGCTCTAGCCTTCCTGGCATCTGTGGTTAGTTTCACCTGAAATGTTACAGTGCACTGTTTTTCTAGGATTATGCCCCTGATCATTGAGAAATGGATCATTCAGTTCTGATTTGCGGTGTCTTGTAATCTTTTACCTTGCTGTATGACAACTGTAAGAAGAAGCTCCTCAACATGTGTACTTACAAATGTGTCTGTACGCTGAACGGTAACAAAGCATGCATGGTTTCTGCATCCCCCTAAGATTTAAAATACTGACATAGACTGGCTTGAATGTATTCTGCAATATATATATATGTATGTGTAAGTAGACTTTTATCATGGAAATGTTCTGAATAGGGCAGTTTTCGCATTATTGGTTCATGCGTTTTTGTTTCATTGCCTACTGGAAAGATGTTTAAACAATACATTTAAAATGCACTCTACTTAAGTCTAACAAGTGTGCTGTATTATACAATGAATATAATTTAATAAAGTCAGGAATATGTATCAAATAACTCATATATGTTTCTTGTTTTGTGTGCAAGGGGCCTATGATTTGAAAATAGCCCAAAGAAGGTAATCTTTATCCACCACTGGCCAGATGCATTTTCTTTGGATGTGGTGTGGGTTTCAATGCTGTTTCAATGAATGTGAGTTTCAAGGGCAGAGAAGTTTTAATGCCAAGTCTATTTTCATTGTGAGACAGTATTGCTTTGTTTAGCAGATATCTTAGTGTTTGTGCATTGTGTTATAAAATGTAAAAATATAATCCAAATAATCATTGTAGAAGTAAAGTAGTGTTTATGGTAAATGGGGCAAAATAACCAAATAATTGGACATTGGAATGGCTACAAGGGGACTCTGGTGCTATATTTTCGTTTTGTTGTTCAGTTTGGTTTGAAAGTTGGTATCCCACGATTCCATTGGAGTGGGCGGGGTGATATGATTATGTATGCAAATTTTATGTTAATCAGCGTACAGATTTGTACCTATTTTTCACGGGCCTTGTCCAGATTTTTTATGTTTCCAGGTTGAGAGGTATGCGTAGAGCTAAACCCTGATGCACCCACACTCCCACTGGGAACCCCTATGTGAAATGGGCATTGCTCATTATTGAGTCATAGAGTCCTTCTACATAGCCTGCCCTATGACAGCTCTTCAGGGACTCTGAACCACAACAGGACTGCCAAAATCAGTTTTCTTGGGACCTTGTCATATGCATTTTCCAAGTCTAGCAATGCCCAATTAGACTCTTTCCTCATCTCTAGTTACTTCTCAAGTATCTATCTCAGTACAACAGTCAGGTCAGTTGTGCTACATCCTGATCTGAATTTGACTTGCTCATCTCCCACCTTACTCTCTACTACTCTGTGTATTTGTTTGTCAATCACCCTCTTCAGAACTGTCATGTAGTGTGATAGGAGTTTGATACCTCCATACTGCCCACAACTGTGAACACTGGCACTAGTATACTTATTCTGCAGACAGTTGGAATACATCCTTCTGCCCATACTACTATGAGTACCCGCAGGAGCCACTTCTTCCCTATCTCACCAAGCACCTTTATCATATCTGCTGTAACCTCATCTGAATCTGTTGCTTTCTCCTGACTTAATTTTCCTTAGCACTGTTCTTGCTTCGTCTATGGTGGGTTCCTTCTTTTCTGTCATCTTAGGCTGTGTCTTGGGCAGTACAGCTTCTGTACAGTTTTTTTCATTCAGAAGCTGCAGGAAGTACTCCATCCATCTACCATTGATGTCCTGTAGACTGGTGAGCATGTTGTTGCTGATATCCTTTATGAAGGGTGTCTGACTGTCTTCTTTATCTTTCTATCTTTGCCTTGCAACTTGATATAGTTTCTTTGTGTTATGTACTGAGTCACTTAACAGAAGCTGGTAGAGTGACTCTGTTGTCTTGGTCCTTGCTTTTGCAACTACCATATTACCCTCTTTTCAGCCAACCAGTATTCCTTCCTAGCCTGATATGTCTTTTCTATCTCCCACTTTTTTTCTGCATTCCTTCTTTCTCTTGATGTTTTCCTGGACTTCTGCATTCCACCACCAGCTTATCTTATGTAGCTTATTTGCATACCTGTTGTGGCCACATATCTGTTCTGTTGTCCTCACACATGTTGTTTTGAGTCTCTGCCAATTTTCTACTTCAGCTCCATCTATTTTCTCTTCTTCTTGAGGTGCTAGAGCCCTGAGTAATTCATCTGAACTGTTGTGCTTTCCATCCAGTGAACTTCCACTTCTTCAGCCTGGACTCTGTTGACTTTAGAGCCTTTTCTGACCAGTGCTTGTAGCTGATTGTGGCAACCAGTGGCTTATGCTGTGGGTTGACTATTTCACTGGGAATGACTTTGCAATTGCTGATTCTACTCCAGTGCCCTTTCCTTACTAGGAGGAGGCCTATCTGAGTTGAACTACTTGATCTAGTAGGTCCTCCAACTTCTATCTGAATGCACTTTTTTCCTTGTTATCACACCCCTGCTGTGGGACATAGGCAGAGATTATAATACTGCCCTATCATTATATTGAAGTCTGATTGCCATGAGTCTGCCACTAATTCTGATGACATTATTCACTGTCTTCTAAAGTCTCTCCCTCACAACAATTCCCACATCATTTCTAGTCTGTCCTCCTCATGAGTAGTAGATTCAGGATCCTAAGTTAAGTGTCTTAGCTCCACTGCCCTTCCATCTTGTCTCCTGGATACATAGGCTGTCTGGCTTCCTCCTTACCTTCATTTCATCCACTTCCAAGCTGCATCCTGTCAGTGCATCTGCATTGCGTGCAGCAATTCTTAGTTGATGTCTGGCAGGTTGATTGGTTTTACATCCAGCTTTCACAAAACAGAGTTATTCCAGGTAACCCAAACTGGACAACTGGACTATGGCCAGCCAGTAGCTTATTGACCCAGGGCTGCTCAACTTTATGGTGGACACATCATGACCAATAGGGGCACATACACCCCCCCCCCCCCACTATTAGCATAGGTCCCTGTCATAGGTCGAAGGAGGCCTGGTCCTCAACCTACTTATCACTGCCAAATACCAATGCCTATTTGGCAACATTAGTCAAACTACGTAAAAAACAGAGAGTAACCAAACTATGTGAACACGAACGAGGAACCTTGCCCAGCATCAGGTTCCCCCTAAATTGTGAGAGCAGATCTATCATCTACATTGCTCTCTGCAACTGCTGTAGAGGTTTCTATATAGGAAAAACGGACAGAAGGTTGCGGGATAGAATGTATGAGCATTTTTATGCCATTAAGAACAACAGGGATGATAATGCTTTAGCCAAGCATATTACATCAAATCCAGGCCACAGTTTCACCTTCATGGCAATAGATCATGTACCTTTAACATCTAGGGGAGGACCCTTTTCTCTGCTTTTGGAGAACAAGGAACTGGAGTGGCAACTACTTTTGGATGCTTTTAACTATCCCGGCCTTAATAGTAATTGTAACATTGCCCCCGTCCTTAAGCTTAGAAGTTATCTTCGATAACTTCAAGATTAGTCCAGTGTATCAAGGAACCCCCCCCCCCCCTTTTTCCCTTACTTTTCTGCTACTGTGTTACTATTTTACTTACACCTTCTTTGACCTTATATATTTACCTACGGGTTTAATAAATTGTTTAAAGTAGGCTTTTGGCGTCAGTGTATTCTGACAATTATATATTAACATGAAGGTTATTTTAGTTAACACTTGTTGTTTCAACAGACTGACACATGTGTATACCTTGCCTTTTTTTGTTTAGAGGTGCTATTTGACACTTGTTGTCATTTTTTGTAGCCGTCATTAGATTAGTTTATCACAATTTTTATTTCATACTAGCTGGATGCATATACAAATATGCAGAACTGTTTTACTGTTTTTATACATACTTTTTATATATAATATTGCGTACATTTTAAGTAATTTTATAGGATAACTCTGTTGAGGTTTCTATATTAGTAGTAGTTGTGACACCTTAGGATGCACCTGTGATGTCATTTCCTGTATTGGATTATTATTAATTGCTTGCTCCACTTGTATCTTTGTATTTTCTGCATTCTCTGAGGAAGCCACGGAGGTCCGTGGCGAAAACGCTGTTTTTTGGATTAATAAAGCGTTCAGGTTTTTACAGCTGACGTGCTTTTCATTGCTGGGCAAGGTTCCTCGTTCGTGTTCACAACATTAGTCAAACTGACCAAATGAGCCATATTTTACACCATCATGTGGGTAGTCCTGCCACGGTACATAGTCATTGATCCATTTTCTCTTATCTTGAGGATACTGTGCACCACAGTAGATGTCCAAAGTGGTTAGTCTACACAACTCTTCTTCCTATAGAGCACCATCTGTCAACTGCACCCTTTAAGCAAGCAATACCATTATCCTTGCCTGAAATCTATCCTTCAGTAGAGTCTGAAAATACAGAAAGTGATCTGACCCTTTTATGGAACTCTCTGACTGACTATTAGGTGATAATCAAGTATAAAAAGTACTTCGCTGTTTTTTGGAACTCATAGGAAACTTGTGCCTTCCAGGCCCTTTAAGTCTAAGAGCGTCTCAGTAATACCATCTTATTGGCTACACAACAGAATGTCTCAGTATAACCATTGTCCAGCAATTCCCCTTTTCTTCCTGTACTGATAACACAATAGACAGAACATATAAGCAGCTCAGACTTAAATACAGATTAATCTGTCTCCTTATTTTCCTTATAAGGCCAATTGACAAATAAAAATAAAAACGCTAACCTCAGGCTGGAAATTAACCTGCCTATAACTGCACTAAACTCCTACTATAATGCAAAACCTTACAAACCACTTAAAAGAAAATATGCAATTTATTTCATTTTCTGATACCAGCAAACATCATAGCATTGCATTGCAGAAGGTGGTCTGGCTCCCAATCACAGCATAACCTCACTACACTTAAACTCTTTAACATTTAAGCTCCTTTCTTATAGTAATTTCCCATACCTAGTCTCAAAACTACATTTCAGGCTTATTATTTAGTGAGTCAGATCTACTGCTGTGGATATTCCCCATTAGCTAAACCACCATTTAGTAAAGCCCTGTGTAAGAGCTCCCTTTCATAAACTACCCCAGTTGATAGGAACTCACTCCCGAGGACATAAGATCTTTCTGAGATTACCCATCTTTCAGACAGAAGTTACAAGACCACTTGAGATACAGGAGAAAAGGATTAATAAACTGACACTGTTCAGTATTCAGCTTTTACTTTATGTAAACTGCTGTGACTCACAACACTACATTGCATGTACATTTTGCTGATTTATTCAAATACTGTTTTATCTACTTCCTTTCCAATTGCTACTAATTAGTACTCCAAGTATCACAGACAAAATGCTGTGTCATCAATTGTTGTATTTCAGTAATTCTTTTGTTTGTAAATGTGTTCCTCTATATGCACTTCTAAACCTAGGTTAATTAGTACATTATCAGTTTTTTTATATCTGTAAATTGTTACATCCCAATGGCTTAGATCATAGCTGAAAGGGTCTCTGGATCTCCAACCTAGTTAACAGAGTTTAATAATTAGTTAATTAATGAATTAATAGATAAATACATGAATATACTCATTACACAGAACTTCTCAGAAGGCTCTCTATTTTTAGCAAGGTTTTGAAAACATATTGGACAAGACAACCAAAACCAGTGAAATAGTGAAATAAGATTTATTCTGCTCACAAACTCACACTCTAGCACCTCGGCTTAAGAACTGGCTGGGATTTAAAGGTAAGCACTGTGTTCCTAACACTAACAATCAGAATTTTGCTGCATGGCAAGTCTCATAGCTGAGAACATATATTGTACATTGCTTTGAATCACTACAACCTTCATATGGCCACATATTAGCAGTGTACTATGCAGTATTTATATATAAGTCCCTGACATTTTGTTTTCCTTTCTATCTATCTATCTATCTATCTATCTATCTATCTATCTATCTATCTATCTATCTATCTATCTATCCGTCTAGCTATTTATCTATCTAGCCATCTATCTAGCTATCTATCTATCTAGCTATCTATCTAGCTATCTATCCACAGACCCTTATCTCTCCTAATTATTACTTCAGTTTACATTTGTTTTCCCCTCTTTCTATAATAACATACAATTTATGGGTTCGCATTATCAAGTCTCAGACTTCCAAAAACATTCTAGAAGGGATTCTTCCTGTTGCATTATGTTTTAAATTCAGTTTTGTATTCAGTTATTATTTGACTGTTTGATTTTTGCAATTTCTGACAATGCCTGTACTATATTTTGTAAACGTATGTAAATCATTTTAATGTAGGTGTTTATTCACTTTGTTTTGTTTATTACCTGGTAGAACTGGGCAAAACATATTTACAATGCCTGGGGGGACTAAAAAAAGTCAAAATTAAATGAATATACTAATCAGTTAATGCATACATTTACAGTGCAACATGAGTTATACTTTGAAGGTAAGCCAGTACCAGCAGTCATATAGTTGTTACAGGGCTGAATAATGGTTTTAACATTTTATATGTAAACACTGCATTTTCAATGAATGGTAAACTAAAGGAACAATACAGGACAATGGCCTTTAAGTACCTAATTACTAAAATGAAAGTTAGCTGATATATTAATAGCATAGCAGTAGAGGTATGAAATCAAAGAAGAAAGTACATATACATAATAAGTAAGGAGTACAACAGTGTATAATGTTTATGTGTACTTTACAATGGCTTTTACTCATGCCTGGAGTTTTTTAATTACAAGGGGAAAGGCCAAATGACCAAAGTTCAGAGCTAGGCCTGAGAGTAAATCCCAAGGTAACGCACATTCAGTTCTTGTATATGGATATTACGCCATGTTTTTATTTATTTTATATTTGTCTTGCTTTTTAAGCTTTTATTTTATTATATTTTATTTTACTGTTGTGCCTTGCATAAAGAAAGGCAGTCCCCATTTTGAGTTAACAGTTCTCTTAGCTTGTGATATAGCATTTCAATAAGAGAAGCAACTGGGATATTTAAGGATGTTGAGAACAATGCCCAGTCCCTTACATTGTTAGATACACACTGACAAGGACTGATAAATAATGAATCAGGTCTGACCTTGGATTTTGGACCCCCTCCCCCCTAGTGATTGTCATGCATTCACACACATAAATATCTACATACAAAGATACATATATACACATTTACATAGTCACACAGTCAAACACACCACACACACACACACACACACACACACACACACACACACACACACACACACACACACACACACACACACACACACACACACTACTGCATCCTTAAACACCTTTGATGACTTCAGTTAATGCAGCACACAAACAACTGCAGACTAGTGAGAGACAGCTGTACCCTCTCCATTGCACTTTGACTTTGGCTTAAATGAAGTGGTTATTTTAATCCAGTCATTAATATTACAACAATAAAGTTATGTGGAATATATGATATTTTTCAGCAAGTGTGATGAACTAGCTTTACCTTTATAATGTACATAAAGTAACATTGTAAAAATGAATATGCTTCTTTGTTGATTACTTTTACTTTGCAAAAAGAAAACCTTTCTGAACCATTTAATGTGAAAATGTTAGGTTTTATATTAGATTCTGTTAAGTAGTGTGTTCTTTTTTGGGGAAATGGGTGGACGAATCTGTTACCATTGTTAGTTGTGACTTATTTGTTAATGTTTCCTCACTAAGCCAAATTCATTTTTTAAATGTCTCTACTGCTCTTTAGCGGTGTAGTTTGTCCCACTTTTGTTGAATAATTCCAGCAGGGGATGCCAAATAATGTGCCTGTATAACCAGTATGGCATAACTGACATCAGAAAATAAAAAAGCGAACAAACTGACAGCTGTGCATGCATGAATAAATAAATGCATACGTACAAATATATGTACATACATGTAAAAATAAGCATTCTGTTTTGGTTTTAACAAAAATTAGTTTAGACTAGTCTGTATGTGAGTACACTAAGTGAAAAACATACCCTATACTTAAACATGAATAACTGAGTCACTGTTGTCAATGCTAACTAGGTGAAATCACAAGTATTGGAAGTAATAATATGGTGCAGTGGTAGCGTTGTTGCCTCACAGCAAGAGGTTCTCCTGTTCGATTCTCAGCTGGAGTGCCTTCTGTGTGGAGTCTGCATGTCCTCCCCGCGGTCGAGTGGTGTTTGAAAGACATGTGTAAATGGGTATGCCTTCGCTGAAGGTTGGGCGTCGGGCTGGCAACTCAGCACCATAAAAATCTACTACCAATCATTAGTGGATTGGAGTTCTGCTGTGGCGTCCCCTAACCAGGAAAAGACAAACAATAATGGCTCAGAAAAAATATATGAAATACATTGTTTATGGTACCATAAAAGAAAATCAAGCTTACATTTTGATAGTCCAAGTACTTGCCATCCATCAGTTCAAATCTGAGATTGTACTGTGACCTCAGAAATGCAAGACATTCTGACAGTACCTGAGCTTTTACAGTTTAATCTAACCATTATTCCTTTGTATATTCTGTGTATAAAGTAACACCCATGGTGCAAAAATAAAATACCTACACTTTATATATTTCCTTTGGTTAAGTAAGACTAAAAAGAAGATTAAGATAGATGGAAAGCAATAAATATGCTTAGAGACATTTTGAAAAAAGATTATTTCACACTTCTTAATAAATAAATGCAAATTTGAAAAAGGGAAACTGGGACTTAGACCTGTGGATGTCATATATGTTTTACTTTTGAAAAGAGGCATTATGAGGTCTGAGAAATTTGGTACATGTCTTCTAAATACTTAATGTCACCTTTCTTGGTTCTGTAAAATGTATCATCTAAGTTTCTGTTTTTTTTCTTTTTTTCCTTTGTTACAAAGACCAGCAGACCAGCATAATGAAAAGCAATTTTCTTTGTCATCCCGGATAAAATAATGTTAGATTTATGACTGGCATTCTCTAGGAGCAAGTGATATAACAAAGCTGATTGTTATATATTCATTGATCATTCTTTTAATATCTGCATGCTGCAGTGAGGCCTTTATGCTTGAAGAAATGTATTTATTTTTGCATTTTTCTCCATAAATATACAGTTTTCCAGGTCAGTCCCTTACTCATCTGCTGCACAGTTTTATTGAAGGCCATGCATTATAACCTACTGAATAACCTTCTAACATTTTCAGTAATCTCATATTGCCACACGCATGATATTGATCCCTGTCCTCATATTGACAAATTGTTTTCTAAGTTTCTTAAACATACAGAACCACCTGCAAAATATGTTTCCCTTCTAGATACTGGAGTGAAAAGAGTATAGCGTTATGCTTCTAAGTACTGCAATGTTACAAAGCTATAGGCAGTTAAAATATCCAGTAACAGATTAATTAAACTTTTTAAACACATTATAAACTGAATAGTCTGAGTGCCAAATTAATTTTCCCACCGTTGTCCATGTATGACAGTGAGCGTTATTATTTTGGTGTCATGGCTATTAGATATTTATAGCATTTTAGCAGTATATCTGTTTTCTACAGGAAGAGGCAGAAGGAAAATAAAGAAGGGGCAGAAGTGAAACAGGGGAGAAGTTCATTTTGTTTATAAGTCATACTGGACACAGCGGAGAAGCGAGGGGCTTCTGCCCCTGTGATTCTTCACTAACAGGCTGTATGATTCAATGTACTAGAACATGTTTGGAGGCTGGGAACCTGCAGAATACTGAGGCTCTTACCAAAAGGTCCATGCCTTTCAGCATTTTAAGACAAGAAATCTGGACAAAGCCAAAAGTAATGGATTGACAAAGGCCCAAAAATATGGACAGGTTTTAAATATTGCTCTTATAAACTTAGAAAGATGCTAGTATAAAAGGTTTTGCATTAGCATGCATTTTCAGGAGGATATGAAGTCTAAACCTCATATGTCTGTCATCATTTAGTGACTTCAGTCCCTTGCGGTTTGAAAGAAAACCACAAATTGTATGAGGAACAGTCCAAACGTATGAAACAAAAACCTAGACATTCTGTGAAAATCTGGACAGTTGAGAGGTATGACAAGATCTGTCTCAAAAGGTCTAAGACTCAGTCTCCATTGTGAAATGATGATGCATAAAACATACCTTCTAATAAAAAAAAGATACTGTCTGCTGGCAAACAAAGGCATGCATTCAGACAAAGTATGACATAATACTACTTGGTACATAAAGATCATATGGAAGGAGGACTGCAAGTCATGTCAAGCAGAGAACACCAACACAGTATTACACCTTACAAGACTGCTATGTACAGGTTTTGAAATTCACAGGACAGGAGAATGACTGTAACACATAATAAGTGTCAGATGTGCCGGTATTGAAATCTGTGGTTGCAGTGAAGCCTACAATATAAAATCGACAACAGTGTGCAATATATCATAAGGACAGACAGAATAACTTAAACTTTGAATTTACTGTGTTAGCATAGCGTTAGAGGTGAACATTCTAGCAACATGCATTTAAACAAAGATAGTGAAAAGCAAAGACATTAACTGAAATCCACAAAAATAAAGCCCTGAACCCAAGTAGTCTCCAGGAAATACAGTATGCAGAATCACAAACAAATTATTCCAGTATATTAAAGGAAATAAAATCTTTATTCCACCACACAGAATCACCACACAAGCACTTTCATCTCTGACCATTCAGAGACTTTTTCTAGAGAATCTAGATAGGAAGATGAGTAAAGTCTTGGAAGTAATGCAACAGAAGGGAATGGCTATTGATACATCACAGAAACATAGACCAGTGACAAGAAAGGCTGGAACATAAAGGTTCCCTGATATATTTCTTACTTAAGAATGACAGAGAAGGGAGACAAGGAGGTAAAGTAGTGATCAATACAACGATGACCATCAAATGTGAGGTCAGAGAGGAGGAGAGACACCATCCCATGCAAGGGCCAAGTAAGGTTCATAACATGGACACTAAGGTGGAGGAAGTGGAGGAAAGCCCATGGAACAATACAGTGCATTGGTCCCAAGATGCAGCAGGGAATGATGATAAGAGTATAAAGGGGTGAAGTAGAAGGAAGATGGTTGTGGACAAGGTCAATCTGACCAGGAGTAGACTGGGATATCCTGAGTTCCATGGCAGAGCAGGTGTGGGAATTGTTTGGAGCATTTGATGATGAACAGTGCAGCCTCCTATTGAAGGACTATACCAAAAAGGACAGAATTCTGCATATGGTTCTAATAGAGGTGGAGAATGAAAAAATATTTAAACAGATGCTGCTGCTTGCTGAAACCAAAGTCTGATTAATGCAGAGCCTTGTAAGCTGTTATACTTTACAGCATTGTAATAACTTATGCACAGTTACTAATAAATAACTTTTCTGTGTAACAGACGACACATGATATAGTGTTACAGTTTACAGCTTGTAATGTCTCAGGTTTAGTCATTCAGTACAAGTACTGATGATAGCTTTCCATTTTCCATTTACCTCAGAACAAACGTGTTCCTACATGTACCAGATCTAACAAAAATCAGATTTAACACACCATTCAGTCACTGTTTTTTTTTTTATACTCTTTTTTTTTTTTTTTTTTTTTTTTTTATGAAAGCAGTCTTTTGATGTAAAAACTGTTGGAATTTTCTTGATGTCATGCAATCTCTTCATTGTGTTTGGTTTCAAGGTAAACTTAGGGAATTGTTCCTGTTAGGGAGTTGTTTCTGTCTCCAATTCTCCCTACACCTGGGTTTCTTATTTGTAGTTCTCCTTGAAACTTTCGCCAAGCACAGAACATTTTGTATCACACACAGTAAGATGCCAAAACGTGCATACTGTATTATTTTTATTTTTCAGCTAAGAAGATTTTAACCCTTTAACGTATCTACGTATATATGCTAACAAATAGAAAAGTACATGCATCTATTATTTGTCTAAATATATATATATATATATATATATATATATATATATATATATATATATATATATATATTAACAAGTAGAAATGTACATGCACTATTATAAGTCTCTAAACACATATAATCTAGCAGTTCTCCCTTTTTGTTTTAAAAACACTTAGTTTACATTGATATATATTCTTTGGTCAGATCATAATTTTCATCAGGATTTACAGAAAACACATTAAGAAACAAAACCTTTAGTTTTCTTTTGATACAAATAAGTCAAGATACAAATTTACACAGTCAACACAATGATAACAAACATTATCACCAGAATTGGGTATATAATCTAGTTTAACAACTTTTTTCTTTTGCAGACCATTCTGTAAAATATTTCACCAATTATGTGATGTGTCTGCTTCAGTCTTTTCTGCTAACTTGATTAACTTATGTTTTAACCATTGAATTAACTGTTTACTTTTGTTAATTACCTCATACAAAGAATTTAGAAACAGACTACTTGAGGATTTTATTTAAAAGACACATCATGGGATTCAGGAATGGCTGTTTTCTGTGCAGGAGCTGTGTAGGAGCTCCTGCATGAAAAATGGCCGCTGAGCGATCCAGGAAAGTGTCATTTTCACGTGCACAAGCAGCCCTACACTGTTCCTGCATGGAAAGCCATGCGGGATGCAAATCACCTCATTTTCTGGTAAAAAAACATGCAAATGAGGTGATTTTGCAATCCACAAAGCTGGCCAGACTCCATGCAGGAACAGTACCAGAGCAGAAATGTATGCAGTTAGTAACTGAATACATTTCCGCATCTGAGCAAATAGAGGCAGGACAGCTCATGCAAAGCATGTATTACAGTTAGACACACATGCCAATGGCCAAATATAAGGCCATTGGCATTAATAAATGTTTATATATTTTTTTAAATTAAACTTTTTTTTTGGCCGATCATGCCCATTTAAGCTCAGGGCAGTGGCGTGCAAATGGAATTGTGCTGAAAATCAAACAAAATGAGAAAAGTCAATTTTAAGATAATTCTGCATTTTGCCATTATAGTCAAAGGCATGCAGAATGCAAACAATACGAGGGAGCACTGGTTGTCAAGGGGAAAGGGTCTGTCTAAGTGCAGTAACTAAGGATGTACACATTGGGGTATGCAAATGAGGGGAGTTATACTGAATCACAGATTTCCTCAAAGTGTCAGCTTGCACCTAACCATGTAGGTGCAGCAATACAACAGTGCAAGTATAAGAGCTGAATGACTTCTTAAGGGTGTGTGTCATTCTTGCTCTAAGCTCATTGGAGCTCTGTAGCCAATGTTTGCCCTTAGCTAAGCACAGCTAAGGAAAGGAGGTGCTTCTGAGGCTGTAATGTCTTATTTCATGAAATGCAGAGCATGTTCACCTCCAGGGAGGGCCATTTCTGCTTAAAATAGCTTACATTAGCTAAAAGGGTGTGAGCAGCATGCAGCGGGCCAAAAAAAAAAACCAGAGGAAATAGCAGAACTGTATACATTTGAGCACCGGGTATGTGTGGTGCACCTCGTGGCTTAAATAGGGAGGAAGTGGGAAGGGGAAACAGCAGTAAGAAAGCAATCAAGGAGAACTGGCATAGCTGGCAGGTAGAATGTATCAGAATCAGCCAATTACACATACAGCAGCCAAGCACACTAATATAAAGTATGCAAACACCCTACAGACTGTTTTTTCCCATAAACTCTACACCATGGTGTACACAGACGGGGGGATTTTAAACTGGCAAAAAAAACTAAATATTTTTAGATGCTGCTGCTGCTTTACTCCATCAATATGTGCTAGAGACTGAGGGCGGTGAGGAGGAGAAGACTGACAAGCAACCCATAATGAGGAGGAGGAGGAGAAGAGTGTACAGACCCAAGGTAATCTACCAAGGCCTACATGAGTTGGAGATAGTAGAGAGCTATAGGGTAGACAGGGACATTCTACAGCAAATCACTGAGCTGTGCCGGCCACGCCTTACCACAGAACTAATAGAGGGGAACTCATCCCAGTGGATACCAAGGTATGTCTAGGCTTAGGAATACTAGCCACAGGTACTTTCCAAAGACCAACTGGGGATATCATAGGTGTCTCACAGGCATCAGCATCCAGGGTACTCCACCAGTTCCTGGATGCCATGACACAACATGCCAATGACCACATATATTTCCCCACTGCCCATGAGGCACTGACCACACACATATGTGTCTCTTCTACCATATAGCAAAATGCCATGAAGTAGTTGGTGCTATGGACTACATGCACATCCACATCAAAGCACCACCCAGTGAGCGTGGCATTGTCTACATAAACTGCAAGGGCTTCCCCTCTATCAACTGCCAGGTCATGTGTGATTCCCAGGCCATTATCATGAATGTGTGTGCTGGCAGCCCTGGAAACTATCATGACTCCCACATCTGGCATTGCTCACAGCTGTATCAGGCATTTGCCAGGGGGGACATCCCATATGGCCATCTAGTGCCAGCTATGCACTGTTGCTGTGGCTGATGACACCCATTAGAAATGCACACACACCTGTACAGGAACACCATAATGTGGCACTCGCACAAACCAGGATAATTGTAGGCATGTGTTTGGGATGCTCAAGTCACGGTTCCGCTGCCTTTACATATCCGGTGGAGCCTTGCAGTACTCTCCAGCTACATGTACACAAATGTTCATAGCATGTGCCATGCTACACAATATGATCCTGTGGAAACAGCTACAGCAGGAACAGCATGTGGCAGGGCCACACAGCCCCCCACCATTGACAAGGCCAGCAGAGTCACAAAGGGACTCGGAGGAGGAACATTCTGAGCCTGCCCCATGTAGGCAGAAGGAGGCGTGCACAGTATGCCCAGGCCTTAGCAAAGAGGCAACACATAGCATGGCCATTGACACTGTAGGGACCCAGGGACTGACACCTCTCTCTGACTCACACAGACAGTAAAAGGGATGCCAAACATGACCCTACCTGAGCTTCACCATGTAGAGGGAGTGTACTATGTGAATCCAACATAGTCAGCCCTCCACCACTGTCCGCAATACTGGCCCAGCAACAAGGTAGGTCACTCTTCCTATCATTTACTGAATGGTGTAGTATGTTCTCATACTTGTATGTATGATATGAATGCAAGCATGCAAGGGAATTGGGTGGCTGAATGGGATAGCAACAGACAGCTGACAGCTATATGGGACAGAAGGAAATTCATAACAAATACTGGTGTCAACATACTAGGCAGTAGTACACAAGGTGACATCCCCCACTGTAGTACATGTGATGGTCCAAAGAATTGTGGGTGTCAATAGGTCACACACATGGATGTCAATAAGGGTCACATATCCACCATCAGCCTCACCCAGCAGGTCAGGTGTAGATGACCATGACGAAAGGCTGGGCTAAGACCCCCAAATTATGGCAATGGTGAACAACCCCCCAACAGACCTACACAGAGATACTACAACAGGTCTGCCAGTTGCATTCCAGTTCTGAAGGTTAAGAAGTGTGAAACTGAAATATATGCTATTAAGATCCAACATGTGTACTCTACTGATATGCCTCTTTTCTCCATGATAGGTCACAATACAATATGAAATGGAAGCCAACAGAGTAACTGAAATACCAGTACAGTCATTTCAAATGTTAATGTCTGCAGGTGTGCTACGCCCCCTCCCCACAATCCCATGTTGAAATTCAGTAACAGATGGCCTGCAGCACACCCAAATGGCCTACAGTCCTCTGGCAAAGGCCTGTGCCTCACCCATAGTGCCAATGTATGGAATGTCAGGGGGTTCCAACTAACAACCTAACAGTAAACAGAAAACAAATGCAAGGCCATGTTGGCAAATGCCAGTAGCATGCCTCTCCATGTCCTACTGCAAGGGCTGTGGATCAGGCCATAAATACTACTGGGATAAAGGCCCAACTATAGGGATACCTCTGAAATATTGCTTACATAATGTTAGGCGGAGGAGAGAATAACAGAGGGGGTGTAGAAGCATGGATGTCATGGAATGTGTGAAGTCTGAAACTCTAATGTCCGTCCATACTATTTACAACTGAAAACCCATGAATGAATAGCCACAAAACCACTTGTAAACCACAATGTGAAGGTAAACTGACCAGATATATGAGTCCTGCCTCTGGATAACCTGGGTGTATCTGTACAGCTGAGAGGTATCACCCCAGCACGATATGGCCATTCCTTGAAGTTGAGAAAAGCAGAAGAAAGGTAACCCAAACCAGCACACTAACAAGGTGCTGCACTATTTACACAGAACCAGCAATCTATTGTCAGTAGCTAGCCCTCCACAATGGCAGGTGTGTGCCAGAATGTGTAGTCTATATGCCTCAGAATATTGGTCTCAGCAGCATTCATTTCATATTTCCCGGTAAATAACTGAGACCAAAGAATGATAACTGTCAGTAGTCGATGACATGACACATCACATTGTAAAACAGTACATATGTCAGAATATCTATGCTACAACCAAACATGTCACACAAGCAGCACAGACAGCAATAGTTACAGTATCCCCTTTATGTTAAGCCCATTGTGTCTCCATATTGGCAACCTATCTACAGATATCCAGCAGAAACAGTTTACTAGGTGTATCTGTAGCACACAAAACCCTGAACTGGAGTCCAACCCTCCCAGGAATGGATTTACACAGTCACTATAGAAGGTCATACTGGGCATGCTCCTACACTTAGAGAAATGAAGCCTATGTCTCATAAAACAGTGGACTACAGTTATTGGTTATTCGCAGCTGTCTGTGCACACAAACTAAATTGTACACCATTGACACACACACATTGGATAGGAATACACACATATATCTAAGGAAAACACATTATAATATGTCAAACATACACACACAGAGGCGTGGGGAAGAGAAGGACAGACAGTGACAGAGAAAACACCATTGTGAGGCCTGTCCCACCCACTACACATTCCATTGGCCTATATCACATGCTGTGCTGATGTCATTCACTGTAGAAATACCTTTGGTTATCCCTCAACCCTATAGTGTCAGTGGCGCTTCTGATAACTGTGTAACACTACAGTACAAATAGGTGTCCATGTAGCAGTTGTGATCTCAGTCCTGTCAAATGTGAAGTTGTGTGTGTATGTTTCTAGATGAATGTAGTTGAGACCATTAACACTCACTAAATCTCCTATACCCCTCCTTTGGCACTGCTGCTGATGTCACTCACCTTCAAAGATATCTTTGGACAGCTCACCAGCATATAAGCTTCATGGTGCTTGTGATAACTATGTAATACTAGTAATACTATAGTGTAACAAAGTAGTAAGGTAGACGTTCCAATCCTGATCCTGGCAACTATATAAATATGAGTGTTTGTGTGAAAGCATGTGTGCATCCCTGTAGAAACCTGATTTTGTGGTCATTCACACTTAAAACACTTCCAGTACCCCTCCTTTAGCATGGCTGCTGATGTGACTCACCTTCAAAGATGCCTTTGGACAGCTCACTAACATATAAGCACTATGGTGCATGGTATAACTGTGGAATACTATAATGTCACAAACTAGTTAGGTAGGAGTTCCAATCTTGATCCTGGCAACTGTGTAAATGTGAGTGTTTGTGTGAGAGAGTGTGTGTATCGTAAGAGAGTGTGTGTATCCTTATAGAGACCGATTTTGTGGGCATTCACACTTACAGCACTTCCCTTACTCCTCCTTTAACACTGCTGCTGTCACTCACCTTCAAAGATACCTTGGCACAGCTTTCCAACATGTAAGCTCCATGGCACATGTGATAAATGCATAATACTGTGGTGGAGAAAACTAGTTAGGGAGGAGTTCCAATCCTGATTCTGGCAACTGTGTAAATGTGAGTGTTTGTGTGAGCGAGTGTGTGTGTATCCTTGTAGAGGCCTGATTATTTGGTCATTCACACTTACAACACTTCCCTTATCCCTGCTTTACCACTGCTGCTGATGTCACTCACCTTCAAAGATACCTTGGCACTGCTCTCCAACAGGTAAGCTCCATGGCACGTGTGATTAATGCAGAACAATGTAGTAGCAATAACTACATAGGTATGGGTTTGAATCCCATCCCTGGCAAGGGTTTGTGTGGGTACATATGTATGTCCATAACTCAAAGATTTTGGCCCCATTTACACACAGTACACATCTCAGTGCCTGACTTTAGCAATCCTGCAGATATCATCCACCTTAGAAGTACATACTGCCAACCCTAAACCATGTAAGGTCAGTGGTGCATGTGGTAAATGTGTCACTTAATGGCCCCAAAAGATTGCTACATAGAGGTTTGAAACTTACCCCTGGCAAATGTAAATGTGTGTAGGGTAAAATACATTTTGGAATCTTTCAACCACTACATCACCCAATGTCAGTATCTACAAGGGCTGGTGATGTTCCTCACCTTAGAAGTATCTTGGGACAACATCAATCAAATAAGCTCCATGGCAGTGTGATAAATGTGGTGCACTGTATTAGCAATACATAGCTAGGTAGTGGTTTGAATCTCATTACTGGCAAGTGTGTGTGTGTGTGTGTGTGTGTGTGTGTGTGTGTGTGTGTGTGTGTGTGTGTGTGTGTCATCAGTATCCTGTGTGGGGGTAGGTGTGATTGCATAATAACAGGATTCACTGGAGGGTGGGCTTTGCTAAATTATTATGTTGAGGACCTAGTATATGTCACAATGTCCACATTACAAGGCCAACAGATGTCAAACACCAAAGAAGTTGGTGTAGACAATCCACAGCCCTAAAAGTGACAGTATAGATTAGTGAACAATATAGGCAGCCCTTCTATTACTTAGAGACCCACATATCATACACAAACACACTTGGCTAGGCAACAACCACTATATTGGTAGTTCCCCTGCATATTACCTCACAGATAGTACCCACGGTGTGATAGCAGTGGACTACATGCCTGTCGACCACAACGGTGCCACTGACATCAGAAAGTACTTTGATGTGTTACATCTTCTGACTGTGTGTTATCCAGCAAGTAAAAGAACATGGCACCCTGTTCCATCCCCTCAGTAGCCCAATAAATATGTACAGTGGCCCTTTTGCCATGTTCCCCACTGGAACTCTGCAATAACTGTAGAGTCTGCAAACATACCTCACAAAGGGAATACCATGCCTTATACACATGCCCTGTATGGACAGACACCACTGAATAAACTGTCAATGTAGGTGCAATCATGACCTCAGTTACATAGCCAGGTCTCACCAAATGAGTTCAGGAATGCTACATCAGAAGATACCAATCTGTCCACATAACATGCCCAAGAGACCTCAAGCACACTTCCACACGTCAAACAACATGCATGTGGGACATGTGCACATCCCAGACAATGTCCTTGTTATGGAATATAGATCACATACATGGGAAGCAGTGCAGATCACAGGCCACTCAAAATAGAAACCTGGATGAGTGGATGGGGAATACAATACTCACCCCTGGGGACCACTCCAGTGACTATACCTCTGAGCCACACTAGGGACTATTGTCATGTGGCCTGATGCCAAGGTATCCCCTTGGGCTAGCCTTGTAGAGCCTTCAGCCCCATTCACCTACTACATACCTATGAAGCAATGAACCTATGGATCTCAGTACTGGCAAATGTGTGTGTGTGTGTGTGTGTGTGTGTGTTTTGTGTGTGTGTGTGTGTGTGGGTGTGTGTGTGTGTGTGTGTGTGTGTGTGTGTGTGTGTGTGTGTGTGAATAGTAATCTCAGTGTGTTTGGTTGATGACTATCCCCTGTGGCTGTGATTATTAGCAATCGGAGGTATGTCCAAACCAGAACATGTGCCATTCTTCATGCTACAAGGGTTGTACAGCAGCATATACATATGTACAACCTTCAGCCCTATAATCTAAGGCATATGCAATCACTGTGTTACAGACAAGGAATTACCGTGCATATACTGTACCCTGCTTATGACATGGTGGATGTGTCACCACACTGCCATACCCTGTGGCCTTGCTGCAGGGCCACATCCTGGTGACACACAGATGCCTGGAAGAGACTTGGGATACAGCATGTAAGAACACATTCACACAGCACTTCGCTTGTGGGGGGAGAGAGGGGTAAAGCTGGCACTAAATGTGTTGCCAAGACTGTGGCCAATATCTGTTGTCTCAGGATAGGTATTAGCTTTGTTCAGTAACTTGCAGCACTTGTGTTTAATGCTGTGGAGGATGTTGATGTAACTATCAGGCTGTTGTGACTGTTGTCAGTGTCTGCTGCATCTCCGCTGCCATAGATGTCTGTCAGGGACAACATGAGGGATCCAAAGTTGTGTCTGAGGCTAATAAGGGAGTTCAACAGTCATGGGACACCACCTTTCCCTGCAACAGTGTCCTCCTTCTAATGTACACTTCAGTAATGGCAGGGAACCATCACATTGTCTCCCAGTGTTTGGAGGACAGTGTCTGGGTTCTGTTGGCTCTGTCTAATACCCTGCATTCATGTACCTGTTTGTACAATGCCTATGTGTATGATTCCATAGTCATGCAGCTACATCCCATTGCCATGGGTGCAGTGAAGAAATCCACCCCTGTTTTCATGGCTGCAAAGTCAGCTTTGGAGAGTTTTTGCAAGTGGTTATCTTTGTGGGGGGGTGTGGCTCACATGTTGAGTTCCGTGTTGATTACAGCCTGTGTGAATCTCACTATGCAGGGATTGACATCTGAGGATGAGGAATGGTCCTGTATATACGTGGTCAGCATAGGTCATGGTTGTTGCATCCTCTGCCATGGGTCAGTATGAGCTGGTCTAGGGCAATGAAAATGATGAACCCCAGAAGTGTTGACAATTGGCTACATTCCCCAGGTGATGGAGGGGTAGTTGATGACTTGTACTATGTCAGCATTGCATTGTACCATCAGAGATGGCAGGGTGTTGAGGAATGTACATTGACAGTCTAGGGACATGGATGTGGACCCATAGCAGGCTATGGTCTGGATAGCACATTACCCCAAGGTGGTTTTACCGGAAGTATCTGTGGAGGTGTGGTCCATGTTTGGGGGCTGACAGCTGTGGAATGTGTCATAGCTGGATACTGCAGGTCTGCTTTTTGCTGCTGTGAACCACCTCTCCATCACAGCAGACATGTGTCCTCCACTCCAGCGACTGCTGTGAGTGACTGCATCCTGACAGTTAGATGTCCACTGTTGAGCAGCATGACCCTCAGATTGCATACATGTGTAGCTGTTATGGTGGTAATAACATTAGGAACACTGCCTAATAAGGCATCATGGGGTGGCAAGACACTTAGCTAGTACCTGCCAACCCAGTGGTGACAGATATAGGACATCCATAGCAAGTCATTGGGTTCTGTCAATTATGTCATCCCAAGCAGAGAGGTTCTGGATCCCCTGAGAATGACACATAACACATAAGCCAATGTTGCAGTCAACCATCTGTTGATAGTATCGCAGCATCATTCTGGGTGACAGTGGTACACTGCCCAGGGCTACTGTCACACTTGCCTGGACCATATAATCAGAGAGTTCAACCATGTCCCCTGTCATGAAGTCCAGAGAGGTGTGCCCCAAGTCATTCACACCCACATGGATATGTAGTGATACATGTAGTTGTTGTGGAGTGACATGACTGAGTGTGTCATGTGTTAGATGCTGGCATGTGATAGATATTTGGCTGTTACCTGTTCCATATTCAACTTATTGAGTGGGATGTGTATACCTCAGTATTGAGTTACCCACGATTACTATATTGTGCAAGGTGTTTAGCCTTAGGTGCTTAGGATGGGGGCACACTGTGTAGGTTGGCATATGCCATGTCATGGTTTCTGAGTGGGTGTCTGCCTTGCAGGTCTGTGCTGTTTGGGTAAATGTCCATTGAGTGCCTCTGGGAAGGTGGGTGCGTGGCTTTTTCACTGTATGTCATAGCTGTCAAAGTGGGTGTCATGGTGAGCTACGTGTTCCACATTGTGTGGTGCAAGCATTGATCTTATCCTCTTGACCTGCTAGTCCAGTCTTTGCTGGAGAGTGCATATGTCCACATTGGGTGATATATGGGTAACCCTCACAGGTCTGAGTATTGGGAGGTTGCCTGTGTACATGAGGCAGTTGCAACAGTGCCCCAGAATGGACAATTGCACTAAGTTAATTGGTGAAAGCACAGATAACTGCCCTTCAAACATGCCAGGAGGGGTGGACATAACTAGTAAGTACTGGGGCTACATCTCTGCTGAACAGGTAATGCTGACAACTGCCAGATGTGCCACATTTCTTGATACAATAATCTGGTGAGGTACCAAGCCATAATGCTAGCTGAAGTGCAAGACAGAAAGAACTAGCATGATGTACAGGTGGAACAGAAGGCAGACTGTCTGCTACCTGTAATACTTTAGCACAGCTGAGCAGTTATCAGCAGCTTTGGCATGTCAAATTTCAGTAAGCTCTGTAGCATGTGCGGTGACTGTATAACACTATAGTAGACATACCTAGATAAGCAGGAGTTCTAATCCAGTACTGGCAAGTGTGTGTGTATGTATGTGTGTGTGAATCATGTACTGTCTGGCTCATACCATTTTTGAACTGTGTATTACCCTTTACACTTCCCTTCATTCCAGTTTAGTAGACCTGTTGATGTCATCCACCTTAGAAGTACCTTTGGAAGAGATGGAAATGTATAAGCATTGTGGTGCATCTGATAACTGTGTAGCATTATAGTAGAAATACCTAGATATGTGTGTGTGTGTGTGTGTGTGTGTGTGTGTGTGTGTGTGTGTGTGTGTGTGTGTGTGTGTGTGTGTGTGTGTGTGTGTGTGTGTGGGAAATCATGTACTGTCTGGCTCATACCATTTTTGAACTGTATACTACCCTTTACACTTCCCTTCACTCCAGTTTAGTAGACCTGTTGATGTCATCCACCTAAGAGGTACCTTTGGAAAAGATGGAACTGTATAAGCTCTGTGGCGCATCTGATAACTGTGCAGCATTATAGTAGGAATACCTAGAAAGTCAGACATTCTAATGCTGGCAACTGTGTGTGTGAGGATCATATCACGTGTGGCTTATACCATTTTGATGTGTATACCATTCATGGCTGGTGACCACCTCCCGCTGCCATTACTTTATATAGTGTGGTAACAGCATTTGCCTCACATGCAGCAGGTTAAACCATTGTGCAATCTTCTGTACAGATATGTCTGGAATATCCATATGTTTGAAACCTAGACGTGGTTGGAAGTGGTCTGTGTGCCTTAACAATGCCCATGTATGTGATATTATAGCCAAATAGGCTCCAGTGAGTGTACTGACACACATGGCAGCATGAGGTATCATACCTGAATGAAACATCATACTGATAGGATGTCTGCCACCCTCACAGGTGGCCAGCCTTGTAGATACAATATATGAGTCCAGATGCTTTGTTTTACAAGTGAACTGTACCTGTTATGGGTCACATTAAAGGCTGGAAGAGGTGTGGACTGTCATACTGTGGTCCTAATTAGTATGTAACAGGAACACCTTGCATCTTAAGAGGGGTGTGTACATAATTTATATCCACTGCATACCAGTAATGTGTCATGCATGACCTTACCTTAGGCTGTTTGTTCAGCAACATTTGCTGGCCTCTGTCCAGACGTCTTGGCATTGACAAGTTGTGAGGTATGCTACAGGAATAAGCCAGTGTGAGAGAAGCAAACCAAACAATCCAGAAAAGCACACAAAGGCTAGAAACCAGGAATACAACCAGACTACTGAAACACTGGTAAGTGCTTTTGTCTGGTGACCATCACTAGACTTCTTCAGACAAATGAAAACATCACAATTAAAAACTTTTATACATATCCTGAATTGGATAATTAATTACTAACTAGTTAATTATAAACACAAGCTAGCATAATTAATTCATACAATATAAAATTAATGAAAATTAATAGAAATTAGTAGTAGTAGCAGCCCAGAACAAACCACCAAAGTAGACACATCCACTTTCAAACAATTATATATGATCACATTCCCTAAAAACATATATATTATAAAACATAGAATAAGTACTTATAAATTAATATCATTTAGACTACTTTTATTCATCTATCAAATACTTTCAATTTAAGCTTACTAGAAATGGATATCACATCATTAAGTCCTGGTGGAAAATAAGCATTTTAAAAAACTTGCCACCAGGCTTCTTTTTCTGCAAGGTGTAGTTTCCAAGGCCCCCCCCAGCCTCACACTTTACTTGTTGTATAACCAAAAATGTGAATGTGTGATTAGGAAATATCTTTAAATGTCTATATAAGGCATTTTTTCCGTCCTGTTGACAGATCTCATAAAAATGTTCATAAATGCGCTGGGCAATTTATGCTGCATTTTCCCAATATAAAAAGCTGGACATTGGCAACAAACAGCAGCATAAACAACTGCATGAGTATGACAATTAAATCTACCCTTAATCACAATTTTTTTTATCACGAATGTTAATAACTGGTGTTCTCAATATGTGCCTACATTGGTGGCACATATCACAGGGTACCATACAACCCTTATTCTCAATAATTAAAGGCTTTTCAAGCAAACATTTTATATTCCTACCCTTCCGAAATATAAAATTGGGATGTCTTCCAAATGTATCTAACATTACCTGTTCACGCATAAGAATGGCCCAATTTTTTCGGATGATGTCCTGCACTATATAACTATCACTAGAATATGTACAAACAAAGGGGCATACAATCCCCTCATTATTGTTAGCAATTCTTTTGTGGTTGCCCATCAATAAGTGTATTTTCCCCACAATTAATATTACGAATATTAATATTGAAAGGCATAGAATATTGATCATGTCTAACCATGTCCACACTTACTTTGCAATATAGGAACATAAAAACCATTACTCCATTTGTTAATGACCTCATGTTTGATGTTATATACCAATCCAGCAGGATATCCCCTATCAAGAAACATTTTGCCCATAAAATCACATTCCAATAGAAAATCATTAAACAATGAGACCATCCGGGCAGATCTAACAAACTGGCCCTTGATTACCCCACACTTAACATGCATAGGATAGCTACTAGAAAAAAGAAGAATACTGTTCGAATATGTGGGTTTCCTGAAAATTGTTGATTTTATATACCCATCTCCTATTTTTGTAATTAATACATCTAAATAGGAAATATTTTCCATTTCTACTATATGAGTAAATTTAAGGAAATCTGTACTTTTATTAAGATATCAATAAATGCAGGTATATAATCTAAGGATCCAGTCCATCCCACAAACAAGTCAAGGTATCAAAGATATAAGGCAATATGTGTAAAGAAAGGTGAACAAAACAAGAAATGTTTCTCCCACCAAGCCATCACTATATTAGCAAATAAGGGTCAGTAAGCTGACCCCATTGCTACACCCTCAAGCTGTTTAAAGTGATGACCTTCAAAATAGATGTAATTATTTTTTAATTCTATCTCCATCAATTGGGTATATGTATTAATCATCCTTTGTTCAATAACAAGTTCTTCATACAAAAAGTCAGAGAACCACTCCAACCCCATTGCATGGGGAATACAACTGAAGAGGTCCTTGACATCTATCATGATAAATACTCCGCCTTTCCCAAAGGACATCTTCCGAAAAAAATTGTGCCATTCTTATGCATGAACAGGTAATGTTAGATACATTTGGAAGACATCCCAATTTTGTATTTCGGAAGGGTAGGAATATAAAATGTTTATATTAGTATTGAAGAAGGGTTTCTACCCGAAAGCTTTGCTGTTGTTCATAAAGGTGTTTTTCTCAACAAATCGTGGTTTTACCCTGTGGTATGTGCCACCAGTGTAGGCACATACTGAAAACATCAGTTATTAACATTCATGCTAAAAAAGTTGTGATTAAGGGTAGATTTAATTGTCACACTTAGCAGTTGTTCACACTGCTGTTTGTTCACAATGTCCAGCTTTTTATATTGGGAAAATGCAGCGTAAACTTGTCCATCGTATTTATGAGCATTTTTATGAGATCTGTCAACAGGATGAAAAAAAATGTCTTGTAAAGACATTTAAAGATATTTCCTAATGTTTCCTAATATTTCCTAAGGTCCAGGAAAGTAAATAATGTGGGAAGAAATAGCCAGGGAATTTTTATGGCTAGGCTTGTATAGGCCCTAGGGCTGATAGCCTAGTACCAACCTATGAACCTATGAACCTATGAACCTAATCACACATTCAAATATTTGGTTATACAACAAGTAAAGTGTGACACTAAGGAGGGGACCTTGAAAACTACACCTTGAAGAAAAGGAAGCCTGGTGGCAAGTTTTTTTAAATGCTTATTTTCCACCAGGACTTAATGATGTGATATCCATTTCTAGTAAGCCTAAATTGAAAGTATTTGATAAATGAATAAAAGTAGTCTAAATGATACTGATTTATAAGTATTTATTCTATGTTTTATAATATATATATGTTTTTAGGGAATGTGATCATATTCAATTGTTTGAAAGTGGATGTGTCTACTTTGGTGGTTTGTTCTGGGCTGCTACTACTACTAATTTCTATTAATTTTCATTAATTTTATATTTTATGAATTAATTATGCTAGCTTATGTTTGCAATGAACTAGTTAGTAACTAATTATCCAATTCAGGATATGTATAAAAGCTTTTAGTCATGATGCTTTAATTTGTCTGAAGAAGTATGGTGATGGTCACCAGACGAAAGCGCTTACCAGTGTTTCAGTAAATAGTTTGGCTGTAGTCCTGGTTTCCAGCCTTTGTGTGCTTTTCTGGATTGTTTGGTATGCTACAGGAATGTTGAGTTCACGTCAGATAGGCCCCAGTGGTGCCCACTGTGATGCAATATAGTTAACCCCAGCCAGCACAACCGAACATGCACAACAAGCAATATAGCTATTACATAAAGCAATATAGTTATTACTGATGGTTGTGTGCATGGTAAATTGCATGCGCTTCACATGCCTGGGGTATTTCCAGTCAACAACAGAACAATGTCATACTCACCAGCTTCAAGCTGCTGTCTAATATGCAGACCAGAGGGTCCTAGGTAGTTTGAGTGGGTGTTATTGTCAGCAGATGCACATGTGGCCTTGGTACAGGATGGATGCAGCATGTCTGCACATCTACAGTACTAACCGGAATAATACACAATGTCCTGTCCGCACCATGGATATGCACCTCTGTCCATTAGAAAACCCCATCCATAACTGCAATCAGACCTGACACATGCATGTAGATACAATACAGATGCATGTATGTCTAATACATTAATGCACTAATCCCCCACTGGGCCCTTATCTGCAAGCTCCTCATCCAGTGTGTGTGCAGCCCACCTCCACAATGCTTCCCTCAGTTTCATGGCCTGTACGTTCAGCGTGTGGGCCAAGTGTGGTGAGGAGTTCCTTGGTGGGTGTCAGTGGGGGCTGGATGGCTGGGCCCCTATCTGTGACTAGCTGGTCCCTTGCTACAGCAGCAGCTGATTGATGGGCATGGCATTTGAGGTTTGTGGCCCGATGCTGCACATGCACGTAAGTTCTGCTGTGCAGTCTGGCATCATTTACCCTGCGGACCACATTGTTCTACAGGGCAGTCCTCTACCACACATCTTTTGCTCTCCGTCCACATGGCAGGGCATAATGTCCAATCACATATTGGGTGATGATGTCTGTTCCCCCAGCAGAGAATGCTGGTAGGTGAGCACTCTATATGTTACCTAGAGACATGAAAAGGAAAAGGTCACAGGACCTCATACGGTTGTCAAAATGCACATCAACAGTGGATATTACTTGCAAAAAATCCAGACTACCCCGGAAACCTACAAGCTATCATGGCTATAGCAGCTTTCATTACACGCCTGTCCCAGAGCTATCTTATTCCCCCAGTGTTGGACACTTGATTGCATAATCCTCGATCCTCCATTCATTTCTGTGTAGAGGGTTGACAGTGGTCATCTTCCATGTGGATGGTGTGTGTATGGTGGCAGGTCTGTGTTTGACTGTGGTGTATGATGGAGCTCTGAGCACTTGCCTGAGTTCATGTAGGAAGCAGACACTGATGCTAGTATGCCCCATAGAGATATACTGTTGTTGCCATCAGTAGGCAATATACACATGCTCACCATTGCTGTAGGGAGGAGTGTGGTTGAGCTGCATATCACCATGTACGACTGGGGTGGACAGGGTGGCAATGTTCCCACCTAACCTATGTGATGCAGGTTGCCTGTATCCATGGCATGGGTGTATGACATGTTCTTTACCCCCATTACAGGGTGAATTGTGTTGTTTCATCTGAGGCTTACAACATATGTGGAGACATGGTTGCAATTGTCCTTGGTGGTGTAGATATGTCTGATTCATTGTCACAGACAGCCTTACAGGATGTCACCTGTGAAGTTACCTGCTTGCTCAGATATATGTGTACTTGCTTCAAAGTTGTTGCCTGCACCTATGTGTCCCTGTACACCCAATGTATCAACCTATTATGTGGTTTTCTGTATTTCTGCTGTCCACCAAAGGGGATTACTCTACTTTGGTGGAGGCTGGATATACAGGTCAGGTACTGCTGTGTCCATATAGCTACAGTGGATATAAAGTCTATACACCTCTGTTACACTGCCTAGTATTTGTGCAATTGGAACATGATACCACAATAACTCATGTCATAACAATTCCCAACTGTACTATGACCTATAGCCTGTACAATTCAATTGAAAACATAACAATCTTGCTTGTGAAAACATATGGAAATAATACTCAGTACAATAAGCCAGTTGAATGAGTGTGCACACCCTTAGACTTGTGTATGCACCTCTTGAGATGGTTACAGCATTCATCCGTCTTGGTCTGGACTCTAATATCGTGGCAAATCTTGACTTGGCAATAGTTGCTCACCTTCCTAGAAACACCTTTGACTGTATTGCAATGGAATTAGACAGGTTAGGGGTCACATTCAAGATGAGAAACATTATGAAATGATCTTCTGTGGTCTGATTGTCATACAGCACACAAACCTGGCATTCCAACAGGGGTGTGTGCACTTGTGATATCCACTGTATATAGGCATTGATATAGCTGGTAGTGAGAGGCATGGACAGAGGCTCATAACATGGGTGGACACTTCTATGATTAATACCTGATAATCATGCCTACTCCACTACCAACATCACTGTCAGGGCAGTGCAACCACAAGTAGCTGTACACATATATTTCTGTTGTATGCACTGTCAATGATATAACACATATGTGCAACATGCACAACCTATTTATCTGGCTGCTTGAAACCCATGAGATTAGTTCTGTGCCTTCCAGCTGAACATATGCATACATACATGTGTTCAGGGGATACCTGGTATACATTTCTATTGAATGTAAGTATGGCACACTGTATTCACAGTTTTGCTACTCAATCATACTTCTCAACCTGTTACAGCAGTACATTTGGACAATGGCACACATAAATTGGTGTCAAAGGGGATATCAGTATTGATACTGCATTAATATAGCTGCACCATACATTAGTACATTGATTGCACAGTAGGGATTCACATCACTGTGATAACCTGGAAGATGTCCAACAGTCATAAGTAGGCTATTATGTTACAATGCCATTACTCACAGACCTGCCAATGGTATGGGTGACATAACACAGGTATATGTGTATGTGACTACAGATACCAGTCACAAATGTGCTTATTGTCCAGCAGAACATTGTACAGTTGAATGTTATTAAATCAATATATCACATACAGGTCAACACACATCTGTAACAGTACTCTACTATGCACATGCCCTCTATAGGTGTCTTAGCTTTACAAGGGAAAGATGTGTCATACTCATAATCACAGGTAACATGGATATGGAAAAATCCCATTAACTGGCCTAGAAGTGGCACAGTCACAAATGTTTGACAGACACCCCTGCAGCTGTCATATGTGAGCTGTTCTTTCATAGATGGGTCAGGTTCAGGAGCTGTGTTCCCACATCACAACCTCTCAGAGAATCACATCTGGACAATGCCTAAATGATGGGGGATAAATAAGGACAGATTTTAAATATGCCTGCTACAAACGGGAAGTTTGTAGGATGATACATTTAGCATTACAGTGAATATTCTTAAAGATGTGGAGTCTCAAATTCAAGTGTTTGTCATTACCTGATGACTTCAATCATCAGCTAACTGCCAGTAAAGTACAGATCTCAGGAGGAACAGACAAAAATAAATGATGTTAAAATGTGGACATTCTGTGAGGATCTGTACAGTTGAAAGGTATGTCTCTGAAATCTTCCACTGCAGAGAGGGACAGATACTATGGCTATAGCAGCTGTTTAGTAGGACATTAGTACATCATGTCTTATTGGGACATATATTCCTCCAGACCATATTTCCCATTATTACAGACCAAGTACTAGACTCATCTACTTGCTTACATGTTCCACTTAAGTTTTTTTCTTTCTTGTCTTTTCCACTTTATGTCTCATTTATTTCCCTCTCTCTCACCATGCAGTACAGGAATACAGCTGTTTTGAATAGGTGGCAGCATGGCTTTTGTAGGTGATGCTCATGACCAGGTGATGGCCTGTGCACCTATTGGGGTTCCCCACTTGCTAAATGCATGCAGAGCAGCTGTGTAGTTCTTCCAATAGCCAATGTCATGGCAACACACTCCTATAAATGAGTACTCCATGTGGGTGTTGGCCCTTTTGCATACTTGTGAAGAAGACATCCTGGAGTTGTGTGGGCTACTACCTCTTAGAACAAGACTTGTGGAGACAAGCCAACTAAATGGTTCAGGACTTAGGGGCAGAATGTGAGTATTGCTGTTATATGTTGGGAATACTGCTAGTTTAACAGGGTTTGTCTGTACAACCTACTTCTGCACGGGTTTCAGTCTGACAAAGTTCTGTCTCTGCATAGTTCTCAACTGTAGGGCCATCCACATAATGGCCACATGTTAGTCTGTTATGTATGGACTGTTCCCCAGACAGGTGCTGTCCTTGGCAAATCAGTAGCATACTCTGGTGATTGCATTATGTAGATGGTAACGTCCATTTTTTGGACTTTATATCCCTCAGAAAAGATATGTTACAACCAACCCTGTAACACCAGCAACTTTGTCAGTGTATAACAGCAATATTTCATGTATGCCAGTGTATTTGGGCTTCTGTCCACTAATTATGTCAGGCTTTGTCCAGATGTCATACAATAGTAGGTGGATAGGTATACTGGTCCATCATTATCTACTGCTGTAATTCCTGCTGAGGGGAATGACTGGGAAACATGTTTAGGTCTGTACATTCCAGAGGCAGGTGTATAGGGAATGCTCTTAGATGGCCTTGTAACATATTTTATGTGGGGGACAGTAACACATGTTTTAGAACTAGGCTGTTAGAACATGTCAGACATATTACTGATAAGAAATATGTCAGTTCTATATCTGTACATTTGAATAAATCACACCATAGTAGTGGGTCTCAAGGTACAGTTTCTGAAAACGTCTGTTCCTCTGTGTGATGATACTTTCATAAAAGGACAATTGTTATGTCCAGGCTTCACAGTTGCAATGCCTTAGAAGCTATGGCAACAGTATAAAAAACTTGTTTTTACATGTTATTTAAAACCCCTAATAAATATTGTAAAATCATAAAATATTTACTATTACAAAAACTTGTTGGTTGTATTTATATTCAATCTAAATATCAAAAATTTAGAAAAAAATAAAAAAATAGGGGTTTTAAATAACATGTAAAAACAAGTTTTTTATACTGTTGCATTAGCTTCTAAGGCATTGCAATAAATTGTAAGTCAGGAAGCAAGGGCACTTTAAATATGAAGTAGTTTTAACTAATGGTTCAATCAAGGATTTAACTGTTTAATTATTTAATTATGTTGAATGTGAGTACAAAATGGAGGTTTTTATAGCTGTTGAGTTGTCTGATGAAGTTGGGGCATTTGCCTCGACAAAAGCTCTTACAATAAATTGGCCTTTGTGAAGTTTAAAGCAGCTAACTTGCTTTTTTGTTGTTTTTTAGGCCTTATTATGTTGTTGCAAGGCAGAACAGTTCAGCTGTGAAGGATGGGATAACGGCTATACTTATAAGAGATCCCTAGTTTGGGCCCCTTTACCTCCATTTACACAGCTTTTGGTCAGGTTTGTTTCAGTAAGGGGTATAGAGTGTGGATCCAATGTCCAAATGCACTACATACATAAATATATATATATATATATATATATATATATATATATATATATATATATATATATATATATATATATATATATATATATATATATATACATATACATACATACATATATATATATATATATATATATACATATACATATACATATATATATATGCATATATACACACACACACACACACACACACACACACACACACACACACATATATATATATATATATATATATATATATACACACATATACATATATGAATACATTTTCCCTACTGCTGAATGACTTTGATGAATGATATGTTTGAGAAAACATCAAGCATATCTACAGCTCAGATAGCTTAGTGGTAAATTGCTGTGGCTATGGTGTGCAGGGTTCAAGTCTTGCAAGGACTGATTATTTTGCTGCTAGCCAGAACAAGGGCAGTTGGATACAGAGTGATTACGGCACTTTTAAGCAGTTGTAAGTGGGTTTGCATGGGTTTGCGAGGTGGTAAGCAATGCTAACTTCTGGTTAACTATGCTTACAGACAGTTAGCTGTAAAAGTGCTTAATTTGTGTAGGCATCACTTAGCACCACACAGACAGGCTTAAAAGACTGCTTGAAAAAGATTACTGCTACTTACCCCATGCTAATTTCTTTAAAAGAAAAAAAAAAGGGGTGATAGGAAAGTGGTGAAAAAGGGGGCACACAGAGGGAAAGACAATAGGGAAAGTATCTACGGATGTGCAGGATGGGTGTAGGGAAGTTCCATAGCTGTCCATTTCTTCTACAGCAACAGCTGTGCATATATACTGAATTTGGAGGTAGATTTGGACACTCAAAACCCCGAGGGAGGGATGAGGACAACAATAATGTGTTGTGAAGCCAATTAGACCAGATTACATGTATCCAGTGGACATGTGTGTGAAATGGACAGCTATGTATGGAGCAAAATCTTTGGGGGGGAGCAGATTGCCCTTTTTTTTTAAGGTGAGAGTGGGATGTTGCAGAAGGAAAGACAGACAAGACAGCATACAGGGGTGGTATATGACACATGTGGAGGTAAACACCTTGGAAGGGGAGGGGTGTATGGAAATCGAAACACCATGAGCTCCCAAATGGAAACAGTGGGAATGAGGTCTCCACCCATGGGCAGTCACCACTGAACCTTCACAGCCCCAAATATGGCTGAGCAGGAGGGGCAGGCTAACCCCCTAATTGCACCACATGGCTCTCAAGCTGGTGTAACAAATCTCTAAACTCCTTTCAGAGCTCGCTACGCACCAAACCCTGGACCTGGCTTCAGGTGACAGGATCCTGTCCATGCCCACTCCCACAGGGGGAAGAGCCCCATCCCCTGAGGCAGTTCCACCCAAAGGTAGTGCAGGGCCAGTGGACAAGGAGGTCCTGGGGTGGGTCCCAGATGTGCTAGGGCCTGGTGGCATGGCCAGATGAGGTGGGAGAGGTGGGTCCACTGGGACCGGCCTTCCCAAAAGTGCTATGGTGTTACAGTTTTAAAACATATGCGGGTTAGTAACAGTCAACACAATCCAGGATTAGTTATAACAGCATGCATAGATATTCCCATTAACCCAAAACAACAGATTTGGAACAGTTGCATGGCAAACAGAACACATGCATATATGGACCCACAGTTGCCATTACAACGGCATGCAGGTTACATTGAGAGCAACAGGCCACCAATGATAGTATTTCAACATGGAACTTTAATAGAAACACATTTCTATATTTGTTGAACAATAGGACATATGTCCCAACAGTAGGTTTGGTGTAAACATACCCATTGATTTGTGTGTTTAGATTATTGTTGCAGATATGGTGGGGGGGGGGGTGTCAATTAACAATTTGTATATCCTTGCAGTACTCACAACTTTAATGATCATTGTTCTAATCATTACTCTACAGGTATTATTACAATACCCTATGGCCTTGGTTTGGGCAGTGGTATGTTTGTACACAGTGTATACTTCAACTATCTTATAGCTAAATTCTACTTCTCTTACCTGGTATACCTGTGGAAGGACTGTTTGTTAACACTACCTGACTGTTTCTACACATATTCCCAGATTCCTAGTTAAAATTATGCACATACCTCTCAATCTCTTAATGCACAGCATCTGGACAAAGCTTGACAACATAGGGGTAGAAATAGGGACATATTTTGAATATTGCTCTTATAAACTTTTAAACAGTTGCTAGAGTAACAGGATTTGCTTTAATATACATTTTCTGAAGGGTTTGAAGTCTGACACTGAAATGTATGTCATTATTTGGTGACTACAGTCCTAAGATCATCCCAGTGATTTGCCAGGAAAAAAAGAAGGACATGCCAAAAATATGAGCCAAATATGTGGACATTCTAGGAAAATCTGTACAGTTAAGAGGTATGATTATGCATACAGCTTACCACCACTCACAGGTTTCGAACCATGGCTGTGTCTGCTAAAAGTACAACAATTTTTGCTTAATCAGAGTGAGCTATTTAGAAACCACTGTTTATTCTTTCAGTGTTTTCTGTCTAATTCTCTCTTGGTTGTACAATCTGACCTTGTAATTACAACAGTCTTATACAGACATTCTTAGACATATTGTAATGTAGCACAGTGTGAGAAACAGTGGTTGACACAACAGTATTATTCTGATATCTGATCTTGGTGAATGCTACATGTCAGGCCATACAATACCAGAGTAAACACAACCAGTCCAGGATTTTAAACTTTATTGCCTGGCAGTTACAGTTTTCTTATCTGAATGACCTGTGGAGAGAATATTTGTTAGCAATACCTGACTGTTTCTACACATATTCCCAGATTCCTAGTTAAAATTATGCACATACCTCTCAATCTGTTAATGCACAAATTCTGGACAAAGCTTGACAACATGGGGATACAAATAGGGGCATATTTTGAATATTGCTCATAAACTGAGAGTTGCTAGAGTGACAGGATTTGTTTTAATATACATTTTCTGAAGGTTTAGAAGTCAGAAACTCAAATGTATGTCATTATTTAGTGACTACAATTCTGAGATCATCTGGGCATTTTGTGAAAATCTATACAGTTGAGAGGTATGATTATGCATACAACTTACTATCACTCCCAGGATTTGAACCATGACTGTGTGTGCTAAAAGTACAACAATTTGCTTTTCATCAGAGTGAGCTATTTAGACACCACTAGCTGATCCTTCAGTGTTTTCTGTCTAAGTCTCTCTTGGTCGTACAATTTGACCTTGTACTTACAACACTCTTATACAGACATTCCTAGACATATTTTTTTATGTGTGGGTAACAGTGGTGGGTGGCCTTGGTGGTGCAGTGGTTAGCATTGCTGCTTCACAGCAAGAGGTTCTCCAGTTCGATTTTCGGGTGGAGTGCCTTCTGTGTGGAGTCTGCATGTCCTCTCTGTGGTCACGTGGGTTTCCTCCTACATCCCAAAGACATGCTGTAGGTGGGTTGGACACTCTAAATTGGCCCTAGGCATGAGTGTGTGTATGTGCCTTCTATGGAAGGTTGGGTGCCAGGCTGGCAACTCAAAACTGTAAAACTTCCCTGCCAATCATGAGCAGACAGGTGATCTGCTGTGGCGACCCTTAACCAGGAGAAGCCAAAAGAACTGTGGTTAACACAACATTACTATTTAGAGAATGCAACACAAATGCCATACAATACCAGAGTAAACACAACCAATCCCGGACTTAGAACTTTATTGCCAGGCAGTTATGGTTTTATTTAAATATCATCTATATGGGGCTATTACTGTCATATTGTCTGGTTTATTCAGTACAACCCATACACAGTTTTTATACTGCCAGGTGACTTTCTACTACTTTATATTTATTTGGTATGACTACTACAAGCAGTATTGTTACTTACCAGCCTCGCAATGCAGCCTTTGCAACCTACTGGCATGGGCTTCCTGATTCACAGCCCACTCAGCTGCAGCTGTAAAGGGAATAGAGAAATATTTAGCCATACCTATCCATCACATACACGGGTTGGATTTTGATAAACAGTTATTGATATAAATACTTACACATTGTTGAGACATCACCCCTCTGTCTTGCTTCTTGGACCCACTCATCCAAGAGCTCCCGCTTCCTCCGCTTCAAGTCAGCATAGTGGTGCTCAACCTGCTTACCAGTCTGAGGGATACCAGTGGCACTGGTGAGATCATGAGCGAGACAGTCCCAGGCTTCCACTTTATATTGGGAGCCCTGGTATGGGCCCTGCAGCAGTCTCTCATCATGGTTATTTACCAGGAGTCCTACCATGACCTTGGACTCCTGTATACCCCAGCGCTGCACCCAGAAGCACATGCCCTCGCCAACACCTGCCATACTGCCTACAGTGGGAAGCTGCAACCAGTTATGAGCTGTATTCCTGCCTGCGGGGTTTAAATACAGCCAATTTCCCACCCTTTGCCGTGATTTGATGCTTTTGAATATGCTGAGCTAAGCTAAGCTACTGGCAAACCTGCTTAACTACGGTTGGCAGTGCTTAAAGGGGCAAGTTCAGTACTGCTTACCAATGGACATATCCACTTAGCTGGGCTACTCATTGCTTAGCAGTCATATTTATACAATGCTTACACCTGGTAAGGAGAGCTGTGCAATGCTTAGCATTGCTTATTTTTTATGTTATAGACTATCTGCTGTATGGGATTGATTCATCATTCATTACATATCATAAATTTGTTTACTGTCCCTGACATCCCTCAATGTGCTTTCATTACATTTATTCATGTGTGACTATACTGTATGGGGCACTTGTGTTTATATGGGGTTTTCACAACTTTATTGAACTGACACCACACATCTGGACCTACTACAGTACTCTGGTTAACAAATATATGTTATTTAGTAGCTAATTATAAAAAAAAATGTTTATGCACTGCTTTCACATGTAAAATGCAAATTGGTTATAGTGGGGATGAAACCATGTATGGCTGCTTTCAAAGCATATGCACGAACCACTACACTATTGCAGTACTGCTTATGTTGTATGCCTCTTGCTATTTAACTTCTTGTGCTGTTTAAGCTGGACTAAGCATAGCAAAGCAATGGGCACACCCGTGCAGCTATGCTTAAACTTTATTACATGTATAAAAAAATGTATTTGTTGTGTTTTTTTTATTTGTACCCTTCAGAATATCAATGCTAATGCTAAACTTGTTATTCTATCAACTTTCAGCTTTGTAGGATGATTGTCCCTTATGGCTTTGTCCACATTCCTTACTCTGACAGGCTGGGAGGCGTGCACTATGTGCTTTTGCTACATCTGTTATTCTATCAACTTTTGCCTTGGCAGGGATGATTGTCCCTTATGGCTTTGACCAGATTTCTTACCCTGATGGGTTGGGGGTGTTACGAGCATTCTTGCTCATTTTAAATTGCTGAATGGCAATTCTGGTGTGCAGGGGTGTGTGTATTGTGAGAGCACTGCTCTCAGACACACACCCTGCACTAGTGCACAGAACCGTGTCCATTTTGCAGCACGGCAGCATGCCTTCGTGAATATGCATAGTGCACTGCCATACTGCATGGGAATGGTCTCTTCCATGCAGGAATAAGCTATTCCTGCATGGAAGGTTACTGAATCCCAGGGACAGACATTTTACTTTCTGGAGTAAACATGTAAGATTTGTTATGCTACACTAAATGAGTGATATTACTAAGACATCCCACAAAGGGTGTGTGCTTAGAAAAACTCATACAATACAAACAAATTGAGGAGCAAGCTCTGTGAACATTTTAAAACTTGATGGCAAAATTGTCTATTTACACAGATTTATAGAATGTTGTAAAAAACATGGTTTATACACTAGAGAATGCTTTTTACATATTAAGCTATATGCTGTACAGCATACACAAAGCATATTTATTATTTACTATCAGTTTTGCTTGCACAGATTTTTTTTGCATTTGTACATACATGGACTGTAATGTACACTTAGTCCAGTTTACAAACTTATTGACATTTATATTAAACTGAAGCTTGCTAATTAAAGATGTATCAAAATATTGCAGAAATTTCTTCTGAAAGTTAACATGCTCTTTTTGTGATGCCCATATAGAGGTAACCATTGTGCCTGGAAATGTATAATGTGTAAAATATTTTTGTCATTTATTACAGTTAGTATTGTTAGGAGGGAATGAGATATTATTTTCCTCCCGTAGTGTTATTTTATACCCTTCTGCAGTACTGTTTACACAATTAGTGTAAAATTGAAAGAGTGCCCTTTCCCCCTGTAGTATGCAGCATTTTATTGCAGTATTGTTTTGTAAAGATATATTTGCTTCACGCTGTGAGAGTTGAAAATATGCTTGACCTCTGGCTGTTTTCCAGACTGTGACACTCTGATCTAAGAAAAGTTTGTTAACATGATATTTTTGTCCCCCTGGACAAGAGAAATTACCTTGAATTCTATGTGAAGTATTATTTACCCAGTATAAATTTATATTGGTAATATTACTTTTGTATACTTTTTTTGCTGGAGTATTTGCTATTTTTGGTGCTATTATACAATTACAAAATATTGTAAAAATAAAAAAGAGATATTAATTTCACTAACACACATTTAAAACAGATATTTACATTATTTACATTTGCTGTTGTTTGACGTTTGCTCTTGTGCATTTTAAACAGGTGCACTTTATGTGAAAAGAAAATACATGCATGTCATTCTTGTGACTTTATTTTTTACTGTTTTTAACTACTCTCATTTGATTTTTATGCACTAGAACTGATTTGTTTTTCTTTTTTTACCTCTTGACAGATTATCTGGAACACTAATTTAAAATGGTCAGCTTGCTTTATTAATTTATCTGAAATTGTGATTCTGAAATTATCTAATGGCTTAGCTATGTGAGGCTGTCCCTGTGTGTATGTCATAAGAATGGCAGTCATACACCCTACTTTACTGTTTAATTTATAAGCATTTTGATTTAACTGGATGAAGCTTTTAAAACATTTGGGAATAAAAATCTAAAAGCATTTAAGCAAGACATTTGTCCATACATCAGATTTGGCTGTGTTTGCTATACATTTTATAAATGTAAAGTAGTGCACTGTAAATTATTTTTTGTCAGCATAACTAACTGCTCTTTAAGGTCTGGATTTTTTTCTTTAACTCTTTACTAACCAGATTTTTCTTGTCGTGTTTAAAAGTTTCAATTTCTTCCTGTAATTCTGCACAGACTGTTTGATATTTCTCAGTAACCTGTTTTGCTGACTATGTAATTTTGACAAAGCTTTTGTACATCATTTTTGAACTCCCTGAACTCACTCTGTCTCTTAAAAGTTTATTAAATTTTTGTCATTTCACCATGAACCCTGCCCCTTTTCTTATCTGTTTTGTGCTGTGCAGTTGCTTTATTCCACTTGTGTACATAATCTCTAAAGGGTTTAACAAACTCTACAGAAGATTCTGTCAGTAATTTATTTGACTGCTGTTTTAACTCTGAAATTAACATTTCACGTGTGGTGACAGGACATAACTGTTTAATATCTGGATATAATGTAAGAGTGCTACCCTTTTCTGGTTCTTAACCATTAAAAGATCATTTTTTTACAGTTTATATAGAAAGTAGTTTCATATGATTCACGCAATAAACATTTATTGTTATACTACACATTTTTGTTTGAAATACCAGTCAATCGTAATCCATTTGCATAATGCTTGACTATCAACTTGCCATAATAAGGTTTAACATTTACCAATATGTTGCTTATACCAATTCTGCAGTCTGTCCCAAATGTTATCTGGTCATCCTGATACATTAAGAGTAAAACTCTATTTACATTTTCTACTATGACCTCTAACATCATCCATACTGCATATCCAAATATTTCTTAACAGTTCAGAGGCACAGGTGGCCAGTCTGCTTTACTGGAGATGGTTGGAAAACTTCTGTAGTTACTTGAAAAACTGGTGAAAGGAAGCTGGCAGTTGCAGATTCAAAACCTGGGAATTCACCAGCTTGGAGAATTTATGACACTGTGACCTTCCTGCACAGCAGTCTCACTCTGGATCCAGACGTCTGGAAACCGTACTGCTGCAGACTGTAGAAAACTGAAGTGTTCCTATTCAGGACTTAGTCACATACATAAATGTTGGTTACTGTGCCTTTACTGGAGTGACCCTATGCAGACACCACTACCCCTGTTGTTTGAATACAGGCTAGGCTCGCCACTGAAAAGTTATTTAAACTGATGCTGCTGCTTGCTGAAACCAAAGTCTGATTAATGCATTGAGCCTTGCAAGCTGTTATACTTTACAGCACTATTAACTTATGCCCACTTACTAATAAAATAACTTATCTATGTAACAGATGACACATACTATACTGTTGCAGTTTACAGCTTTTAATCTCTCATGTTTAGTCGTTCAGTACAAGTATGGATGATAGCTTTCCATTTTCCATTTACCTCAGACCAAACATGTTCCTACATGTACCAGATCTAACAAAAATCACATCTACCCTACCATTCAGTCACTGCTTTTTTATACTCTTTTTTTATGAAAGCAGTCTTTTGATGTTAATACTGTTGGAATTTTCATGATGTCATGCAGTCTGTTCATTGTGTTCTGTTTCAAGGTAAACTTAGGGAATTGTTCCCGTTAGGGAGTTGTTTCTGTCTCCAATCCTCCCCTGCACCTGTGTTTCTTATCTGTAGTTCTTGAAACTTGTACCAAGCACAGAACATTTTGTATCACACACAGTAGGATGCCAAAACATGCATACGATATGTTTTATTTTTCATCTAAGAAGATGTTAACCTTTTAATGTATATATGCCAACAAACAGAAATGTACATGCATCTTTTATAAGTCTCTCTCTCTCTATATATATCTATCTATCTATATATATATATATATATATATATATATATATATATATATATCTATATCTATATCTATATATATATATATATATATATATATATATATATATATATATATATCTATATCTATATAAATAAAAATGTAAATGTTCGTTTGTTCAAAATCTTAAATCTCCGAAAGTTCTTCACTGATTGCTTTGAAATTTTCACACAATGTTGCATTCGAATACGTACATGTTTTTATATACCTACTATTATATAGATGTCACAAGTTGCATTCAAATACGCGCATGTTTTTATATACCTACTATGGATTCTATATATTTGTATACAAATATGCAATTTTATATGTTTTTTGTTATAACTTTCTTACTTCTTTTTCAGTGCAATCGATCTGCTTTAGTTCATCCAAATAATGCCTCACAGAAGATCAAACTTAGGTCATCGTACTCGCGAAGCAGAAGCAGTGCGACGAGTAATTGCAAATCAAACTGAGGAAGAACGGGCATCAGCGAACAAGTGAAACAGATGAAGAATGGCTCAAATATGTGCCGAGGAAGTAGCAGAGCTATGTGCAGCCAGACTTGAGGATGCACAGTTGCGAGCACAGCGATCGCGTTCTGCAGCTTCAGATCTGCTTCGTTCTCCTCAATCAACACCAGCGGACGAAATAAATGCTTGCCTGAAATACTCTACTTTGTGGTGATACATAAGGACGTTAAAATTAACTACAAATATGCGTGTCCAGCTGCAAAACGATCGATCAGCTGAGATATTCTCACATCAGTTGCTGGAAATTGGGAATGGAAAGGTGCTGGTTGATCTGACCTCAGGATGAATTTCATTGCCTTATAACTTCTGCAATTTAGTGACGTCAAAAGAAGAATTGGTTGAAAAAGTATTTCCCAATATTCAAACCAATTATAAGAATCACGACTGGCTGACAGAACGAGCTATTCTTGCGGTCAAGAATAAAGATGTCTACGAACTTAACAATATTATTCAGTCTAATATTCAAAGCGAGGCAGTCGCATACAAGTCCATCAACACTGTTGTGGAAGCAGATGAAGCGGTTAATTATCCAACAGAATTTTTGAATTCACTTGATCTGCCAGGGATGCCACCGCACATACAGCAATTGAAAATCGGCGTGCCAATTATCATGTTGCGAAATATCAACCAGCCAAAGCTTTGCAACGGCACGCGACTTGCAGTAAAAAAATTAATGAGCAACATCATAGAAGCAATAATCTTGACAGGACCTTTCAAAGGTGAATATGTCCTCATTCCTTGCATTCCTATGATTCCAATGGATATGCCATTTCAATTTAAGAGATTGCAATTCCCAATTCGATTGGCGTTTGCAATCACCATCAACAAAGCTCAGGGCCAATCTTTAGAATTGTGCGGTTTAGATCTACACACAGATTGCTTCTCACATGGACAATTATATGTTGTGTGTGCTAGAGTTGGCAAACCAGACAATCTCTATATCTGCACAGACAATGGAACAACAAAAAATATTGTATACCCACAAGCATTGTGAAATTAAACATATTAGAAATGTGTGCTTTCTCTTTTCTTTCTTTTCCATTTAACCAGACTGAGCCACAGCAACACATGGCCGGGTACAGCTAGTATATATATATATATATATATATATATATATATATATATATATATATATATATATATATGTGTGTGTGTGTGTGTGTGTGTGTGTGTGTGCGTGCGTGCGTGTGTGTGTGTGTGTGTGTGTGTGTGTGTGTTTTAACAAGCATGCACTATTATAAGTGTCTAAACATATATAATCTAACAAAGAAGATTGTGCATATTTAGGAAAAGGCATCATTTTCCAAAAGTGAACATACCACTTTGTGGTTTACAATGGGAAATGGATAAGAACAGACAGACAAATATGACAGTGTGGGTTGTAATATAATAACATATTTTGACCTGAAGGAGGGGCTCAAAGTTGTGTTTAAGCATAGGGGACAAAATGGGGGGAGGGTTAAATTAGCTATGGAAGCAATTATTGATACAGTATTCAGGTCTAAGGACAAGGGTTTACAAAGGGAGATGATAACAAGAGAGGAAGCCAAAATGTGGTTACAAATGCAAGTGAGTTTACTCATTAGGGCAAAACACAAGGCTTACAAGAGGCATACGGGTGGAGACAAGTAGGAGGTAAGGTACAATGAGACAAGCAGATGGGCAACAAAGGAGGAGGAGGAGAGAGCAGAAAAGCCACAAACTGAAAGGAAGTTGTCAGAATCAGTGAAGGGGGGAAAGGCTTCTTAGTTATCTAGCAGTAAGAACAAATTTAGAAATGACTGCACATATACTAATAAATACTCTGTTTCTGTCTATCTCTGAAGGAAATAAGAGGAGTGTACCATGCTGGGAGGGAGGACAGACTGATGAGAGCAGTGGACAGTTGCTAGGGCAAGCAGGAAGCTGAGAGAGAACTGACTTCCCAAGACGAAGATAAAGCACAAGGACCATATGGGTTACCTTCATGGACCCCTGGAAGCTGGACAGTGAGCTGGCATATCCTTTGATGGAAGTTTTTCAACAGAGTACTTGCTGACAGTGAACTGCATGAGGACTGAAAAACAGCAGGAAGGAAAGAAGCAGGTAAAATTGAGCCTATTAGCTTGCCATTAATGGCAGTGAAACTCCCAGACAATCCCAAGGGGGGCAACAATATCCACACAACAAATAACATGGGCACATGGCTAGAAGAAGCTGTCAATCAAACTTGATTCATTTTTATGAGTGGGCTACAGGAGAACCTACCAGGGAGTACCAGCAGATGCAAATGCAGTCTAGCTGGACTTCAACAAGGTCTTTGATTTTGTCCCACAAAGGAAGCTGCAAGAAAGCTTGAGGTTGGGGTTAGGATCATGACTGAAGAATTGGACTGATGCAGAGTTAGAAGGTGAGGCACAGAAAGTTGTAGTGAGGGGAATAGTATCAGGAATAAGGAATGTGAGAAGTAGAGAAAAGAAAACAGAATGCTCTGGCGTGATGATTATGATGATACAAAATGGTGGATTGGATAACAGTCTATATTTGGATTTAAGCTGATATGCAGTTTGTTATACAGTGCATGCATATACAAAGGACTGCAGCTGGTCTACAGCAACTCTGTTGTAATGTATCAGGGTGGCTTAAGAAATGATGGTAACAGAGCAGGAAAAACATCTGGGGATATAGTTCACACATGGACTAGACTGGACCATCAGGGGCGAAGAGATGAAGCAGTGTCAGTAAATGAACAAGGAAATGAACATCTGGCTTCTGGAAGGAGTTGCCATAAGAAGAGTAGTTGAGATTTAGCAGAAAGGGTACAAGTAGACACTAGAAAAGCAGGAGCTCTCCTCACTAGAAACCATAAAAGTCACAGACAGGATATAGATTTTCAGGACTGTATTACGAAAATGTGAAATGGTGGTCATCAGTAAGAATGACAGAGGTGAAGGGGTACAGGCAGTAGAATGTAGGATGCAACTATTCTAGGAATCATGACAATATTTCTTCATCTAGAAGGTTGTGTGAAATGGGCTATTATATTTGGTGTTAAAGAGGGAATCCAAGGAAGCATTCAAGAGGACATGGAAAAGATGGATAAAGAGTTAGAGGAGGAGGGATGTTGGACAGGTAGAATGCTAAATACATTTTAACAACAAGCTAAATAGACTTGTCTCATTTTGCCATTAGGCAAGTGTAATACAGTGTAATGCATTGCTAAGGTAATTTAGGCACACGTTTTCAAAAATTATTGACATTAGTGACAGTGAAGGGAAGCTGCTGAAAATGGGAGTGAAAATAACAACAGAAGTAGTGTGGTGCCCACAAAATAGCTGTAAGTTAGTGGAGCCATGGATGATAATGTGGAACACTATATTAATAAGTAAAGGCATATCAAATTAGATGTAAAAAGAGGAATAGAAAAATCAAGTATATAACTAGATCACAATTGAAAAGAACATCATTAGTAACCAAAAGGTCTAGGTCAGAATAAGATCTGGTGAAATGAGACCAAATGAACCAGAAAAGTAGAGCAAAGTGAAGCAATGTGGCTATACCGGTTCAGGAGTCTGAACATGAGATTACATAGTGCTTATGAAGATAGCAATAAAAAGAATAGGGGAGTATAGTTCTAGGAACTTGATACTGAGCAGTTTACGAAGGATTTGTAGGCTTCAAATGAAAAACATGCATTTGAGCAGAGTATGTAAGTATGTATGATGTGACTTCTAATTTTGCAAGAGGAATCAGAGTCAGAGTCAGATTAGCAGCATCAGGTTGTAACTGATGCAACATTTCAAGTTAAGGTGAATGATGATTAGCATCTCCAGACAATTTGACCAAAAATAGCAATTTTTAGTGAAATGTAGCATTTCACTAAAAACTACTGCACTTCAGAGTATTCAGTTATCTGAGCATTATAGTAGTCATTCAATTAATCCTATCATTTACAGGGTACAGGGACAAAGAGGCCTACACCAGAACGTTGGAACTATTTTCATGTGTAGATGGGAGGTAAGCTGTCATCAGCATCTTGGTTTGCAGTCAGATTTCCTGTAACATGGTTGGATTTAAATACTAAAGGCTAAGAAAAAGTATGATATTAAATATATAAAGTGATGTGTGAGGAAGATAGAAGGCTGTTCAGAGGATAAGCATGCCCAGTTATTTTTAAAGGTTCCACGACATGCAGACAAAAGTAACCAGAAAAAAATATAGTTCAGTAGGTGTCTGAGGGTCACATCGCATGACAGGTTGGAAATATGTATATAAAATATATATGAATCATAGAATCATGTGTTTATGTTTAGATAAAGAAGGAAATGAAGAAATCTGTAATCTCTTTTAGTGGTAAAACATAATTTGTGTGCATTTAACTTGCTAGAAATTGGCAAGATGGTCAATAATAAACATGTCAGAGGAATATGAATGCATTCCTTGCAAATAATCATAAGAGGAAGAGGGAAAATACTTCAGAAAGGGAAGAACACAAAGAAGAGGAAGTAACAATGAGGACAATGTGTGCTTGTTAGAAAGATGAAAACAATATCATTCAAGACCATGGAGCAAAATCATTGCTGTTAGTGGAACAATAAAAAAGTAATAGTAAGACTGTACCATCCATTGCTAGGAGTTTGACACACTGATCACCACAGCATTTTGGAATGAAAGAGCAGAGAAAGTAAAAGGAAAACAACAGGTTAAAAATAGACAAAGGCATCAACTTCTCTAAAGATAGTTTATATTACATAACAGGGAAAATATTTATCCTCTTCCTTGTCTGAATAATCATTATAGCCAGTTTGTAAATTGAATTTTCCCTTCCTCTTAGATCAGTTTGCCAATATCGACCCTAACTGGAGCAAAAATCTTCAGTCAATGTAGTTTTAAAGATCATTGGGTGTGTAGACCCTTCATCAAGATAAAATTGTGATCCAGAAGGGGGCATTCATAGTCCTCTGGCTGGGTGCAGAGTTGGATATAGCTTAGGGCTCCTTAGGCAGCTACTTAGGGCCCAGTGCTAGTTGAGGGGCCTCCTCAATGCTTAATTCCCACAGCATTCATTCAGCATCAAGAACATTTTTTTCTGTACACGTTATTGATATAAAATCATGGTAATCAAATAAGTTAAATGATTGTGTATCAGTATGGTACTGAATATGTTAAAAAAATTATTGTGTTCAGCAGCCCCTACATTATCCTTATTTCCTATGATTTACTGAATGATCGCCTAACTGTATATTTGAAATCTGGTTTTCCTGACACAAAATACTACATATAAAGATTGGCAGTGTTGGCACTGATGAGATATAGTTTCCTCTCCCCATAAAGCAAAATTTGCAACTTTGGATCTAATCCATTGACGTAGAGTGAGTGTTAATGTTGTGCAGCCTGAAGAGGTAACTCACTCAAATAGCCTGGGTTTATTTATTTATTGAAATTTGATTGCTGGGAAAGTCTGACTGGATAGAAGACCATCTTCAGTGGAGGTCCGGGGAAAAAACCTCCAATATAATCATTGTTATAATGATTGATGACAGTCAGAAGGATAAAACATATTGGAAACATACCTTTCATCTATTGGGTATTTGCTGGAAAATTCTGAATTTCATTTTTAAAATAACAAAATGGCCCCTTTAAATCAAGATTTTTACAGTTTCATCTGATGCTGGACATGTTGTCATTACTGGAATCATGACTGCATATTGCAAGGTGATCCACGAGGATAAACCTTTTAGCTATTTACTTGTACTGCTTGGCTACATAAAGAAGAGGTATACATGCTAAGGCTGTGATTCAAATATTTATATACTAATATATCTGAACTTGAAAATAAAGGATTGCCATTCCATTATGTTTCTTAGTATTATTAGTTGCTTCTGGCTATCTCTTCTAGTTAAACAACTATTCATTTGAATGGTTCCAGCTTTTCTGCTGTTTCAGACAAAGCTGTAGCATATATTATCATTGTGTATGCAGATTTGTGACTCAGGAGTTGTCTACCTGTAAAGTGCAGAGCTTATTTGTATCTATAGTGACTCTCTACTGGTTAATTCTCTGTGCTTCAAAGACCACATGCTAAGTTTGTGACTTTTAAAGTTGTTGTAAATTGCATGTTGTCATATGTTTACTCTGATAGTAACTACTTCAGTTTTATGCATTTACCACCTATAGAGCTGGGGTAGAAACTGTCAATGTAGAAGGCTTTTCCCTTAGTAAAGAAGCTGTTGCCAGAAAGAAAATACAGCACAAATATTAGTATTTAAAGTCAAATACTGTGAAAGAGAGAATGATTCATTGTTTATTTAGCACCTTTGCATTTGACAAATGCATGTGGTAACATATGGTTCCTGATGAATCATTAATTTCAAATTCAAATAATGTTTTGTGTATTTCTCTGTGGAGGTCTTGAAGAGGCTGTATTTTGTTCTTTCTTTTGTTGTCTGTTGCAGTTTTCTCTCTCGAACATGTATGACATGGCTGGACTGAAAGTGATGTAAAAAGTAACAATACTGGTATAACAAGGCAGCACATATGGATATAGCCTTTGAAACTGTAGAGTGTTAGATATGGTCATAAAATGTATTAAAAATTCTTCTTTTCATTGTCAGTTTCATATACTGGCTTTTTATAAGTGATCAAATTGATATTTTCAGAAGTTGATTATAACAAAACATGTCCATCTGATGCTGATGTAGTAAATGTTGTATGTGGATTTGGCTATAGTTGAAACGCTAGATGTCTTAGATGTCTTGTATTAGTATCTGTGATCAAATCCCACACTTCCATCCATTGGAACAACATGTTATAATGTGGTGGACCACGCTCTGTATTAAAATAAAAATGCCACCAGATTATGTTCACATATCCTGCTAAATCTCCTTAAGTAGAAAATTGGGGAACAAGGCAAATACAGAGATGAAATAATGATGGATCATGTGATCTTCCCAAACTTGCACACAAGTACTTTGCAAAGCATGGTGGGAACAGGCAGTAGAGATGATCCAGCATATCAAAAATGTTTTAATAAAAAAAATCCTTTGTTTTCTAACAGTTATCACTCATCCATTCATTAAACAAAATTAGGCAACACTATTGAATTTCAACAGTCATGAGTACAGTAAATATAAGGGTGGTGACAATTTGGGCTTATTGGGTAATATTCCCTCCTCTTGTGACATTTGTGACATACGTATTCCATGGCTACTATACTGGCTTAGTGACAGTGTGCACACTACTGACATTTGTAAATAAATATAGAACTGTGGGTGACTTGCTAGCATGTTAGTGACATCATATTGATACCAGATAAAAAGCTGCAGTGATCTACTTGCATTCCAAGTTGTCAATGGACATGTGTCTGTAGAATATGGGAATACAGCCAGTCAGCACTGTCATTACTGTTTATACCTACCTTTACAGAAATAGAAAAATTAGGGGAATTTCCCGGGGGGGTATAACAATTCCATTGGTCTCTGTCTCCTTTGTTCTCCCTCACTTTCACTTTATCTTTACTTTGGGAGCCCATCATCAGAGTGCAAAGTAATGGGCCTTGCCAATATTTTTAATTGGACTAGGTAATAATCAAGGAGAGTTTTTCTTTCATAGATCAATAACTGGAAAACTAAATTCTCTGGGCAGATAAGGATTTCATTACTCGCCTAGTCTGTCAGTTGTTTACTGGATAATCCCCTTCATATTCTTTTAAGGGTGGCACTATGTCCGTGCCATGAATTTCTAAATACAGTCACTTTCTTTTACACTATGTCTTCAGGAAGGCATTTCCAAACATCTGCCCCCCTTTTTGTGAAAAAAAAAATTTGTCATGTTTTTCCTGAGCCACAGACCTCATATCCTAAAACTCTGTTCTACTGTTCTCATATATCTATAAATATATATATATATATATATATATATATATATATATATATATATGTTTTATATATATATATATATATATATATATATATATATATATATATACATATATCATTAGGATATGGTGCTCACAGTTCCCACTTTACCTTTATATTAACTTTTGCTGTCATACTCACTTAGGCTTTATGAATTTCCTTGAAGTAGTTGAGCATTTCTGCTGTCTATTCCTGTGGCAGAGAGGAAGGATTAAGGACTGCTGCCCTATCAGCCCAGGTTAAGCTAGACAGCCTAAGTCCTTGAGCAGCTGGCCAGAGGGAATTGGAAAGAATGGTTGGTATCAGAGGTTGGATGTTAGCTACAACAGAATTTATCTCTTAGGAGACTCCTATATGAGCCAGTCAGTATGCACCATTGTAGCAGCAGCTTGGCATGGGAAAACATATACTGAATATCATAGCACCGAAGGTCCTACCTCATCAAAGAGTTTGCCGACTACCATGGGGAGGAGCTAGAACATAAAATATTCTAACTGGCTGTGGATGATGGTTTTGTGGTCTCTGAGTCTTACACCTTTGCCTATTTGGTGGTTAGAATGGAGAAATGAAAGTGCTTTTAGGGGCTGTAGAGGACTAAATTATTATAGCTTGAGAGGAATGAAAAATAAAACAGAAAAATTTTACTGGCTTTTTGTTTCAAATGTCCTTTTCCTGAAAACTAGGCATTAAGCTCCTTCAGTCTCTTTCTTTCTTTTTGTGTAAGCTCTCTGATACAGACCTGCATTTCTTTTATTGCTCATCTTATATTTTTTAACATAGGCATCTACGACGGATTGGCGGATGCAATCAATGATGTTTGCTAGGCTTAGCGGATAAAAATGATGGACCCTGCTTATCTGATAAAGTTAAAATGGCATTAGTCTGTCTTTGTTGGATTAGTTTGCATCTGTGTAAAGCAAATTGGAATACTTTACTGAGGCTATTTTTATCACAAGAAGACATGTGATGTATGCACAGTTGATAAAGTGGCTGGAATCATTGAGTATGAATATTGGTAAAGTATAATGATAGCAGTCTGAGTCATCTTTTATAGCTGAAATGTTCTGAAATAGGTACTTTTTGTCATTAATGATGCAGACAATTTGTTTCTGTCTGCTTGCCGGAAAACATGTAAAAAATACTACAAATTTAAGATACACTGTAACAAAGGTTGCTGCATTAAACAAGAAATATCATTTAAAACAGTCATGAAAGTGAATCAAAGAACATATGCATTAATGCATGGCACCAAAAATTTATGCCAGGTGGCTTAAAGTACATTTTATCCATCACTGGTCAAGTACATTTTTAGTTAATACAAATTTAATTGAATTTTTAATGAATGTGAGTTTCAAGGGAAGAGAGGTTTACTGTTGGGCAAACTAAGTCTATTTTCAATGTGAGACTGCTTTGTTTAGCAAATGGTCATCTGTGTTTGTGCTATAACATTTGAAATAAATATTTTACATTGAATCCAAATCTCTGTGATCATTGTAAAAGTAAACAAGAAAATAGTCTACAAACTAACATGTGTCAACAGTGTTTTATTGTAACTGGGGAGAGACAGCCAAGTAGTGGGATATTGGTATGGCTTAAGGAAGGGGGGTCTGGTCCATAACCCTGCCTAAGGCCCTATTTGACTATGATCTGTCTCTGGCTACATGCCTTAATCTTGCAGGCTGCTCCAACAAACAAAAGAGTCATCTCCAGTAGTGTAGCTGGGGGGGGGGGTTTGAGAGGCGCAACTGCCCCAGGCAGAAAGTGTTGTGGTGTGATAAGCCAATCATGATCTTTCTTCAATGTAGTACCAGCTTTTAAAGGTCAGCATTGTGTTTGCTGTCAAACCTGAGTGCTATAGCACTCTGTGTGTGGTCTAAACTGTAGCAATGTTTGCTATAATTTATAAGAAGTTTTTTGTTTTTTGTTTTTTTTTTTTTTTAAACTAAGACATGAGTACTTTAGCACCCTGTGCAGGCATGGTAGAAACTGTAGCAACTGTTACTATAGTTTCTACCCTGCCTGCACAGAGTGCTACAGGTTATAGTTATTAAAAATGATTTTTTATTTTTTTTTATTTTTTACAGTTTAGCCCATAAGGAGCACAACAGCACTCAGGTTTGAATGCATCAAAGGAGGGTCATGCACAAGACGCAGAAATAAGACCTGAATGGCTGGGCTGGAGGGAGCGAGGTGTTATGCACCTAGCCACCTGGCAAGAAGGAATACATTTCTTTTGCTTTTGCTTTTCAATGTAAGAGCTATGTGTGAGGGTGCATGTATCTGTAATAAGTCAATCATCTGATCAAACTGAGGAAACTGATGTGGAATAGGGTGAAGTCCCAAGACTGGAAAAACTCCCTTATCAGCCTCAACAAAAAGTTGAGATCCCTCATCAAATCCTCTAAAGCTAGCTATGAAAAAGGAATTGCAGCAGATAGCAAAGACAACCACAAGGCCTTCTATGGTTATGTAAAGAACCTCCACAGCAATACCCAGATTTGCTCTGAGCTGCTGCTCAATGGTACCTCCTACACCAAGCCAACAGATATTGCCAATATACTGGTTGACAGATTCAGTGCCAACTTTTCCCCTCTCTCCCCCCCAAAGGACCAATCACAATACCAGTAGATTGCCAGGCACCCAGTATTACTGTTGCTCATGTTAAAACAGCACTGTCCAAGGCCAAGAATACAGCTTCTATGGGACCTGACAATATCCCTGGCTGTGTTCTACATGAACTACAGAGTGAACTGGCACCTCACCTGTGTGCCCTGTTCAATCACAGCCTCACCTCAGACTTTGTCCCTACTGAATGGCGCACTGCTATAGTCATCCCTCTCCACAAAGGAGGAGTGACTACAGACCCTGGGAACTATTGCCCCATTATCCTGACAAGTCTGATATGCAAAGCTATGGAACATATCATCATGCACTTAATAAACAAGGATATAGGAAATCTACAAACTCTGGATCCCACACAGTTTGGTTTTGTTTAGGGTAGATCATGCCTGCTCAACTTGGTCAACTTCTTTGAGTCAGTCACCAGAGCTGTGGATGAAGACAAGGTGGTTCATACAGCCTACCTTGATCTGGCCAAGGCCTTTGATACCATTCCCCACTCAGGAATCATAGAAAAACTCACTAAGCTAGGCATCAACCCCTATATCACTAGGTGGGTTGCAAACTGGCTCACATATTGAACCCACAGTGTGAAAGTAGCTGCCTCTAAGTCAGACTGCTGACCAGTCACAAGCGGAGTCCCACAGAGATCAGTTCAGGGTCCTCTCCTGTTTGGTATCTACTTCTCAGAAGTCCAGTCCAAAACGAAGAGACTCTGGCTGACAAAGTTCACAGACGATTGCAAGTTGGGTGCCGTTATTAACTCCCCAAGTGATGTTGACATCCTATAGAAAGCCCTCACTGAGACCAACAACTGGTGTCAGAACCATGGCCTTAAGCTCAATGCCAAAAAATGTGTCGTTATCCCCTTTGGGAAAACCCCGTTCCCATGAACTACCACATCGATGACAGTCCACTGAACACAGAAGGCGTTATAAGAGATCTGGGAACACAGGTTGACAGCAACCTCTCTTTTGACCACCACACTGCCACTGTGGTCAGAAAGTCCTTCTATGTGGCATATCTCATTACTAAGGGTTTTGCATCCAGGAAGAAAGAGGTCATTGCCTCCCTCTACTCTTCCCTCATTAGGCCAATCATCGAATACGATGCCCCATTTGGCATGTACCTCACTAGACACCTGCAACAACTTGAGAGGCTGCAAAAGTACCTCACAAAGAGGATCCTAGGCCTTAAACACTTGTCCTATATGGACAGACTAAAAAAACTCCATCTATTTTTTGTCTCATATTGCCTACTTAGAGGTGATTTCTGCTTGAAGCCATGTCTGACCCAGCTCTGTTAGAAATGCTACATTTAAAGAAATCCCAATCCCTCTGCAACACATGCTCCAGAGACCTTAACCTCATTATCACAATCAACAGAATGTGCTGGAGGGTCAGGTTCATAGCCCAGAGACTGCCCATGCTATGGAATAGACTTAGCATACATGTCAAACAGAGTACCTCACTGGCCCTCTTCAAGAGAAATCTTGATGAGTGGATGGGAAATAGAAAATAAACCCTGGGGATCACTCCAGTGGCTCTACTCAAAAGAGGCACTGGAAACTAAGGTCAGAGGGCATGATGCCAGGGTAATCCTATGGGCTAGTCTTGTAAAGGCTCCAGGGCCATTAGCCTAGAACAAACCTATGAACCTATGAACAGTGATTGGCTTAATACAGTTGTTGTTGTTTGTCTTTCGGCTTTTCCCAGTTAGGGGTTGCCACAGTGGAACTCCGGTCCGCTAATGATTTGGCAGTAGATTTTCACGAACACCGAGGTGCCAGCTCGATGTCCAACCTTCAACGAAGGCACGCCCATTTACCCATGTCTTTCAAATGCCCACCCAACTGTGGGGAGGACATGCTGTCTCCACACAGATGGCACTCCCCACACTCCAGCCGAGAATTGAATGGGAGAGCCCTTTTGCCTTGAGGCAACAACGCTACCGCTGCACCACCGCAGATAATTGATTGGCTTAATACAGTAAAGTGCTTTATAATTATTATTTTTTTTATAATTTTATTTTATTTTTTTGCCCTTCACTTCAAGAGCTGAGCAGTGGGGTGCTGGTTTATGGTACTGTCATAGGGCACTGGTTAGCCCGATATGCATCTGGTCAGCTTGATGTGACTACAAGTTGCATTAAGAAAAGCTGCCTCACTCATGTAGCAGCTACTCAGAATAAGCAACCTTCTTGGGAAATATGGAAATTATGCTTGATAGATTGCCACCAACCTGCTCTATAGTTCTACAGTGAGACCCCAGTACAAACCTTGGCAGTGATGATGGTACCTGCCTCATTTGAAGATGATTAGTGAATTAATGCTGCAGTTTTGTGTTATCTGGATTTTTCATAATCAGAAACATAGTTTTCCCTTTTTCTGAGAAAAGTATTAGAAATCTGCACTTTCTGAGGATTGGAAAAACACAGTCTTTCATGGAATGTGACACTTTATACAATGGCATTCATTCGCCATACCTTATATTTGTTCATGCATTTGCTACTTGTACAAATATCAGTTTGTTGTATTGATTGTTTTGTGTAAATCTGTTTGAATTTTGTATATATACCTATATGTGTGTGTGTGTGTGTGTGTGTATATACATACATGTTTTATATATATATATATATATATATATATATATATATATATATATATATAAAATATTTATATATATATATATATATATATATATATATATATATATATATATATATATCGGTCCCCTACACATGGTCGAAGTTTCACAAAGCCAAAGACGATATGGGTGAGACCATATGATCGACTTTTGAAATATTGACCTGTGGAAAAGGCATCTCCATACAGTGTGGAATGGGAAGACTTCCTTCTTCCGCACTGTAGTGCAATCTTGGAGTTGGTATATTTAAATTTGAGGGATGCAGAGGGGCTTGCCCCCCTGCTAGCAATGTGAAGGTTAGTGTTTGTTTTGTTTTTTTGTTTTTTTTTTAACATTATCAGAATTTCAAAAGTCGATCATATGGTCCTGGCCATATGGGATTCGGCTTTGTGAGATTTCGATCATGTATAGTAGACCCATATATATGTATATATATATATATATATATATATATATATATATATATATATATATATACCCATATATATATATATATATATATATATATATATATATATATATATATATATATATTTCCACACACCACACACGCACACACACACACACACACACACACACACACACACACACACACACACGCGCAGATTAGATAGATAGAGAGATACATGCATACATACATACATACATACATGCATGGATGGACAGATACATAGAATGGATCATAGTAATGACCACAACATTCATGGGAATAAGTTCCAGAATTTCAGCTCATGAAAATTTTATTTCATTTTTTTAATAACAGTAAATCAGTGTCGCTGGGATATTTTGTTGAAAGTCAAAGTAGATAAAAAGACAAATAAGGGAAACTGATATTCCACTCTTGAAAAGATCAGTGTGTTCAGGTTCAAGGCTTTTGTCTTCAGGATCTCAGTAAAAATGTGTTCAACAATTGATTTTATAATTGGTTGCTTCACATATTCAGACCTATTGAAGATCCTAATATTGCACTGGCAAGTCCAACATGATATCAGTGTTTGAAGGCATTTTTTGTTTATTTTCCTTCTCTTTCCAAATGAGTTATAACATTTAAGAGACAGCTGTACTTCTGCACCCTGCACTGAGGTCCCTCATGGTTGCTGTTCTTTAATGAATTCCCATGTGACTGCATGTGTTACTCTTTTAGCCTAACCAAAACTGTAACGTTGAGGCATCAATGCAGAATGGGGCATTGTGGCTGCATGTAGAGACTGTTTTTACACATTCATTCTCTCTGCTATATTCCTTAGTATACAGTGAGAGTAGTGAAACAGAGTGATATCCAACAGTTACAGCAGCCAGATAGGCAGAATCTGTTGGGTTAAAGACCAGGTACAATAAATATCACTGATGTCAGGAAAGTTCATTTGTTGCTGTAAACCAGAAGTTATACAAACTGAAAGTCACAGGGATAATGCCGTCTCTCTTATGACCCAGAATGTTCTCTTCTATCCTTTTTTTGGTCGATTGTAACAGAAACACCTATTATTTTTATTTTGTTCCGTAGTTGGAAACAACTGTCATCTCAAATTACACACCATGCCGAGACAACGCACAACTGGAAGAAGAGTTTGCATTGTATAGTGTTTAATCCCCAAACCATTCACATTTACATTTTGAAAACTAGATGTGAAATAAGTAGATGCATGGTAAATGTAACAGGTGATAACATTGTCTCAGCATAGATATTGCATCCCTGTTTAAATAATTAAAGATGTAAACAATATAATACAATATAGTAGGTGCATCATACAATGTATCGATAATATGCAGTAAATATAAAATCAGCAAAGAGTATGTTAGGAAGAAAATCTGCTGATGGAATGAAAAGCATTTTAATATTCATTTTGGTTTGAGTTATATGCATTTGTTCTCACTGATTAAGATTCCCCCAAGGATTTTATTTGTTAAATAAGAAAAAAGTCATATCTTAAATTGAGCAGGACAGAGTCCCATCTGGGAACATTTCAGTTTGCCATAATTTTCAATTTATCTCTGGATCCACCTTAAAATATTTGTTTATAAATCCAATTTTTTGTGTTCATATGCACATGTTCCTGAAACCACCTGCTGCTGTTAACATTTTGGCCCCAAAAGCTGTTCCAAGTTAATAAATGATATTTCATTAAAGCAAAATTTAACATCTAAAGTGATATATTCTCTAACTAGAAAATATAATAATGTTTCACTAAGCTTAGCAAAGTTTTTGTATATATTTCCATATTTTATTTTTAACTAGGCATGGGAGATAGTTGTAAAACTGAATGGTGTGTGAATGCTTACTGCCTAACTGACTAATCTATAGCCTTGTCTGATTCCTTGATGTCTAGATGAAGACATATAGATATACCTAAACACACACACACACACACACACACACACACACACACACACAAATATTAGGGTGAAAAATAGTTGTGTATTTCATTTTGAGTAGGACATGTGATTCAGCTACAGATAATGTAATTTAAACAAAATGACTTTCAATCAGAACTGCCTGAGTTTTACCAGAAGTAAAGCTTGATCCACTCTTAATTTCTGCTTATCTAGGAGTGTATGAGTGAGTTACTGAAATGTGGTTAGCATTTTTAAGCATACTTAATTTTGGGAAAGTATCTCTAGGAAAATGTGGTGGTGCTGCGGTAGCATTGTCGCCTCACTGCAAGACATTGTGCCGTTCGATTCTCAGCTGGAGCGTCTTCTGTGTGGAGACATGCGTGAATGGGCGTCCCTTTAATTTCTCTTAGCCATGGTTAAAATATCTGCCATTGTGTTTTATATTCATAAAAAGAATCAAAGTTCTTATACAGTCTTGTATTTCTTATTTTGGGGAATAATGAGCCATTCCTCTTGGACATACTAATTTATTTATGTGAAGTATTTATACCTCATTTGTTTAAGCTACAAACTCTCAAAAGTCAGAAATATCTGTTATTATTTGCATGAGATATTGCTGCAGCAGGATGGAAAGATCTTTTTTAACCAATTGTTACAATCTCCTTTATCTATAATTGAATTGGTAACTTGCACTCACTTTCTTTGTAAAGTTTATCTTTAGTTTCAAATTCTATTTAAACTGCCACATTTTGTAGTTAAATGTTAGCTAAGCATTTCAGTGTTATTCTGACTTTTATTAAACATATACTACATCACTAATTTTTGAAGCAAACTAAGTAAGGTTTCTGACAAAAAAATGAGATATAGAAACAGCGGGTCTGGTAAATCAGAAAAACAAATGATGAGAGGTACATGTCAGCATGCAAGGACTGCTCTTTCAATGTAGCACCAAGGGAGGGCAAGTGAAATATGCTTCTGATTCTTTAACATTTAATATCTTTGGTGTGTTAACTCTTTGTTACAGGAAGTGGTTGGACTATAATGGCAATCACATATCAAAAGCAAACCCCTTTCTATGACACAACTAGCCACAGGATGGAGAGCTACAGTGGAGAGAAAGAAATCTTGTGTAAAATACATGATACTAAATGGGAATGAGGCAAGACTATTAATATGTTTGCACTTGCTGAATAAATACAATATGACCAAGATGTGTCTATGTGAAAAAAGGAAAAGTTCTGATGTATAATTACCTGTATTCCAATCAAGTGTGGAAACTCTAGAAATATAAAGGTATCGTGTCAAATATATGTAAATATAAGGACAAACAAAGAAGATAAAATTTAAAAAAAATAAATAGAAGAAGAATGTATCACACTGTGCTGGATAACAGAAAAACAATGCTAATATGAAGGTATAATTAATATTTATTTTTTTAATACTTATTATTTTCTTTAATTAATCTTTAAATGGCACTAAGGGGTGGAAGGAAAAAGTCTGGGTAAAAGATATAAGAACATAGCTTGTTGGTCAGAGATAAACTATCTACCCATAAACTCCCCAATAGAAATTTAATCTGTTGATGAAATAACTCTTTATGATCATCAACTCAGATTTGACATACAAGTTCACCAAATTATTAAGAAAACCCACCAAAAACTTGGTCTACTCTACAGAAAAAAAAAATCCTTACTAAGGACTCCTGTATATCTTTTGCCTATGCCTACCTTCTACACATCCTCTATGACTCACAAATCCTAATCAACTTGCAAAAAGGCTTACTAGGTAAACTCAAAGCCACCTACAAGAACATAGCCAGGTTTGCAGCAAACCAAACCTTGCTCTCTCATCACTGTAATTCTCTCAAGACTTTAAATTGGTTAAGGTTTCCACATAACTTCTGTCCTCTCAACTGCTTAACATTCATAACATCCTAAATAATCCCTCATCCTGCCCAAACATTTCCTTGCTCATCTGTCTTCACACACCAACTAGAAACCTCAGGAGATATGACCAACTACTCTTAGATAACTACAAACCTGAAAGATCAGTATGCTAAAATATATACAGCTACACTCCTGCCCTTACCTGGAACAAACTTCCTTTTGCAGTCCGTAAAATACCCCCCACACAACAATTCAAAAAAGCTCTCAAAGAACACCTCCTGAACTCCTGGACTTGTCATTGTAAAAATCCTCCTTGATTATCATACATTCATTCTTTGCCTACCCAACCTATTTCTTACTCTTCAAAACCCAGCTCACCTCTACCCCTGAATCATTGTTCTTCTTACCTTCTATCACACTTTCTTATTTCTTCCCACTGTTCTCACTACCTCTGTCCCCTAAACTTCCTTCACACTTAACTTAATCTTTTCCAAGACTCTGTGTTTCCATCTCCCAACAATCTCCTTGTTTGTGAATAAAACAATGTATCCCTTAAAAATCTGTTAGCTGCTCTCATTAACTTCTCCGCAATGATTATGTATAGCCTTTCCTTTTTAATTACTTCTCTATCTGTATTTCATTATGTTTACTTTTCCCTCTTATTTAATCAAAAATTACTAGTGGTGTAAAATTTCTATGTTACTTAATATTTAATTGCTACTTTGTATGTGTAAACTTTGTATGTACTCTTGTGAATATTTTGATATGTACTCATGTGGAGCTTTTCTCCCTGGGCCTCTGCTGAAAAAGGGCTCTAGCTCAGTTAGACTTTTCTGGTCAGCAAATGTCAAATAAAATAAATAAAATTATGTGATGAGGATTAGACGTGTAGTAATGAAAAGGCTTTCATGACATAGTTTCAAAGTGGCATCTTTAAAAATTAAAATAAGTGTGCATATGTTTGATGTTTATTTAACTATTTTAAAGGGTTGCCAAAAGATGAGTAAAGGCTTAAAACATATTACCCTTTAATCATATTTTTTTTGGAATTTCAAGAGCAAAACAAGTCAAAATATACATATTTTTCTTCTCTATGGCTTAGAGCAGTTTTCTATAACAGAAAAATGGCTGTTCTAAGAGCATTACAACTATCTTTTAAATATGTTCTCTCTAGTATAAAAATATGCTTTAAATGGGTCTACTTTAGATAATCAAAATACTACTTACCCGACTTTGAAATCACCGAGACAAAAGCAATGAAAATCCACTTAAATAAACAAGTACATCACTGACAAAAAACTACAGCTAAGTAACCATTTGGCTGCACCACAACAAAACATGAAAACTTAACTACATGAAACCCACCCATGTGGGGGGGTTAACCCCCATACCCCCCCTAACTAAATATACCAACTCAGAGATTGCACTACAGTGGGGAAAGGGGTGGTTACTTACCTGTACTTTTTTGTCGGTGATGTATGTGTTCGTTTAAGTAGAGTTTGGTGCTTTTGTCTTGGCAATTTCAAAGTCGAGTAAATGGTATTTCAGTTATCTAAAGTAGACCCACTTTAAATCTGTTATCTTGCAAGAATATGCATTAAATATCAGATTCAAAACTGCAACATTTTCATAGGTTTAGGATATTCAGGAATTAATATTATTTTTCAGTGAGGTATTGATAAATGGATGATAGGCAAACAAAACTTTCTGGTGCTCTTAGATGGTCTGGCCAATATTCATAGTCAAGCTGTGTAATACACAATTTCCTATTATGAGAAAAACAAGCATATGTGGCTATGTAACTATTCATAAAATGTTCGTGCATATTCAAGGTTACTTCAGATAAAAATTCCCTAGGTACAAATCCTTTTAATTAAGCCATGGTCTCCAATGCTTTAACAGTCTTTCTTATCTCAAATGAGTAACAACAGACCACAAATAAAATCATAAAACACGAAGGGCCAACAAAGCCACACATAAAACTATCAATAATAACAATAACAAAAAAAAACTTTGTGTGTCAGCAATAATGTATAGATTAATTTTTAACAGCACTTTATGACTTAATGAAGACATCAGGTTTGAACACTTTAGTCATAGGTGACTCTATAGTCAGGCACACTGATGTCCCACTCTCCAGGCTGAACAAGGAGAAAATTACAGTCAGCTGCCTGTTGAGTGCCAGAATCCGCCAGATAATGCATGCACTCAAGTCACTCCACAACAAGTACAAATACGACTCTATCATTTTCCATGTGGAGTGAATGACTTGAGACGTACCTCCCTGGACTACATGAAAAGAGATATGGAGGAGCTCTCGGATCATGTGGCCCAGGCAGGTATGACCCTAGCCCTGAGTAGCATCCTGCCTTCACCCAGAATGATACCACAGTATAAGGACAAAATGATTGACTTCAACAATTGGCTATTGATTTATTGAATGACTATCATTTATCTGTCTTATGCAAAGGGCTATCGTTTATCCCTATGAGTTACTCCTGCTATGCAGAAGTTATTTTGGACATTAAGATGTTTGCCAGAAATTTAAACTTGAAACTTTTGTTATGAGATATGGAGGAGCTCTCAGATCATGTGGCCCAGGCAGGTATGACCCTAGCCCTGAGTAGCATCCTGCCTTCACCCAGAATGATACCACAGTATAAGGACAAAATGATTGACTTCAACAATTGGCTATTGATTTATTGAATGGCTATCATTTATCTGTCTTATGTAAAGGGCTATTGTTTATCCCTACGAGTTACTCCTGCTATGCAGAAGTTATTTTGGACATTAAGATGTTTGCCAGAAATTTAAACTTGAAACTTTTGTATAAAGATAATGCAGACGCTAATAGCAAATGTGTAGGGTTTTCCAAACCCAGCTCTTTCATGCCTAATAGTAATGTTTTAGTCAATGCTTTTGAGAAATTGTACATACGAGATATATATGAGGCTAATGTTAAACAGGGATTTAAGCCACACAATAATTTAAAGCAGAATATGACACGACAGGAAAGAGAAGCGTTATTAGAATTAGAAAGGAATGAACAAATTATTGTGAGACCACACACCTGAAGAAGCTAGATTGTGAAAGTGCTTGTGTTTTGCACTCAGTAAAGGCCTATCCTGGATTTTACAGCTGTCTGCATCTCTGTTTTATTTTACATTATTTGTCTACAGTTCTTTGGAGACGTTTCAGTGGGTGTTCTCTTTTTGGCAGGTTGTTTTTTGTTCTTTAGTCAGTTTTTGGCTGCCAGAGAACCCACTAAGATGGCTGAAGACATTATTACCTTGGATACTACCAATTCTACACCCTTGGAGAGAGTATACAGTAAGAAGTTAGACAACTATTTGACTGTTATTAATAAGAAGGAAAATCCACTTATGAATTGTTCTGCTATGGTTCTGGACAACACCAACAGTGTCTCATACGATGTTATAGCACTAAAAACTGAACTGTTTGCCCTAGAAAAAGAACTGTATAAGTTAAAAAGGAGCCAATTTGAGAAATATCATCTCGAGGTATGTTTAAGAGAACAGATCATACCTTGAGGATTACGCATACTCAAAATGCCCTCATTTCATAATGGGGACAATCAGTTACTAGAAGAATGGCAGAGGATTAATTTACAAGCCAGTTTTGGGTATTTGCATGCATTAATCTCAGCGGCCAAGAGAGAGATGGCTAACTCCGTGGGTAACATCAATGTACTTTATAAGAGACTGTGCAATAACTTTCCAGTTAAGGTTATAGATGAATATATGGAAGAAATTATGGGCTCCTTGTTACATTATGAAAACAAACTACAGAAAGTGAAGGTGGGGAAAATAATTAGAGATAGAGGCGATTTCCGTACAGGGAATATTTTCATGTGGCCCAGGGATGAACGAGAGACAAGGGAGAGTGATTCTACTGATCCATCACATAGACCAGAAGTGATGACGTCAGCCACCAGAACGGAAGTGGCAACACCGGTGATGACGGACCCAGACATGAGGGGAAGCACGAATATGGCGGAGATGACAGAGATTAATCCAGCAGCAAGCAATGATGATGTTACAACTGGGCAAGTTGACCAGGGAGCGAGGAGGAAGGTCATTGTTACGACGGCACAAATTCATCATGAAGAACGAAATGGTTTAGGATATTCTTTGCCTGGGGATTTTTTACAACAGTACAACATAGACTTTCCGCTGCCGATGAAAACGTATGGCTTCAAGTCCAACAGAGAACGGTCGAGAGGGAGAAGCACTATGAGGGGCAAGAGGAAATGGGAACAACCTCAAGAAAATCAGATGAGTATAAAAAAGGCATTCATGAACAACAAAAGAACTTAGTGTTGAATTTATCTAAATTTTTATTGAATGACTATCATTTATCTGTCTTATGTAAAGGGCTATCGTTTATCCCTACGAGTTACTCCTGCTATGCAGAAGTTATTTTGGACATTAAGATGTTTGCCAGAAATTTAAACTTGAAACTTTTGTATAAAGATAATGCAGACGCTAATAGCAAATGTGTAGGGTTTTCCAAACCCAGCTCTTTCATGCCTAATAGTAATGTTTTAGTCAATGCTTTTGAGAAATTGTGCATACGAGATATATATGAGGCTAATGTTAAACAGGGATTTAAGCCACACAATAATTTAAAGCAGAATATGACACAACAGGAAAGAGAAGCGTTATTAGAATTAGAAAGGAATGAACAAATTATTCTGAGACCACACACCTAAAGAAGCTAGATTGTGAAAGCGCTTGTGTTTTGCACTCAGTAAAGGCCTATCCTGGATTTTACAACTGTCTGCGTCTCTGTTTTATTTTACATTATTTGGCTACAGTTCTTTGGAGACGTTTCAGTGGGTGTTCTCTTTTTGGCAGGTTGTTTTTTGTTCTTTAGTCAAATAAAATTATGTGATGAGGATTAGACGTGTTGTAATGAAAAGGCTTTCATGACATAGTTTCAAAGTGGCATCTTTAAAAATTAAAATAAGCGTGCATATGTTTGATGTTTATTTAACTATTTTAAAGGGTTGCCAAAAGATGAGTAAATGCTTAAAACATATTACCCTTTAATCATATTTTTTTTGGAATTTCAAGAGCAAAACAAGTCAAAATATACATATTTTTCTTCTCTATGGCTTAGAGCAGTTTTCTATAACAGAAAAATGTCTGTTCTAAGAGCATTACAACTATCTTTTAAATATGTTCTCTCTAGTATAAAAATATGCTTTAAATGGGTCTACTTTAGATAATCAAAATACTACTTACCCGACTTTGAAATCACCGAGACAAAAGCAATGAAAATCCACTTAAATAAACAAGTACATCACTGACAAAAAACTACAGCTAAGTAACCATTTGGCTGCACCACAACAAAACATGAAAACTTAACTACATGAAACCCACCCATGTGGCGGGGTTAACCCCCATACCCCCCCCTAACTAAATATACCAACTCAGAGATTGCACTACAGTGGGGAAAGGGGTGGTTACTTACCTGTACTTTTTTGTCGGTGATGTATGTGTTCGTTTAAGTAGATTTTGGTGCTTTTGTCTTGGCAATTTCAAAATCGAGTAAATGGTATTTCAGTTATCTAAAGTAGACCCACTTTAAATCTGTTATCTTGCAAGAATATGCATTAAATATGAGATTCAAAACTGCAACATTTTCATAGGTTTAGGATATTCAGGAATTAATATTATTTTTCAGTGAGGTATTGATAAATGGATGATAGGCAAACAAAACTTTCTGGTGCTCTTAGATGGTCTGGCCAATATTCATAGTCAAGCTGTGTAATACATAATTTCCTATTATGAGAAAAACAAGCATATGTGACTATGTAACTATTCATAAAATGTTCGTGCATATTCAAGGTTACTTCAGATAAAAATTCCCTAGGTACAAATCCCTTTAATTAAGCCATGGTCTCCAATGCTTTAACAGTCTTTCTTATCTCAAATGAGTAACAACAGACCACAAATAAAATCATAAAACACGAAGGGCCAACAAAGCCACACATAAAACTACCAATAATAACAATAACAAAAAAAAACTTTGTGTGTCAGCAGTAATGTATAGATTAATTTTTAACAGCGCTTTATGACTTAATGAAGACATCAGGTTTGAACACTTTAGTCATAGGTGACTCTATAGTCAGGCACACTGATGTCCCACTCTCCAGGCTGAACAAGGAGAAAATTACAGTCAGCTGCCTGTCGAGTGCCAGAATCCGCCAGATAACGCATGCACTCAAGTCACTCCACAACAAGTACAAATACGACTCTGTCATTTTCCATGTGGAGTGAATGACTTGAGACGTACCTCCCTGGACTACATGAAAAGAGATATGGAGGAGCTCTCGGATCATGTGGCCCAGGCAGGTATGACCCTAGCCCTGAGTAGCATCCTGCCTTCGCCCAGAATGATACCACAGTATAAGGACAAAATGATTGACTTCAACAATTGGCTAAGCTTCTGGTGTCATTCAAAGGGGATCCAGTATCTGTCTGCCTGGGAAGACAGGATCGACAAACCACGATGCTTTGCCAGAGATGGTCTGCACCTGTCACCTCTGGGATTCAGGTTACTGGCTAAAGCTCTTGCCACCCCTATAGTGCCTTTTTTAGGCAAGGTTCAAAGGACAAAACCACCACTGTAACAGATACAAGCATGCAAAATCTGAAGGTAATGCTACTCAATGCTAGAAGTCTAAACCTCAAAATGCACTCTTTTGAGGCACTCCTAAAAATGGAGAACATCGATATCTGTGCAGTAACTGAGACCTGTTTCAAGGCTCCAGAGAGCACCCCTGCAATACCAGGCTACAACTCTTACCACACTTTTCGGCCACAAAACCAAGACCGAAACACTAAATGTGGAGGAGTGTCCATATTCACCAAGGGTATTCACACCTTTAGGCTAGTTGCCCAACACAATGCATCTGAAATTCTCCAGGTGCAACTAATACTAAGTAAGACTGCAATCCAAATTATAGCTTGCTACAGATCCCCCACCATGCCCCAAAATTCTCACTACACCTTTCTAAACATACTGGGAAATATTAAGATACAACCAAACATCCTAATACTGGGTGATTTCAACTACCCTGCCATTAACTGGGAAAACTACTCTGGTACCAACACCTTTTACCAACGGTTCTCGGAATTCATAAATTGCAACGCCCTGGATCCACTAATCCATTGTCTTACCAGGGGCTCCAATATCCTAGACCTGGTCATTACCAACATGGGAGACAGATGCTCCACACCAGTGGTCAACCCCTCATTGGTCAGGTCTGACCATAAGCAAATCACCCTTGACATCCACATCCCACCCCCCAGTAAGGAAACCTCTGTAAAAAACTTCTCCAAAGCCAACTTCATGCTACTGAAGTCAGAAGTGACAAACTTCATGACACCCATGCAGACGGGATCTGAAAGTTCAACTCCTGAATCCTACACTAAGGCACTGTACAAGCACATCCACTTGTGCATGAATCGTGCCATCCCAAATAGAACCAAGATGCTCTCCTCCAAAAAAAGGAAGACAATTTGGTTGTCCCCTGCTATAAACAAACTATACAACAGGAGGAAGAAACTGTTACAGAAAAGAGGAAAATCCCAGGATGCAAAAAACTCCCTCACTAGCCTCAGTAAGAAGCTGAGTTCCCTCATAAAATCCACAAAAGCTAGTTACGAAAATAAAATTGCCAAAGATTCCAAAGACAACCACAAAGCATTCTATAGTTATGTCAAGAATCTAAATGGCAATGCTCAGATCTGCTCTGAGCTACAACAAAATGGCATTAAGTATACTGATCCCAAGGATATTGCCAATATCCTGGCAGACTGATTTAGTGCCAACTTCACCCCCTCTCACCCACTCGGGTATCATTGAAAAACTCATCAGCTTATGTTAACAAGTTAAATGCCAAAAAATGCATAGTCATACCCTTCAGGGAAAAACAAAGGTTACTCCTTAGCTACTGGTGGTGGCAATCCACACTGAGCAGAAAGAAGTTATCAGGGGGGGGGGGATGTATGAGGATAGTAGTCTGTCATTCACTGTAAGTAAAGTAAGTAGGGAAGAAGACCCTTTGCTATGCTGCCCGACTGAAAAGAACTCAGCCTCTGCTCAGTTGCCTACCTCGGCTCAGAGGCCTAACCTGCCCTTGCCTAATGGCGACCCAGATGACCAATGGATGGGAGATCGCAGATATACCCCCAGGATTTTTTCACGTCACTGCTTCGACAGAGGGCACAGCAAAATAAATGGGTTCTCCATACTAAAGGGGGGGTGGCGTAAGCCACAAAAAAATGGGGCTAAAGGGCTTGTAAATGCCCTCGGGCAGATAGCCTAGTATGAACCTATGAACCTATAAAGGGCCCACCTCAATACCAAAAGATTGCCAAATTCCGGTAATCACGCCCACACAGGTAGAAATCACACTCTCCAAAGCTAAGAATACAGCATCCATGGGACCAGATGACATCTCGGGCTGTGTACTACATGAACTACAAAATGAACTGGCAACTCACCTAAGTGTCATGTTTAATCATAGCCTCACCTCAGGCTTCGTGCCCACTGAGCGGTGCATAGCTACAGTTATCCCACTCCACAAGGGGGGATCCACCTTGGATCTCGGAAACTACTGTTCCATCAGTCTGATGAGCCTGATCTACAAGGGCATAGAACGCATTATCATGGAACCTATAAACAAAGACATTGGCAACCTTCAAACACTGGACCCCACCCATTTTGGGTTCGTGAAGGGCAGAGCTTGTCTCCTGAACCTGATTGACTTCTTCGAGTCAGTCTCCAGAGCTGTGGACGAGGGTAAGGCAGTCCACACAGTCTATCTCAACCTTGCCAAGGCCTTTGATACCATCCCCCACTCTGGAATCACAGATAAACTTACTAAGCTGGGCATTAATCCCTACATCACTTGATGGGTTGCCAATTACTGACAAAACGCAGACTGTAAAAGTAGCTGACTCCAAATCCAGCTCCAGACAAGTGACAAGTGGAGTACCTCAGGGTTCAGTCCTGGGACCACTCTTGTTTGGCATCTACTTCTCTGAAGTACAGGCCAACACTAAGGGATTCTGGCTAACAAAGTTTGCAGATGACTGCAAACTGGGAGCCATTATTGAATGCCCAAATTATGCGGATATTCTACAAAAGGGCCTTACAGAAACAGATGCCTGGTGCCAGAGCCATGGGCTCAAGTTTAATGCCAAGAAATGTATAGTTATCCCCTTTGGAAAAAAACATGCACCCATGAATTACCACATAGGTGGCAGTACCCTAAACATCAAAAGTGTGATGTGAGACTTAGGGATACAGGTGGACAGTGGTCTCACCTTCGATAACGACATCGCCACAACAGTCAGGAAATCCTTCTGTGTGGCACACCTCATCACTAAGAGCTTTTCATCCAGAAAAAAGGAGGTCATTGTCCCACTGTACTCATCCCTCATTAGACCCATTATAGAGTATAACACCCTGTTTGGTATGTACCTCACAAGACATCTGCAACAGCTGGAAAGGCTACAGAAATACCTCACTAAAAGAATCACAGGCCTAAAGCAGATGCCATAGACTGACCATCTAAAAAAACTCCAGCTATACTCTGTGGCATATTGTCTACTCAGAGGTGATCTCTGCTTAACATACAAGGCCATGTCAAACCCCGAGCTGTTGGACATGCTCCACTTAAAGAAATCTCAATCCCTCAGAGCCACACGCTCCAGGGATCTAAACCTTGTCATCACAATGAACAAAACATGCTGGAGGGATAGGTTCCTGACCCAGAGACTCTCCATACTCTGGAATAGACTGCTTGTACATGTCAAGCAGAGTGCCTCTTTGATGATTGGATAGGAGATAGGAAATTCACCCTGGGGATCATGTCAGTCGCCCTGCTAGACAGGGGTCCAGGGAAGTAAATAATGTGGGAAGAAATATCCAGGGAATTGTTATGGCTAGGCTTGTATAGGCCTTCGGGCAGATAGCCTAATACCAACCTATGAACCTATGAACCTATGATATGAAACTTTTATTTGTACTGATGGGGTGGAAGACAATACAGCTAAAAATTAATAAGGCAAAAGTTTGCACTTCTGGTTTGTTGAAGGTACAAAAGGATTCCAGAGGTACTGTCAATTCTTAATCAATCCAATTATGGACAAGCTAATGGCAGTTTTTTAAAAAGAATGGCAGGTAATTATCCTGTAAACTAGTTTATGTGAAATTCCATATTAACTTTAAAGTATTTAGACACTGAAATGAAAACTTTAAAATCTGAAACACCAACATTACAAAACCATGAAACCATAATAAATAAGCTGATTATTGAAAATATTTTTAAAGAATGCTATGAAGGGGGATTAAGGCTGAGATAAGGAAATGGATGAAAGGGATTTCTCAACAAGATGCAATTACAGCTGGAAAAGAAAAGGACAGGAAGAGAAAAAGCAACAAAATAAAGTAAAAAGGTAACATTTAATGGGTTATTATATGCGAGTGGGCTAGAAACTATGTTTGAAGCAGGTGAAGGTGAGATGATTAGTGAAATGATAGTGATGACAATATGGTAGAAATGGCTGCAACATTAAGAGATTGTATAGTATAAAATGTAGTAGTAAATAATGGTAATAACTCTTCTTCAGATGAGTTTGGTCTGACACATTTAAAGAAGGTCATGGAAGATTAGGAAATTGGTAAATCTTCATTTTCAACAGGTTTAGACATGTATATGGTGGAGTGAATACAATGGGGAAACACTTGAAAAGGAGAATATGTACAGATAGTAGGATAACAATGTCCAACAGTGGTTTTGTCATTTATTTTAAAAATGAATAAAAGTGAATCTTATTTTCATTAACTGTGTGTATTAGTCTATTGTTGACACACAAAATTTTTCTACATCAAAGTATATTTTAACTTTGCTTCATAGGTCATGGGAATTGTTTGGATGACATGCAATTAAGAGAGTGAGTGTTCTGTAAACTAATGTAGCTCTCAGTGGGTGTACAATAGGTAGTTGTATTGATGAAATCCTAAATATTGGACATTAGGTTTTATCTGACTTTATATTTGACTTTCTATTTTATGTTGGCTACTAAGTAGGCTTTGTTGTTTAACTGAAAAGATGAAGGGGGGTCTTTACAAAATATATTATTTTAATTAAGGGCAGACAACATTTCAATAGACTGGCTCATATTCAGGTAAACTCTTTACTTTTAACAGTATTACAGCATGCTATATGTTGTGTGATAGTGTGTAGTGAAAGATAATTCCTCCCTCAAAAAAAATAGATGATAAGACTTTGCCTGCATCATCTTATTCATTTGACTAATTTAGCCATTAAAAGTATCAGAGGAAAATATGCATAGCTCTAGTTTATAAGGTTAAAAGTGGCTGCAAGCAAACACATTTTTGGGGATTTGTTTGATAAGGTAAACATTTTGGAGAAACTCTTGCTGATTTCATCTTGTAGAAGTAAAACTTTCTCTATGAGTTATTTATGTGAGATGTTTAGATAAATGAATAGTAGATCAAAACATGTTACTAAGAGTATAGGTCTAAAATATTTGCACAAACAAGGTTTGTAAAAACAAAAAAGTTACTATTGGATGAAGAGGCTGATACAATGGCTGATGGCAGAGTAACAAACATGTAACAGTTACTCTTAAATCGTAGATCATCAATTTGTAAGTAAATGCAGCTAGTGATATAAATAATATTCAACAACTTGCCACAAGATGAAACTGTGTCTCAATGAATGGTGTCAAATAAGAGGCCAAACAACAGAGTAAAGGAAAAAAAAGTCTGTGAATGAGGAAAATGTTGAGCAAGGAAATGATTAGAATATAGTAGATGTTATGAGGCAACAATGGGAACATGAAAGTGAGACATAGATATTATTAGTAATGAGGCTAAAATAACTAAACCACCATAAAAAAGAGATTAAACAAGAAAATTCTGCAGATGCTGACAGAAACTTACAAAGCACCCTGGAGAGTAGGCAAGTCATTGAAAGGAATGTTTGCTTTGAATATTAAGAGTAAACACTGATACAGGAAAACAGGGTGACAAAAATAAGGACCAGACTAACAATATGGCAAATGAAGACAGGGAGTGGTAGATACCTGCTATAAAAAAGTCAAATTCTAGACAGTGAGAGATGCATATTAGAAAAGAGAATTTTTTCATGTAGAGAGAGTGTGTGAAAAGTTAGGACATAAGAAAAGCAATGGACATAACATTAGTTTAAACTAGAGCATTGTGTAACACTCATGCAAATGATATAATAGCTAAACTTAACTGAAGACTGGAAACATCTGTGAAGCAGGAAGATACACCCCCGGATTTACTAATCTTCCGTGTAAGACTAGATTAGTCTTACATAGAAGCGCCAGTGTAAGATTATGATGGCAGCGCACCATACATATTAATGAGGGCATGCTGCCTCAACTCTAAAACTTATACGGAGCGTGGATGAGTGTAGGGGGCATGTCAGACTGCCGAGCAGTCCAAAAATCCATGCCCCTGCAATGAAGAAATGCCGCAACTTCCAGTTACATGAGCGAGTCCACTCACATGTGTACAATGTAACACTACACTCTCCCATATGTTAAACAACTTACAAAATAAAAAATAAAAAGATTTTTTTTCTTCCGATATAGCTGCCCGTAGTTGCACGGGTTTGCGGGGGTTTGCCCATTGCTTAGCTACAGTTAGCAGCTTAGACACCAAAAGAGGATAATAAGAAAAATATATGCAAATTAAGCAGCATAGTGATAGCATAGTGGTTAGAACCCTTGCACAAAGCAAAGGCATTCCCGGTTTGAGTCCCATTACTGCAAGTTCCATTTTCTGTGGGAAATTTGTGTACAAAAATATATCCTGACATTTTTTATGTATAAATTTTGTAAAAAGCATTGAAATGTTAAATGTAGCAGTGAACGAATTTTATATATACATATATATATATATATATATATATATATATATATATATATATATATATATATATATGAAGGTGAAATGTTTATGCATTCTGAGTCATGAGTACCCTACTTTAAGCAATATAAACCACTGTTAAGCACATTTTACCAGTATTGAGCACATTTAAATACAATTGCACATAGCTGTGCACCGCGCTAACCAGCGCAATATTGGACAACGTTGAGCAACATTGAGCAACATCAAGCAACGTCGAGCAATGTTGGGCAAAGTCAGGCAATGTCAGGCAAAGTTGAGCAAAGTCAGTTAAATACGCTCACACCTGCTTTACTGTTCCTTAAACAGTCAGGTCTGCCCAACAGGAAAATAAAAAGCAGTGAAAGGGGTCAAACTCAGGATACTGTGCACTATAGTCACAGTACTTAACCACTAAGCCATGACAGCATTTCACAAACATGCACTTTCAGCAGACACATATCTATCAAAGAAATTTTAAACATTGCCTACATCAGCTAAGCAGGCGTGCCCACAGATGAGCTTTCCAAAATTGGCCAATCACAAATAAGTGCAGGAAATGAGGCATATTTAAGCTCCACAGTTGGGAATACTTGCTATAACTGGCTGTAGCTTCCTTCTGCAGTCAGCATGGCTGGTGTTGGTGAAGGCACATGATTTAGATCGCAACTCTGGGGCATCCAGTAGTCCAAAATTATGGTTTGGCTCCTTGTCCACAAACATGAGCAAAGACTCCTGCAGGGCCAGTACCAGGGTACCCAATATAAAACAGAGGCCTGGAGCAGTCTTGCCCATGATCTCATCAGTGCCACTGGTGCTCTTCGGACTGCTGAGCAGGTCAGGTACCATTATTCTGACCTGAAGTGGCATAGGGGGGGATGAACTGGACCGATGGATCCAGGAATCCCGTATGATGCCTAATGCCCCAGTACTGAGTAAGTAGCCATTGTATTAAGTAGTTAATATTTGCTATGCTTGTCTATACTATGGATAGGTATGTCTCAATATAACTGCATTTACTTCACAGCTGCAGGTGACTGGGCTATGAACCTACAAGCCCATGAAGATAGGCTGCAAAGGCTGCATCATGATGCAGGTTAGTAATTATTCTGAATGTACTGTTATATAAAATAAATGAGAGAGCCTTCAAAAAGTCTTTTAACCCAATAAATAAAGGTGTAATAATCCTTTAATAAATGTATGATTCATGGAGTGCGTCTGTGTCATTTTCTTTGATATGTTGTTGTACTGTTGCATTCTACAAATAGTAGTGTTGTATTAAGCAGTGTCAACCCACACTTGGGTAGGCCCATATAACATGGATGAAGGGAGTGCCAGTAGCTTGTATGCATATGTACAGCCCTCAACTGTTGGTTCATGGCCAACATATACAGGTTAATCTGGCAGATGAGTAGCTTGGTATTGTGTTCCCCAGAAATGTCAGTGTACTGCCAGAAATGTAGGGAGCTGTTAACATATAACTGATACTTTCACCTGAACATATCTAGATAATTATATGAAAGAAGAGCTGTCAGTGTACCATCTTAGCAGTAGTGTGTGTGTGTGTGAGCAACTCTCAAAATATGTTGCAGTAACATCTGCATCTTGGACAGTTTGTATGTAAGATACAACTTATGTATATAATGATCTAGCAAAATCCAGTTGCACAATATAAGGACATTGGGTAGTGTAATAATACATGTAAGGGACATATAACTGCAGTTAATAGGAATGTAGTGAAAACTAGAAGGATATATACATTGTTAATTGAGCTATCTTTTTCCACCCTACTGTATGTGCATAAAAATGTAATTCCACACCTCAATCGGTATGTCTAATCTCAAAACATTTGTTGGGACATATGTCCTATTGGTTTATGAATATTTGCATTTATTTCTATGCATATGCCCTGTTCAAATATGACACTATTGGTGGCCTGTTGCCATCAATTAAACCTGCATGCTGTTGCAATGTCCACTATTGTTCTATATATGCATGTGTTATGCTTGCTTTTCAACTGTTGAAAATCTGGTGTGTTGGGTTAATGGGAATACTTCTGCATGCTGTTATAACTAATTGGCAATCCTGTTGACTGTTACTAACCCATATCTTTATTAAACTCTCCAAAACATAGTTCGTATGGGAAGGCCGGTCCCAGCGGACCCACCTGTCCCACCTCAGCTGGCCATGGCACCTGGCCCCAGCAGATCCAGTGCCCAGCCTGGGACCTCCTCCTGCTCCATTGGCCCTATGCCACCTTCGGGTGAAAGCACTGCAGGGGATGGGGTTCGGCCCCCCCCATGCAAGCGTGGGCAGAGAGGCACCTATCACCCTTCGTAGGGTCCGGGCTGTGGTACATAGAGAGATTGAATGTTCTGTTGCAGAACCTCTATGCCAGCTTGAGACTAGAGTGGCGCAACTCACGGGTCAGCCTGCCCCTCCTACACAGCCCCGAGCACAGCCACCTTCTGGGCCGTGAAGGGGCAGTGGTGACTGCCCATGGGTGGTGACCTCAGTCCCACTGTTTCTATCTGGGGGCTCGTGGGCTTGCGATTTCCAAGCATCCATCCCCGTCAAAGGTTGTCACCCACCACATGTGTCATATACTGCCCCTGTATGCATCTTGTTTGTCTTGTCTGTTTGCCTCCCCAACCTACCTCCCCAAATATACCTACTTCCCCTACACCACATTCCACTCTCACCTGAAAAAAGAACGGCAATCTGCTCCCAAAAAAAATTACGCCCCATACATAGCTGCCCATTTTGCACACATGTCCACCGGACACATTAAATGTTATTTAATTGGCATTACAACATACTTTGTTGTCCTCACCCCTCTCACAGCAGTTGAAGGGTTCATATCTACCTCCAAATTTATTGCATATGCACAGCTGTTGCTGTTGAAGAAATGGGCAGCTATGGATCTTCCCTACACCCGTCCTGCACATCCCGAGCTATTTTCCATACTGTCGCTCCCTCTTTGTGCCCCTTTTTCACCACTTTCCTATCTTCCCATTTTACTTTTCTTTCAAAGAAATTAGCACGGGGGTAAGTGAGAGTAAGCACTATTAAGCAGTAGTTAGCAGGTTTGTGCAGGTTTGCGCTTGTTTGCGCTTGGCTAAGCAATGCGCAGCATTGCACAAACCCACGCAAACCTGCTTACAACTGCTTAAAAGTGCCTTAGTCACTCTGTATGTAAGGGCCCTTGTTCTGCTCAGGAACAAAATAAAATACCTTTGTAAGTCTCGAACCCGGACCTTGCACACACTACACAACATGAAGTACCACTAAGCCACGGTAGATATACATCAAGTTGGTGCTTAAATAATTATATCATGCATCAGAATGAGTGAATGTAAAGGAAAATTCGGAATACCATACCACGCAACTTGTTCTGTGGATGTTGACCAACAGTTGTTGTGGGATTACATTACATGACTGTGATAAGAGAAGCAGCCATTCTAGCAGGAAATAATGTTACACCATCATCTTACAACCCCACACAGTATCACAGCAGGACAAACACTGGCATATCTGTTTAGGACAGAGGCCATAACACTCAACCGTCCCTAATTTTCAGGGACGTCCCTGATTTTGACCCAATTTTAGCTCTGTCCTTCTGAATCCCTCCTAAAACTACTGACTTTGGGCAGAAAGGTGGTAAATTACACTTAATGAATAATGACAATAATTAAGAGTTAGACACTTCTTTTACTTCAGAAAAGGTGTATTAATTCATATGCTCTGATTCTCTCAATGTTTCAACTTAATGGCACTAATATTTTAAAGGTGTCCCTGATTGTCCCTGAGTTTTTCTTGACTTTTCCCTTATTCTGTTCAAATATGTACTTGATTGGTTGAGAGGTCTGGCAGAGGCAGAAACACAGAGGCATATTAGCCTTTCTGCTGTTACACACTGTGCAAATAGCTTTGGAAAGAGTTTTGGAAACATACCCTTATGTAGGAATCTTCTTCTTCTTTCGGCTTTTCCCGGTTAGGGGTCATCACAGCAGATTACCTGTCTGCTCATGATTGGCAGTGGAGTTTTACAGTGTCGAGTTGCTAGCCTGGAGCCCAACCTTCCACAGAAGGCACACACACACACACACACACACACACACACACACACACACACACACACACACACACACACACACACACACACACACATGCACTCACTCCTAGGGCCAATTTAGAGTGTCCAATCCACCTACAGCATGTCTTTGGGATGTGGGAGGAAACCAGAGCACCCGGAGGAAACCCACGTGACCACAGGGAGGACATGTAGGAATAAAACACTGAAATACAAATGGATGTAGCCATGTACTGGTAGCAACCAACTGTAAGAATGCCACTGATCTATTGCTGAAAAGACCTGTGTGGTACACAGACAAAAAATAACAGGCTATTCTCTGGCTATCATGTGGATTGGTCCACAGTTGGGAGTTACACAGACAGACTACATGCCTTGATAAACTAACATGTACATAGCAACCCTGTAAGTCCAGCAAGATAAAATCCACGCAATACTACTTACGCTTTCTGTACTTCTGCAACCCAACCCAAATGTAGAATATACCTGTGTGTGCAGGGTCTACCAAGGATGTAGGTAAGCACTCACTGTACTGAAATGTGTCCAGTTTTTCTGAGCAGCTCGTGCTAATGTCAACACTAAAAAAGCACAAACTGTTTAGAACTGTGTAAATGAATATTCACAGTATAGCAGTTCACAAACAATTATTGTGCCAAAGGAATACATCTCTATAACTAGCTTTGTATGGCAGTTAATTGTAACAGTTGAAAAGAAAGTACATCTTTCCATGTATCTTGGGGTAGTATTTTGAGGGGTGAGTACATTTCTACACTGATAAGTGGGTACTGGAAGCAGCAACATTAGGTCTGAGTACAAAATGTAAATCTCTGGTTACATCCCTGGCTTCTGATATAAGAACTATGCCAACCTTCTGTCTTAAACAATGATGTCCACACCAAACAAGGATGATCTCCATCTTGGAAAGCTGAAAGGGCCACACCTACATGAGTCAGCAATTTATAGTACTGGCTTGCTATGACAGTAATTACTTCAATTACTACACAGCAGGCTGCATGCAATTAGCAAATGGTGTGCACTAATTAGTGCAGAGGCCATCACATGTGCAATTCCTACAAAAGCAGGCTGCAATCTCTGCCAACAAACTCAATCACTCTATTGCAGAGACTGACGGAGAGAGAGACAGAGAGAGAGAGAGAAAAAAGGAAAAATAAATATTACCAATTTATAGAAAGGAAAGGTATTATGACACATATGTATTTATTGGCATGTACTAGATGTTATTGAAGAATAGTCTGCATAATGTGAAACATTCATATGTGGCAGCAGTACTTCTTTCTGCACAGATGTTCTGCTTAACTACTGCTATGGACAATACTGTGCGTATCTGTGGGCAGTGGGACATACCTGTGAAATGTGTAGCTCAGCATTAAATGTCAAAGATCTGATCCATGTTATCTGTGTTCTGTACAGTAGTGTGGCCAATGGCTGTTGGGGGGATTAGCGCTGATATTATATAAACATGGGTGTGACAGAACAACACATGCATGATAGTCATATTAAAGTGTAGCTTAGCATTGGCAACTGCTGTAGCAGTCTAGTATGCTTATCTAGCATCTGTTGCCATATATACCCCCCTAATGTTGGTCTGTGTTCATATGTGACACCTGTTTGTGTTGCAGCAAGGCCCAACAGTTCAGCTGTGAGGTCCAGGGACTTACAAAAGTGTGGACTATGTGTGTGTATGCCACACACATACAGAGAAATATATATGTTGGTGAAGGTTAGTATGCGCATATTTGTATGTAGGTTTTAGTGTGTGACAAACAAGACAGCATACAGTGCTGGTATATGACATGTGGTGGTTAAACACTGTGGGTGGTTCATTCAATTTGCAATGTTGAAGCCAGTAAGGCCTGCTAAAGCTACCTGGGCTGTGAACACCTTCAATGCATTTATCCCAAGACTGTGCAATGTTATTACATTACTGTACACCTTACATCCTTTGCATAATTGATATTCTCACTATGAAAGGTGAAATGTATATGTGCCTATATATATATACATATATATATATATATATATATATATATATATATATATATATATATATATATATATGTGTGTGTGTGTTGTATATGTAGGCAAATGGATGTGTATATGTATATATACATATATATATATATATATATATATATATATATATATATATATATATATATATACACACACACACACACACACACATATATATATATATATATATATATATATATATATATATATATATATATATACACTCATACACACTTACATCTACTTGTTGCAATAGATTATCTGTACTGTTGACTGACTGTAATGGTCAATTTCTTTGTGAATACATCAAAGATATGTATCTGTGGGATAGCTTACTGGGAAACTGTTTATGTTATGGTATTCTGGGTCTTTGCTTTGATCCTAGCAAAAGCTGTGTATTCTGTTGCTAGGTAGAACAAGTGCTATTGCATACAGTGTGATTAAGTCCCTTGGTTTTAACTAGCGTGTGTCATTGGAGGCTAAAGCACTACATCTATGATTATTGATTGGTACCGATGTTGAATGCAAATCCTGTGTGTACTGTAGTACTAATTGAAGCTCTGGGCCTGTACAGCAAAGTATGGTGTATGTCCACATTGCTTGCATTCACTGTTTTGTGTGGTCCCTGTATTCATCACAGATTACATTTCTCAAGATTAAGGTTGTGTAAGTACTGACACACAGTACTGTATAGTACACACTGAAAGCTTATCTGGGTTGTCATACCTTTGTTTCCTGTAATTATGTCTGACGTGTGTGTGGGTATGTTTGTAACATGTCCTTTGACATATGTGTGGTAATACATATAACTGTGTATCTAGCAACATTCATAGTGTACTACAGCAGTATGTGACCTATATTTCCAATTGTGCACATATTTTGGCCATGGGTTTGGCATTAACAGGTTGTGTGGTATAATATTAATACATTTACTGGACCTTACACTGATTGTGATGGATGATATATTTCTTTACACATCAGCTTGATGTATATCTGCTGTTGCTAGGTGGTGCCTCGTGTTGCATACAGTGTGCCAGGTACTCTTGTATAGTCTTATATAATGATTTTATTTTGTTCCTGTGCAGAACATGGTTCATTGGATAGAGAGTGAGCAAGGCACTTTCAAGCAGTTGTGGGGTGAGCAGTGATAAGTGGCAGTTACAGTGTTTCACTCTTGGTTAGCTTATAGGTTGCTAAACTTCCATAAACTGTGCTCACCCTTCTGAAAACCCACTTGCAAATGTTGCAATGTGCCTTATTCTGTCTGTAGCCCCTGACCTTTGTTTTGGCTAGTACCAAAATAAAAAGCATTTACTAGGAAAAAACCCACAACCATTCACATCACAGCATACGCGATTTGCCACTAAGCCATCTCTGATATACATATCATTTATGTATTCGCAAACATAACATCCAGTGCAATCATACAACACTACAGAAAATGTACTCCAACATGTAGATGTATGTGTGTGAGTAATTATTGTAATCTGTGCTCAGGTACAACATTTTGTATTATGTATGTAAGTATATACATATATATATATATATATATATATATATATATATATATATATATATATATATATATATATATATATATATATATATATATATATATATATATATATATCAGTTCAGTGATATCTGTACTGTATAATGTTAAATGTGCCATATGACTTGCTCAGACATATTTTTATATTTATGTCTTCCAGGGATCATGGCCCACCACAGGAACCCAAGTTACAGTAGGGCTGAAGATGATATCATCACTAGCATCATGATTCAGCACTACCGTGTGCTATTTTCATGAACCAGCCAGGACCAGCAGGAGCGTACTGCAATGTGGCAAGATCTTGTCTGCAGGGTCAATGAGGTAGGCCTGCATAACCGCACATATGGGCAGGTATGCCACCATTGCAATGATCTTCTCTGACATATCCATCAGCGTGTCCCTAATGTGGGTATCGACAGCTTGCAACAGGGGATGGTGTTAGCATATATCCCCCCCTCACCAGAGTGGAGGAGCTGCTCATAAGCCTGGTGGCACCTGCCCAACAACAACAGCAGCAGACATACACCATGATGGAGGTTGGAGCCACCCAGCAAGCACACATGGAGCATGCAGGTAACATGGCATATCTGTAGACAACTGTTATCTGTACTGGTAGATCATGCATATGCGAGATGTGGAGTGTGTCGTTCAAAGATGTGGAGCCTGTTGTTGTGCAATACTGATCATTTGGAACATAAGCTGTAGCCCTGTGAATGTAAACTGTTGTTGTACTGTAAGATTGCAAACAAACAGTAGCAATGCCACAGTTGTGGCTACTGAAAAACTGTCTCATCTCTATGTAGGTACCTCTGGGGTGACATCAAGGCACCGGATAGATGCTGGTGAGTGTGCTCTACATTTATTATTGGAAATAAAAAGTGCATGTCATAGTTAAGGTGTAGGCCATGTACACATGAAACACACCTACCCATAATGCATGCTGTGCATGTTTGGTGTAAGATCACGCACATCTCACTAATGTGATTAACAGCCTCAAACACATACAATACCCAGACTATCTCAAACAAATGTGACTAGACTGTAGTGACCATTGGATAGGCACAGTTGATACTCAACTTGCACATAACATACACATCTATGCCATACACAGAGCATTGTAAAATGCTACACATAAAGGATTCCCAAACCCTCTGTAATGACACTCTCCAGTATCCAAAATCTCATCCACACATTACGAAGAATATACCTGAGGGGTAGAGGTCTATCCTGGGGCATTCAAACACTCTGCAACACACTACACATTCATGGCAGGGAATGTTCCTTATTGGCCTCCTTACAAAATCACGTAACAACTGGTTGTGAAACGGTGAATTTAGCCAAGGTAGTACAGTTCTGGCACAGCATGATTTGTGCTGGTTTGTGAAACATTTGTAGCCTTGAGTGACCACCTGATGCATCATGATGATGGCCTATGGTACTATACCCCATCCAGTTATTGTAACCACAGTACTACACATAGCTGTCATTACTACACACCATAATGATGCGTGTGTGCACACATACACACCTCTAAACAGTATGCATACCAATCACCATTTGCACAACTGACACATATATGTCTTGTGATGCTATTGAGTGGCTAGGTCATATGCCACATATTGGGTATGTGTAGTGTTTAAATATGCAGCCGTGTTTTAGCATGCTATGTCATGGATGAGACTGGCATGTCCACAATATGATCTACACTCACCATATGTACCGTACATTGGGTATGTGGCCAAATGGTATTCTATCAGTTATTCATGCACCACTGATGATGTTGTGTGAATACTCATCATGCATGTGCTAAAAACGTGTCCACAATTAACATGTGTCCACAATTATTTGCTAAATACACAGAGGCTGTAATCAGCATTGGATACCTATCTGACACACAGATACACATCCAACAATGGTATGTACACCTGTGAGTTAAGGTGCACAGTACATCACAGGGTTATGAATACTTGCACAGCAATGTTGTGTCCATGTATGCATTGTGTTTCAGGGGAAGGCCATCACCAAATAACAAAACACATGCATCAAAGCCATGTATACTGTTAGTAATAAGGATTGACTACACTTGCACTGCATGCTGTTGAGCAACACATGTCCTGCATGCTGACAGGTGTGATATGACTGTTTTGCTTGTGATACTGTACTCCACCATCATCTGCTATTGTGTATGTTCTGTGATTGCTGGTGTTGTGTGTGTCTGCTTTTGGGAGGACTGTAGTTTTGTGTGTGTGCATGTGTGCATGTGTGCATGTGGTCTGAAGTCATGTTCAGGTCTTAAAGTGTGTTTCCTGTTTTCCTCTCACAGGTGGCGAGGTGGAGCTGGTTCAGTACAGCAGGGAACCTGATGTCACTATGACAGACAGTGATCATGAGGATAGGTGTGTTGAGGCACAGGCAGGTTTGTCAGGGTCTGTTGCTGGGCCACCAATTGACAGTACACAAGTCTCCACCCCATCCATGCACACAGTCATACTGTCTGTAAATCCATCATCACCACTGCCCTTAGCTGAGGGACAGTGTACGGTTGGCACTGGCCAGGACAGTGTGGTATCTATGGCACATGTATCAGGACACAGCAGCCATACCCAGATGTCTGGAATGGTACCACATAGGCAGATGCTCAGGGGTTCTAGTCAGATCACTGCTGGTCATCATGCCCCTGGCAGATGTGCCACACCTCTTTCTACCACATGCATGTTCCAGGCTGTCATGGAGGCACAGACATGAATGGAGTGGTACACCAGACAGGGGCTAAGGGCACAGAGGGCTCATTACACCTCTGTAAATGACAGTATCCGTGACCTAGCAGATGCCATACGTAACTACACTGAGGTCATTGATAGATGTTGGGGTGAGACATTGGATGTCCTCCACAATGTCATGTCCATGTGTCAGGACAGTGTGGGATGGTTGAGACATTGACATGGACGTATGCCAGCAACATCAGTAGTTGGAGGTCGCCGTGGACATCCAGCAAGTCACAGCCACTTCCGTGGTGCCAGTACCAGCCCCAGCAATGTTGGGGGAGGGTTGTCCATAGACTGTCCTAGCAGACCACGTGCACGTGACTCTGGCCAGTCCCAGCAGAGACCTGGATCCAGTGGACATTTGTCAACCTCTTCGGATAGTACCCAATCTGGATTAGTACCTGATACTGTCTGTAGCACCCCTGCCAGGCACAGATTCCATATCCATGGCCAGAGACGGTGATCTGTAAAGCCTGCCAGGTACAGTCTGTAGCTGTCTAACAAATCCCCATATATGGCAGCCACAGGGTGGAACTGTGTGCATGTAGACACACACACATAAACCAGAAACCTAGGGCAAACACATACCCGCACACATGACATCAACATTGGCCAATAACAGTACTCATGGCCCTCACACACACACTCACACACACATGTCGATTGTATGGCTCAGTGTAGGCCTATGACAAACCAACAACACACCCTGTGCATATGATGAAACCTGTGCCACCTCCTGTCATCTGTAACATTGATGCAGGAACAAGCTAACATGGTGCTGATGCACAGGGTGACTTTAATAAAGTATAGCAATGGTTGGATGTGTAGCATGCTGTCAGCAGTAAAGTGTAATGATATCCTTGAAGGTGTAGCTGAGCAGGCATGATGCATTAAAGCTGTAATTAGCAATGTTGTATTGTTTTCACCAGTGTTTATTCCAACTGTGTTTTTTTTTTGCCCGTGTGCCACTTGGCTGATGTGTGTAGTTGTGTCAGCATGCATTATACAGTGGACAGTAAGTGTGGGGTGTGTGCAACACAGGTTTGCAGGTGTCCAATTGTGAACATGGTGGAGGTGCACTGTCTGCATGTACATGTATATTGGACACATGGGCAGGGTGACATGCCCTGTATTGGCCAGTGTTAACACTCCATAGTTTCTATTGGTGGCCAGTATGCATTGTACTACACACATTTTGGAACTTGAGTACGCATGTGTGTGTATAACATGGGTTGACACTGGGCCGTGGATGATGCTGTTGTTGCTATCTGTCATTGGTTTGCATTACTAAGGTTAACACTGTCCCAGCTGCATAATCCTTTAGTAATGCACACTGTTCACCTACAGGGTTGCATGGATCGTGCTATCTCAAACACAAGAAATTCTCACTTATACAGTAAAAGTGCATTAGTCTCATGGACACCTGCCATAAGCTAAATATATAATAGAAGGTGTGAAGTTGTACCAAAAAAGAGTTACATACCAAGAAGGGATAACCTCTCTGGTCAATATCATTGGGAAAATACAAGCCCTCATTAATCATACAAGGCAAGCTTCAAAATACAAATTGGCAAGGATTCCAAAGACAACAGTAAAGCTTTCTTTAGTGTTGTTTATAATCTACAGGAGAAATCTCAGATCGGGTCACAGTTAATGTAAATAGTCACAAAGTACACTTATCTGACTGACATTACCAATATCTTGTCAGAGAGTTTGAATGTGGATTTCACCACTCTGTCGTTACACAAGGGCCACATTTCCAGACCTGAAGAATGTAAAACCTGATGATTCACATACACTCTAGTTAAAACATCTCTTTACCAAAGTCCAAACCACAGTGGCAATGGTACTGGACAGTGTCCCTGGCTGTGTCATACACAAGCTGACATATGAAGTCACCACTCACCTAAACACTCTGTTCAGATGCAGCATCTATACAGGTTACATACTTGTGGAATGACGCATGGTAATGGTGTTCACAGTCCACAAGGTTTAAGCTACAACTTCTTCTTCTTCTCCTTTTGGATGCTCCCATTAGGGGTCGCCACAGTAGATCATCTGTTTCCATTTCTTCCTGCCTCTGCATCTTGCGCTGTCACACCATCCACCTGCATGTCCTCTCTCACCACAGCCATAAACCTCATCTTAGGCATTCCTCTTTTCCTGTTACCTGGCAGCTTCATCCTTAGCATCTATTTCACAATATACTCTGCATCCCTCCTCAGCACATGTACAAACCAACGTAATCCTGCCTATCTGTCTTGGTCTACTAACCTTCAAACCTGGGCTGACCCTCTAATATACTTATTCCTAATCCCGTCCACCCTCATCACACCCAGTACAAATGTTAACATAAATTGATTAAGGGTAGAGCTACAACAGATCCTGGAATCTCTCACCCTATAAGCCAGACAAATGTTATCTGGAAGGCTATGGAGCACAGCATTATGGAACTCATTAACAGAGACATTATGAACCTGCAAACACTGCACCATACCCACTTAGGTTCTCTAAAGGTCAGATCATGGCTCCTACACCTAGTAGACTTCAAGCCAGTTAACAAGGCTACAGGTGAGGGAGGGGAGGTCCACACAGCCAAGCTATAGTTCACCAGCAATTCATACCCATCCCACAGTCTGGTATTATACATAACCTCAACAGACTGACCATAAATGATTGTTAGATGATGGATTGACAACTGATGCACAGATGTAGGACACACAGTAACATTTGCAGCCTCCATGTACAATTCTATGCCAGTAACAAGTGGTATTCACCTGCACTCAGTCCTGGGACCACTCCTGTTTGGCATATAGCTTTCTTAGGTACAAGCAAACACAGTAGGGATATGTCTGCCAACATTTGATGAAAATGCATACTGTGGGCTATACTTTATTCTCCAGATGACACACACATCCTCCAAAAGGGTATCATAGTGACATACCTGGTGTCAAACTCATGCTGTAAAGCTATAAGCCAAAGAAAGCATAGTTTTCCACTTTTAGAAAACAAAGTATCCCCAGAGTACCACATAGGTAGTAGCCCCCAAAATATGGAACAGGTACTAATGTATACATAGAGCCATGTGTTTAATCATCTCTCCTTTGATAATCACATTACCAAAGGGTTTTGGAAATCCCTCTGTGGAGCACATAAGCAATAGAGGGTTTGCATGCAGATCCACAGAGGTTGTTGCACACCTATAATGATTAGTCATCTTTGCCAGACTTTGCTTGCTTCGGAACAGGATTCAAATATACCTCAAGCATAAACCCTCACTCACACTCTTCAATAGAAACCATGATGAGTGGATGTGAAACAGAAGACGTAGCCCAAGGATCACTGCAGTGGCTAAGCTTGTCACAAGCATACAGAAGTGACCTAATGTCTGGAAAGCGCCAGCACGCTCTGGCAAAGATAACAGATGCTTTCATGGAGAAAGCAGAGTACCCACCTATGAAATAATTGAGGTCACATGTATGTATATGGCTTTGCCTCACAGCTACCTTACATGTGTTATGCACATATGGTTGTCATTGTGATATGTCATACACTAGAAAAATCAAAACCCACTATATATTGACCAATATTGTCACACAAGCTCGCACTCCTGGAACACACACATAGCAAGCAAGTGCAGGATTCAAACTCCTACCTAACTACATTATGATACTACAGCAGTATGTAATTTACAAAACACACTATACACATTACTGGGATTTTACCTTCCCACAGGCGTATTTATAGGATGGTGAAATCATCAGACTTGACAAAGATGAGTATATCACTTTTAAGGGGTGTAAGTAGTCTCCAAAAAGGTTACTCTCGCCACAGGCAAACACACACACACACACTTGGCAAGTGCAGGATTCAAACTTCTACCTAATTACATTATGATATTACAGCAGTACACATTTACACAATGCGCTCTACACATTATTAGGATTTCATTTTCCCACAGGTATATTTGTAAGATGGTGACATCATCAGACTTGACAAAGATGAGTATATCACTTTTAAGGGGTGTGAGTAGTCGAGAAAAAGGTTGCTCCCTCCCCAGGGAGAGAGACACACACACTCAGTTGGCAAGGGCAGGATTCAAACCCCTACCTAACTAAATTATGATACTATAGCAGTACACTTTTACACAGCACGCTATACACATTGCTGGAATTTTATCTTCCCGCAGGTATATTTGTAGGATGGTGACATCATCAGACTTGACAAAGATGAGTACATCACTTTTAAGGGGTGTGAGTAGTCTTGAAAATGGTTGTTCCCTCCCCAAGGGGGCACACACATACTCATAGTCAGCAAGTACAGGATTCAAACCCCTACGCAACTATATTATGATATTACAGCAGTACGCATTTACATGACACACTATACACATTAGTGGGATTGCACTTTCCCACAGGTATATTTGTAGGATGGTGACATCATCAGACTTGACAAAGATGAGTATATCACTTTTAAGGGGTGTGAGTAGTCTCCAAAAAGGCTGCTCTCTCCCCAGGGGGACACACACTCACAATTAGCAAGTGCAGGATTCAAACCCCTACCTAATTACATTATGATACTACAGCAGTACATGTTTACACAATGCCTTATACACGTTACTGGGATTTCATCTGCCCACAGGTGTATTTGTAGGATGGTGACATCATCAGACTTGACAAAGATGAGTATATCAATTTTAAGGGGTGTGAGTAGTCTCCAAAAAGGTTGCTCCCTCCCCAGGGAGAGACAGAGACACACACATACACAGTTGGCAAGTGCGGAGTTCTTAATCTAAACTAAGTACTTCTTTACACTTCAGCAAGCAATATGGAGTTACAGGGTGCAATACAGACATTACTCACTGACAGTTTGCCCAAAGGTTTATTTCACATTTGCTAACCTCAGCAGACTTATCATACTAGGTGTATTGTGAGTGTATTGTATGCATAGGCCATGACCATATCATATATGGGCTGATGCACCACATACTGGCACACACAGGGTCAAACCAGTGGCTAAGCTCTGTCAACCCAATACTGGACAATGCAGTCAAAAGGAGTAGGGTCATACAAGCACAATACCAACAGTCTCACATAGATCTACAATATAAGCACCAGCAAAATACACACATAAATACAGATTACCATACTCGGAGAATACAAATATTAATCTGAAAAAGAGAGAGTGTCCTCCTAAGCAGACAAGCAAGCAACATGCATCTCCAAGCACACGCCAAAAAACACATAATACACCAAAGCAGTGTGCCTCACAACAGGCCCTAAGGCAAAACAACATACCCAACACACTAGTAATAGGTGACTCCATAGTCAGGCACACAGATGTTCCACTCACTAGGCTGGACAAGGGGAAGGTTACTATCAGTTGTCTGCCAGGTGCTATGATCCGCCACTTAACACAAGCACTTAGGTCACTCCAGAACAGGTACATATATGGCGCGGTCTTTGTACATGTCAGTGTGAATGATCTGAGACATACCTCCCAGGACAACATGACAAGAGATATATAGTAGCTGTATGATCATGTAGCCCAGGCTGGTATGACCCTGACCTTGAGTAGCATCTTACCTTCACTACATGATACTGCAATATAACAGAAAGATGATAAACTTCAACAATTGGCTGAGCTTCTGATGTCATTCAAAGGTAATCCAGTCTCTGTCTGCCTGGGATGACATGATAGACATGCCTAGTTGCTTCACTAGATATGGTTTGCACCTGTCACCCCTATGCTTCTGAATACTGGCCTAGGCTCTTGCTGTCCCCATATTATCTTTTTTAGGCAAGGCTCAAAGGTCCATAGGTTCATAGGTAGGTACTAGGCTATTGGCCCTAGGAACTATACAAGCCCAGCCTACAAAGGTAACCTGGGTTTTGCCACCCAAGAAAATTATTTTCCTGTGCCACTGTCGAGCAGAGCCACAGAGGTGATCCCTAGGGTGAATTTCCTATTTTCCATCCAATTATCAAGATTTTTCTTGAAGAGTGCTAATGAGGAGCTTTGTTTGATATATATAGGTAGTTTATTCTGGAGTATTGGAAGTCTCTGGGACAGGAATCTATCCCTCCGTCATGTTCTGTTTATTGTGGTGACAAGGTTTAGATCCCTAGAGCGTGTAGCTCAGAGGGATTGGGATTTCTTTAAGTGGAGCGTGTCCAACAGCCCTGGGTTTGACATAGCTTTGTATGTTAGGCAGAGATCACCTCTGAGTAGGCGATATGTGACGGAGTAAAGATGGCATTTTTGGAGACAGTCTGTGTAGGGCATCTGTTTGAAGCCAGTAATCCTCTTTGTGAGGTATTCCTGTGGCCTTTCCAGTTGTTGTAGATGTCTTGTGAGGTACATACCAAAAGGGGCATCATACTCTATAATGGGTCTAATGAGTGATGAGTAGAGGGGAACAATGACCTCTTTTTTTCTGGATGAGAAACCTTTTGTGATGAGGTGTGCCATGTAGAAGGATTTCCTGACTACTATGGCGGTGTGATTATCAAAGGAGACACTACTGTCCACCTGTGTCCCAAGGTCTTTTATCACACTTTCGGTGTGTAGTAGTATACTACCGCCTATGTTAATGTTCATGGATACAGAGTTTTTACCAAAGGGGATGACAATGCACTTTTTGGCACTGAGCTTGAGGCCATGGCTTTGAAACCAGGCATCTGTCTCAGTGAGGCCCTGTTGTATGATGTCCACATCGTTAGGAGTTTTGATTATGGCTCCTAGTTTGCAGTCATCTACAAACTTCATTAGCCAAAGACCTTCTGTGTTAGCCTGTACTTCAGAGAAGTAGATACCAAACAGGAGAGGACCCAGGACTGAACCCTGTGGTACTCCACTTGTCACTGGTCTGAAGTCGGATTTGGAGTCTGCTACTTTCACAGTGTGGGTTCTGTCAGTGAGCCAGTTGGCAACGCATCTTGTGACATAGGGATTTATACCTAGTTTAGTGAGTTTATCTATAATTCCAGAGTGGGGGATGGTGTCAAAAGCCTTGGCAAGATCTAGATAGGCTGTGTGAACCACCTTACCCTTGTCTACGGCTTTTGTGACTGCTTCAAAGAAGTCTATCAGGTTTAGGAGACATGATCTACCTTTTACAAACCCAAACTGGGTGGTGTCCAGAGTTTGTGGATTACCAATGTCTTTGTTTATAAGTTCCATGATGATACGTTCCATGGCCTTGTAGACCAGGATCATCAGGCTAATGGGGTGGTAGTTCCCAGGGTCTGTGGTGGCTCCCTCCTTGTGGAGTGGGATAACCGTCGCTGTGCGCCATTCAGCAGGCACAAACCCTGAGGTGAGGCTATGATTGAACATGGTACTTAGGTGGGGTGCCAGTTCATTCTGTAGTTTGTGTAGAACGCAGCCTGGGATGTTGTCTGGTCCCATGGATGCTGTGTTCCTGGCTTTGGAGAGTGTGGTTTTTACCTGTGCAGCCGTGATTACAGGAACTTTGCATTCTTCCGGTATAGAGATGGGCTCTTTAATGGGTGAGAGGGGTGTAAAGTTAGCACTGAACCTATCTGCCAGGATGCTGGCATTATCAGTTGGGTCTGTATATTTAGTGCTATTGTGCTGTAACTCAGAGCAAATCTGACATAGCTATAGAATGCTTTGTGGTTGTCTTTAGAATCAGTGGTGATTTTGTTTTCGTAACTAGCTTTGGAGGATTTTATCAGGGATCACAACGTCTTACTGAGGCTGACCAGGGAGCTCCTACACTCATGGGATTTTACTCTCTTTTGCAGCAGTTTCTTCCTTCTGTTGTACAGTTTGTTTATGGCAGGGGACCACCAGATTGGCTTCCTTTTTTTGGAGGATAGCATCTTGGTTCTGTTTGGGATAGCACAATCCATGCACTCATGTAAGAGCTTATAAAGTGCAATTGTGTAGGATTCAGTAGTCGTAACTGTGTTGTCCATCTGCATGGGTGTCATGAAGTTCACCACTTCTGTCTTAAGAAGCATGGATTTGGCTTTGGAGAAATTTTTTACCATGGTTTCCTTAATGGGGGGTGGGGGCAGAATGTGGATATCTAGGGTAATTAGTTTATTGTTGGATCGGACCAATGAGGTGTTGACTTCAGGTGTGGAACACCGGTCACTCAGGACAAACCAAACCCTGTAACCAACACAAATAACTACAAAGTGAGCTAAATGCTACTCATTTCCAGAAGTCTCAGCCTCCAAATGCACACACTCCAGGCACTTCTCAGTATGGAGAATATTGATATATGTGCAGTAACAGAAACCTAGTTCAAGGCTCCAGAGAGCACACCAGCACTACCAGGATACTACTCATTCCATACCTTCCAGCATCAGAACCTGGATCATAGCACATAGGGTGGGGATGTATCCATATTCATCAAGGATACCTACACCTCTCTCTACATCCTCTCTACAGGATATGTACCCATAGAATGTTGCACAGCAATGTTCTTCCCACTCCACAGGGGTGTGGCCACAACAGACCCTTAGCATTCCTGCTCTATGAGCCTGACAAGTCTCATCTGCAAGGCAATGGAGCCAATCATAATGGAAGTCAACAATAAAGACATTGGAAACCTTCACATAGTTGAGCACACCCAGTTTGGCTTCATCAAATGCAGATCATGCCTCATGTACTGGGTGGATTTCTTTGAGACAGTTACCCAGGCTACAGATGATTGAAAGGAGCTCCATACAGCCTACCTATACCTCGCTAAGGCCTTTGACAGCATTCCTCAGTCAGGTATCATAGATGAACTCACCAACCTGGGCATAAATCCATACATCACAAGATGGATTGCAAACTGGCTCACAGATAGATCCCACAAATTAAGAGTTGCTAGCTACATGTCAGACTCTAAACCGGTAACAACTGGTGTCCCCCAGGGTTCAGTCCTGGGGCCCCTCCTGTTTGGTATATACTTCTCAGAAGTACATTCCAACACAGGAGGGTTGTTGTTGACTAAGTTTGTTGGGAACTGTAAAGTGTTTGCCATAATAGATTCCCCGGATGACACAAATATTCTCCAGAAGGGACTCGGTGAGACAGATGCATGGTGTCAGAATCATGGCCTCAAGCTCAATGCAAAAGAATGCATAGTAATCCCCTTTGGGGAAAACAAAGTACCCACAAACTACCACATAGGTGTTACCCCCTAAAAACTGACAAGGTAATAAGGGATCTGGGGACACAAGTAGATAGTCATCTTTCCCTTGACAACCATGTTGCCAAAGTGATTAGGAAATCCTGTGTGGCCCACCTAATCAACAAAGGGTTTTCATCAGGATCAAAAGAGGTAGTGGTGGCCCTCTGCTCTTAACTCATCAGACCCATCATTGAGTACAATGCACCATTTTGTATGTACTCGATTAGGTATATCCAGCAGCTGGAGAGACCACAGAGGTACCTCACCAAAAGGATTACTGGCCTCAAACAGTTGTGTTATGCAACACAACTGGGAAAAGTAAATCTGTTCTCTGTTGTGTACTGCCTACTCAGAGTCAAACTCTGCCTAACATACAGAGCCATGTCCAACACATAACTGTTGAACATGCTCCATCTAAGGAAAACAAAATTGAGTCGCACTGTGCACTCCAGAGATATGAACCTCATCACAACAATGAATACAACATGCTGGTGGGATAGAGTACCATCCCAGAGACTTGCCTTACTGTGGAACAGAGTCAAAATGTACATCAGACAGAGCCCTTCACTGACACTCTTCAATAGGAACCTTGATGAGTGGATGGGAAACAGACAATTCACACCAGGGATCACATCAGCAGCCCCACTAGAAAGGGGCTTAGGGTATTAACTATTAGAACTAGGGCTTAGGAGACTAACCAATGGGGTGGTGAAAGCTGCACAACTTGCCTAGGCTAATATATGCCTTTGTGAAGATAGTCTACTACATACCTATGAACCTATGTGACAGGTACATGTCTACAGATAGTAGATGTGTACTTCATTGTACGGTCATGTTGTACAGCAGGCACGTGCACCACATACACCGAAATGCTTACAGATACTGGTGGCTATTATGTACAGTGGGTGAGATGTGCACCTCATGTCTTTTGTGCCATTGGGATGTGTGCTGGGTGGGACAGTCCTGGATGGCTCCCTGTCATGGTCACCCTCTTACACACATCTCTGCCCATCCATCTTTGGCTTATTATACTGTGTTCCCCCTACATATATATAGGTACATAGGTAGGTAATAGGCTATCTGCCTGAAGGCATATATTAGTATGGCCAGAGTGTGCAGCTATCACCACACCTGGGGTTAGTTCCCTATGCCTCTGTGTAGTAGGACTGATGAAGTGATCCATGGTGTGAAGGCTCCTCTGGAAGAGTGTCAGTGAGGGACTCAGCTTAATGTAGGTTGGGAGCCTGTTCCAAAGCAAGGGAAGTCTGTGAGTTAGTAATGTATCCCTCCAACATGTTCTATTTATTGTTTTGATGATTATGTCCCTAGAGCATGTGGCACAGTGAGCTTGGGTTTACTTCAGATAGAGCATGTACATCAGTTCTGCATTGGACATGGACCTGTCTGTTGGGCAGAGATCCCTGAGTAGACGGCATGCAACAGAGTACAGATTGAGTTACTTCAGTCTTGTTGCATGGGGCAACTGTTTGAGGCCAGTAATCCTCTTGTTGAGGTACTTCAGTGGTCTTTCCAGCTGCTGAAGGTGCCTCATCAGATTCATCACAAGTGTGTTGTGGTATTCTCTGATGGGTCTGATGACTGATGAGTAGAGGGAACCTCCTTTGACCTATATGCAAGGACTTTAGCAATTTCTGGGAACACATAGCATGATTTTCTAACCACTTTGTGAATGTGTTTCTGAAAGTAGAGATGACTATCCACATGTGTCCATAGATCCCTTATTATTACCTCTATATTTAGGGTGTTGGCACCTATGTGGTATTTGTATGACTGTAGCTTGAGGCCATAATTTTGGCACCACATCTGTCTGACTGAGACCCTTTTTAAGGATGTCTCTGTTGTCCCAAACATCGATTATGACAACCTTTTTGCAGTCATCCACAAACTTTGATAACCATAGCCCTCGTGTGTTTGACTGTACTTCTGAGTAGTATACACCAGACAGAAGGGGTCCCAGGACTGATCCATGGGGGACAGCACTGGTTACCAGCTTACAGTCCAACAGGGAGACCACAATTCTTACCTTGTGTGATCTATCTGTGATCCAGTTAGCAATCCATCAGATGACATACGTGTTTATGCACAGGTTGTTGATTTTGTGGATATGACGTGTGTGGGATGTTGGAAAAGGGCTTTTCAAGGTCTATGTAGGCCGTGTGGAGCTCATTTTATTGATGTATGTCCTGGTTAACTGCCTTGCAAACTGTCTAGCAGGTTTAGAGACCATGATCTGCCCCTGACCAAACCAAAATGTGTAGGGTTGGGTGTTTGCAGGCTCCCAATAGTTCTGTTTGTGAGTTCCATAATGACGGACTCCATGGCCTTGCAGATCAGGCTTATTAGGCTTATAAGACAATAGTTCTCATGGTCTGTTGTGCACCAACACTTGTGGAGTGTGCCAAACATTGCTGCAACCCATTCAACAGTTTCATATCCTATACAGAGGGTGAGTCTCAACAGACTGTTCAGGTGCAGGGTCTGTTTGTTTTGGAGTTCACATATGACACAGCAGGGACACCAAGTCATCCCATAGACTCCATGTTTTTAGGTTTGGATAGAGCTGTTTAACCATTGTATATGTGATTTCTGGGTTTTCACAATCTCTAGGTATGGTAATGGGCCCTTTTGTCAGTGAGAGGGGGTAAATATGTATGAACCTGTCTGACAAGATGTTGGCAATGTCAGTCGTGTACATGTATCCGTTTATACTTTGCACTAACTCAGAACATATATGAGTTTACATTGATATTTATGATATAGCTAAAGAAAGCTTCATGGTTCTCTATGGAATCTTTGGCAATATTTTTGGCAGAGCTTGGCTTGGATAATGTTAGGAGTGCTCATTGTTTCTTGATGATACTGATCGGAGATTTATTGATCTTCTTTGTATTTTAACTTTCTTTGAACAACTTAAGTACTTGTATTACATAGTTTGATTATGACAGGGGTCCAATATATTATATGGGTATGTTTTCATATCACTGTGTGCACAAGGCAGGATTGGTGAATAGTGACATGTGTATGGAGTAAGAACTGCAACTGCCAGATATGTGTGGCCCACTGCTGTACGCAGACATGGCCTAAGTGTGTGAGCATGCCCAGTATGACCTTTCAGTATGTTGTTGACTGACATTTGCTTTGTTTGTTTAAGTGTGTGAACATGCCCAGTATGACCTTTCAGTATGTTGCTGACTGAAATTTGCTAAATTTGTTCAAGTGTGTGAGCATGCCCACTATGGGCATATATACTATATGTGTGTGAAAAATAAAGTTGTTTTTTACTTCAGGGCTCACCTTTGTCTTGTACATCGACAGGAAGCACGTTCTGCCTGCAGGGCTTCCATGAGTCAATTTGCATAGACCTATCAAGATTTCTACATACAGGGGGGACAGCTATTATTTGTACATTTCTACCCGGGGGCACACCTGATTGTTACTGTGGGTGTACATAGGATGAGGGTATACCTGATACTTACATACACATTTAGTAGGCCTGCACTGCTATGTCAGGTACTCCATTTCAGTCTGTACTGTTGCCTATCGTACTGGCTTGAGGCATACAACTGTACTACAGACCTTAGCTTCCAATTACATGCATATTAGTTTGTGACTTCATAGCCTACCCAACCCACATCACACTGCCTGACCTGCTGTTATCTGTCTGCATAGGCCTGGGGGGAGGTTGCCCATATGCCTCTTTACAGGGCATGATACAGCATTTGTTTGTGTTTGAGTTTGTCTACAATTGTCCTGCTGGCTGTGACTGTTAGGTATGTGACCCCCCAACTGGTGTGTGTGAGTGACTTAAGTTGTGTCTGTGCCAGTGAAATACTGTCATGGCTTAGTGGTTCAGTACTGTGACTATAGTGCACAGTATCCTGAGTTTGAGCCCTGTCACTGCTTTTTATTTTCCTGCTGGGCAGACCTGACTGGTTAAGGAACAGTAAAGCAGATGTGAGCGTGTTTACCCGACTTTGCTCAACTTTGCCCGACTTTGCCCGACTTTGCCCAATGTTGCCCAACTTTGCTCAACATTGCTCAATGTTGCCCAATGTTGCACTGGTTAGCGCGGTGCACAGCTATGCGCAATTGTATTTAAATATGCTCAATACTTGTAAAATGTGCTTATCAGTGCTTTACATTGCTTAAAATAGGGTACTCATGCCTCAGGTGGTGCTGCAGGGCTGCCTATGTTGGATGCACATAGTACACTCCCTATACATGTTTGAAAACAGGTAGTGTCAAGTTAGGCATCCCTTTTACTGTATGTGCAAGTCAGAGAGAGGTGTCATTTCCAGGGTTCCTATTGAGTCAGTGTATGTGCTATGCGTTGCTTCTTTGCCAAGGCCAGGGCATACTGGGCACGCCTCTTTCTGCCTACTGGGCAGGCTCAGGTTGTTCCTCCTCTGAGTCACACTGTGCCTGTGCAGGTCTTGGCAATGGTGGGAGGCTGTTTGGCCCTGCCCCATGCTGTTCCTGCTGCAGCTGTTTCTGCAGGATCATATTATGTAGCATGGCACATACCATAACAATTTGGGTACATGTAATTGGTGAGTACCGCAAGGCTCCACCAGATGTGTCAGGCACTGGACCCATGACTTGAGCATCCCAAACACACGCTCAATTATGTTTCTTGTTTGTGCATGTGCCTCATTATGGAGTTCTTGTTCAGGTGTGTGTGCATTTCTGATGGGTGTCATCAGCCACGGCTCCAGTGCGTATCCAGCATCCCCCACTAGGTGACCATCAGTGATGTCCCCATTGGCAAATCTCTGGTACAGCTGCTTCAAATGCCAGATGTGGGAATCGTGATAGCTTCCAGGGCAGCCAGCACACACATTCATTATTATGCCCTGGGCATTGCACACGACCTGGCAGTTGATGGAGGGGAAGCCCTTGCGGTTGATGTAGACCCTAGCCTGCTCACCGGGTGGTGCTTTGATGCATATGTGCATGCAGTCTATTGCACCCACTACCTCAGGGTATTCTGCTATTTGGTGGAAAAGACGCATATTGCTGGCCAATGCCTCACGGGAATTGCGGAAATATACGTGGTCACCGACATGTGCTGACATGGCATCCAGGAACTGGTGGAGTAACCTGGCTGCTGATGCCTGTGAAATCCCCATCATATTACCAGTTGGTCTTTGGAAGGTACCTGTAGCTAGTATTCTTAGGCCAACACATACCTTGGTATCCACTGGGATGGGTTCTCCTCTGTTGGTTCTGTGTGTGAGGCATGGCTGGCACAGCTCAACAATTTGTTGTAGGAGGTCTCTGTCCACCCTATAGCACTCCACTATCTCCAGCTCATGTAGCCCCTGGTAGGTTACCCTGGGTCAGTACACTCTTCTCTGTCTCATCACTGTGTGTTGCTCAGCAGCATTCACAACATCACCACCCTCAGCACCTTGCACATGTTGGTTTATGATAGCAAGAGCAGCCCCTAACATTTTGTCTGACTTAAGCTTTTTAAGCTTTTCCTCTGTATACTGCAGTGTTGCAGAGTTCTTGAGAAAAAACAGGGGACAATGGTGTTTGCAGAGTTTAAAGTGCTGGGGTGGGCTGGGCTAGTCTGCTGCCTGTGTAATTGGCTGATTCTGATATATTTCACCTGTCAGCTCTGCTAGTTCTCCTTGGTTAACTTCCTACTACTTCTTTTCCTTCCTTTTGCCTTTCTGTTTCCGCTCGGGGGCCGCGCTGCGCAAACAAGTGCAAATGCATGCACACGCGTGCACACGAGCGCACACGCTGTGTGCTTGTTTGCAAGAAGTTTCCTATCTTTTAACAGTGTGCACTTTTGGTTTGAGGTTTTCAAATAGGACAACTGTAGGCATGCCTCTTGCAATCCTGAGCAACTCAGGGCAAACACAAACCACTGTGCTCCAATTAGCTTACAGACTGTCTGACACACCGCCTCATGATGTCACCTATATTCTAGTCTTCTACTCACCTACTCCTACTCTTACACTCTTGGGACATGTCTCACATGCTGGGGAAAATTGGGATTCACTATCCTTATCTTCATTTGCATAGGATTGCCTAGTAATGCATGGTTACATCTCTCACACTGAGTTTCCCTCCCTTAGCAACCAATAGTCAGTGGCCATGTTGTCTTCAGCTTGCCATTCATCTGCATGGCAGAATAAGCTTTCTAGTGAAAATGCCTATTTTTGGCTTTTTTTTAATTATTTTCTTGTTTTTATAAGCGCCGCACGTTTGAGCGGTGCTGCACTATGCTTAAACATCGGAGATCGGGGGGAAAAAAGTTATATTTTTATATTTTTAAACATTTTAAAATGCCAATGGCCTTTATATTTGGCCATTGGCATGCTTCTTCAACTGTATGCATCCTTTATTTGGAGCTGTCATAGCTTCGTTTAGCTATTTGCAGAAAAGTACTCTGTTACAACAGAGTACATTTCTGCAGCTAACACTAATCTTCCACGGACAGGTTAATGTTTCCTGGATTGCAAATTTACCTCATTTGCATGGCTTTCACCAGCAAATGAGGTAATTTGCATACCATGACACTGTCCGTGCAAGAGTAGCTTTAGCAGCTCTCATGCACGCTCCTGCCGACTGTTCCTGGATCGCACTGCAGACATATTGCCGGTGTGAGCTCCTACACTTTTCTTGCACTCCGTGTAAGCTTTCGTGAATCCGGGGGATAGAGTTTGTATAACTAACTAGCCTCTGTTTGCAGGATGGTTTAAGAAATATGCTCCAAGATGCATTCTCTTAAATATGGAGGGAAAAAGGGTATTGAATTTCTCATTTGTGTATTTATTTATTTAGACAATCTTGTGAAGAATAGGTAATGGATAGTGAACTGGAAAGTTTCTTTAAAGCAAGATGAACACAAATTCTAGAAAATATGTGGGCAAGATGGGGAATGACATTATTCTGCAAATTTAAACACACATAAATTCCATTGTGACCAACTCCCAGTAACACCTTCAGAGATAAGTTATGGGCTACGTGGATGTAAATGTATTACTAAAAATAAAAACATCTTATTAGTTAGACGGGTCCTGATTTATGTAAAGACAATTCTGAAATAAAATATGAGCCTATATCATAAGCATGATTTTATAAAATTGGCAGTTGTTAATTATTTTGGTTGCCCTAAAGTTAATAAAGTACATTTGAATTAAATACTAGAATAATTAATTCTGAGATCTACAGAAATTTTGATTATAGCAGGGACTTAGATTTATCAAAAAGTGATTGGGAGTAGAAAAGGAAGAAAAGTGAGAGTATGTATGATATTTAATGACTAATAAGTTGTTAAAGAGAATATACCAACCAGTCTGGAGGGATTGCTGAGTGTAGTAATGTTGCAAAATGAGACACTAACTTGTGAATACTGTGTGCTACCCTCCATGTCTGATGCATATTTTACCATGTTTAATATACATACAATATAGTCGAAAATTGAAAATCTGAGTTGATAAGAAACACACAAGAAAGTAAAAATAAATAAATAAATAAAACAATACAGTGATGGAAAAGTAAGAAGGATGAAAAGAGAAGGGATATAACTGAATGGAAATGCACTTGTAAGTTAAACATACTAGAAATTAATTATGTGGCAGAGGTATTTACTCCAAAATTAAAAGAGTTAAGTGACAGATGTGTACCAAGTGCTGCATCAACAAAACATGCACAAAATGTTTAATGCCTGCTGATTGTATAATCTAGTTAGATCCATTGATATTTCCTGTACTCTGACCTTGTAAACTGCAATAGTGGTTATTAGGAGTATACTGTTTCTATGCTTACATATGTACCAATATGAATGTTGTGAAAAAACAATACAAATACTAGCAACATGTCCCATTAACTTAGGGAGCAGTTTATGGCAATCATTTCAGACTTTTTTAAAACAAATAATTAGGCAGTTTGACAAAGTATTCTGACTTCAGGTTTTGGAGCTGTAGATACATGGCATGATTCAGCTGGTACTATCACATCATCTCCATTGGTGTTAAACATAGAGCATCTAAATAAAAAAAAAACAGTCGACTACTATGTTCAGCAAATCAAGGACACTGAAGAGAAATATTAAAACTGTACAGCCTTGCCAGAATTGGTTGGACTTCTGCCTTAGCAACACTAGTGCAATTGACGGAAGTTCACAAGTGATTAGGTAGATGGTCATCCAATTCTTACTTAAGATACATGTGCCCACCCAGCAACAACAAATCTATCAAATCTTACTTTACTCTAAGTTAAAGGTCTTTCTTCATCCTGGTCATTCTTTTATTTGCTAATCCCTTCTCAGAGCAAAAATCTGACCAAATGGGTTAAACCTTGGATTAGAATGCACCAACTATGAAATCATTTGGAAAGGAATTTCAGGATTGAGATGGGGTCAATTAATCCAGTAGCTGTCCTTCTATCTTCAGCAAACAGAAACTTTTCACATGGTCATTTTAGATGCTGGAGTGATCTTGCTTTTACCCCTAAGAGGCAATCAGTATAGTATGTACTACATGACTTAGCAACCATTAAACATACTCACCTTATTATTGTTATATTAGCTTTCTTATGTTGGTGTGATCCACCATCATTCCCAGACTGAATTGGAAAATTGCTCATAGTCCCTTCACCATCAAGAAATCCAGAAGGTTAGCTAATTACAGAGTTTGCAAAGCAGCTTCCTTATCTGTAATTAATCACTGGGAACCATACAATAAAGACTTGATTTGATTCAAGAAAGATGTAGTCCATTTATCTGATTTTGGACTGGATTTATTCAGCTTAAATTTATCCATGTTTTAATCTGAAACTTTCAGTAATGTTTAGTGAATATGTATTAAGCAAGACAGTATATTTGAATAATCAAAATGCTATTGCATTGGAAATTATATAATATTTCAGTGATTACACATATTAATACTTCTGTTATCTTCAGTTACAAGCTATTGTATAACAATAACAAATACATGGGTTCAGTAAAGGGGGGGGGAACAGACTTATTTAACACTCTGGTTGATGGCTCTTTATGGCCTCAGCTCTCTTTTTGCTTATACACCCCCTTCCCTTGTTCAAAATATGTTAACCAAAAAATTAAATTCACAACAGTGCTGCAGATGCATTGGCAGGATTTGTTGGGTGATGAATTTTAATCAAATGCAAGTAAAGGCCATCAGGAGGTCCTTACATCATGCCACCTGAAAATTCAGGCTTGTGGAAATAACTGTGTCATCTAAGTTATAAAGTGCAATTTTTATTGTTATAGTGTTGATATTTACAGTTATTTGCAGACAACTTTAGTATGTTTTTGCCTGTCAATAAATAATTGGTCACACCTACAAGAAATTTCTTGTTTTTTATTTGGAAATGGGGCTTAGAGACAATGATCATCTTGGATACAAGACTATTTGTCTCACTCCATTCATGGGCTAAGTGGACGCTTAAGTTGTTTTTGCTTGCTTTGGTTGTTTTTCCTCACACCAGTGGTCACACTGACAGACAACATTCAGCCCATCTTCCTCCCCTTCCAGCACCTCCCCAGAGTGGCTCTTTATAGTCTCAACCCCTTTCTACTTTTATATATACTCTCCCCTCTATTCCTTTGTTCAGAATATGTTAACTAAGGAATTAAGTTTGCAATGGCACTGTAGATGCATTGGAAAGATTTGTTGGGTGATGTATTTTAATCAAATACTATTAAAGGCCATCAGGAGGTGTTTACATCATGCCAGCTGAAAATTCAGGCTTGTGGTGACAGTTGTGTCATCTAAGTTATAAAGTGTAATTTGTGTTGTTATAGTATTGATATTTACAGTCAATTACATTCACATTTAATGTGTTTTTATCAATAAATAATTGGTTGCACCTGCAAGAAAAGTTCTTGTGTTTTATTATTTAGGGCAAGGTATCAGAGACAAAGATCTAATATGAGATGAAAATGTATAATGAAAAAAGCTTACAGGCTATCTGGTAGCCTTAAATATTGACACAGATTTGGCAGACCATAGGTCCCATTGACAAACATTCTTCTGAATTTGCTGTCCATGGGGAGTCTAGGAGTCAATTTTCCCATTAAAGTACAATGGTAAATTCTGTCTGGTGCAAAATATAAATGTGGGATGGCCACTATCCAAGGTAAATCTGGAAGCAAGAATGTTTTGTTCATAAATTATATATGAAGTAAAGCATGTAGGTTTTACTCATTGGCCATTTAGCAGTTCTTTTGCTGTATATGAACAAGTTAAATGCTGTTTGAAAGAAAAAATTCAACAGAATACAACTAGTTGTTGAAAATTAAACAGTTATTTGAAAACTTACTGTTTTTCATGTGGCTGATTTATTCCTTCAGTAAAATGGACTCCCTAATATCAAGCAAGTTCACAAACACACACACACACACACACACACACACACACACACACACACACACACACATACACACACACACACGCACACACACACACACACACACACACACACACACACACACACACACACACACACACACACACACACACACACACATACACACACGCACCAAAATGAAAAATGCAGGCAACCTTAAGACCGACAAGCAGGCTAAAGGCAGAAAAGCACAAACGAAATCTCCTTTAACGCAGTATTTATTTTACAAAAATAGCACTAACCAATGTCACAGCTTCATCAGAAGGAAACAGTTAACATATACAACCACAAAATACCAATGAAAAATTTCTCTTTGAGTTTTATTACGCAATATACTTTACATTCCCCTGATATATGGGCTTCTGTGTTAAAGAACTGGCCTCTGGTAATCAACTCTCCTAACCTGATTGATAAACTTGGAACACGTCCTATTGCCATTTATATAAGAGGAAGGAACCTTAAGGAATTATTACAGATGAATTCTAACTTGTCAGATTGCTCGAGATCTAAGGGGTCCTTTAAATGTGGCTTTTGTAACATGTGTAAGTTTATCACACCAGGCAGTTTCTTTAAGATCAGGAATGTTAAGCACCCTATACATTATAAGATTTCTTGTGATTCCAAATCAGTTGTATACCTTGCCCAGTGTAATTGCTGTCCATGTTTTTACATTGGAATGACCAGTCGTAAATTAAAGGAAAGGGTGTACCAACACATTTATGCCATAAAAAAACCCTTATTGGAAAATGCCTTGGCTAAACATGTGAATATTAATCCTGGCCATAGTTTCAGCTTCATGGGCATTGACCAGGTAGTGCCATCTATTAGAGGAGGCCCATTTACAATTCTGCTAGAAAATGTAGAATTAGCTTGGCAATTGAGTCTGGATGCATTCAGACCACCTGGTCTGAATGAAAATTGTAATATTTCTTGTATTTTAAAATTGAAGAGTTGCTTGAGGTAACTATTTTATACTATGTGAATATGTTTCACTTATTCAACACATTAGGTGCTGTTTTAAATCATTATAAAAGTTATTGTAAGGTTTTTATTTATTTTATTTTATTTTATTTGGTATTACCATTGTATTTAGGTTTTTAATTAGGTTAATTAATTATGGAGTACAGGAAATTGTGGTTTGATACTTCCTGTTTATTTACTATAAATATTTTGTGTTTGCATATGTTAACTTCTGATGAAGCTGTGACATTGGTTACTTTTGTAAAATAAATACTGTCGGTCTTAAGGTTGCCTGCATTTTTCATTTTGGTTTATCGTTTTCAACCGGTTTGTTCTTATACACACACGCACCAGTTGACTGGTTATCAGAGAAGTACATTATCTGACCTCAGTATCTAATGCAAGCACCACAGCACAAGTCTGGCTTGGACAGTGTCAGACAACATTTTAAAAGTGATGACATCAGCAGTGTCTGGTGAAAGGAAGATGGCAATAGCAGTATCCCACATGCTGGTGTAACATGCTCTCTCTAATATCAAGCAAGTGTACAACACACACACACACACACACACACACACACACACACACACACACACACACACACACACACACACACACACACACACACACAAACACACCCACACACTAGATGACAGCAGTGAGACCAGAACCCTTACCTATCTAAGTATACCAACAAGAGATGTTGATAGAAGATGTTGGGAGGCCTGCATGAAATGGATGTGTAAGCATGTCCAATTGTCAAAATACTGGTACTCCATAGATTGCAGTGATGACTTCAGGATACACAATTATGCTCTTCTGACTAAACAGACATGCACACACTGGTTGACTACAGTGAGATTAGAACTCCTCCCTAAGTACACAGATTAGAGAACTCAAAACTTAATGCAAGAGCCATGGCACACATCTGATGTTTCAAGGTTGCAGGACAATTTATTGTGGATGACATCATCATTTGATGTTTGAGAGAAGATGTTGGGAGGCCTGTCTAAAATAGATAGCTTTTTTTAATTTGGCATGGAAGAAGGGATGAACTAGATGTGTTCTTAAACTATTTGAATAACAGTACTGATTTTTTACATTTATCTATGACATGTTCAGATGTTAGTATTAATCTCCAAGATTTGAGAATCTCATTTGATGGGATGAAATTCAAACTACTGTTTATAAAAAAATGACACATAGGAATACATTTCTTCATTGAAGCAGAATGCATGCTCCTCATGTGTTTAAAAGTGTCACCAAAGACTAGTTTGTTAGGATTAGTAGACTTAATACTTCTATAGAAGAATGTAAGAAGCAGATGCTGGAACTGAAAGGTGAATTTATAGAGAGGGGCTATAATAGGGAGTCCCTGGACATGGAAACTGAATATGTTTTGGGCTGTAGGGATGATAGTACAAAACCTTATTTCTCTAAGAACACAATGGAAGTACCTTCTGTAACTATGGACATAAACTTAGATATAGGCAAGTTACGTTTTGTTACAACATAGAGCTACTTCTGAGGTAAGAAGAATTATTAATAATAACTGGTGTATATTAACATCTTTACCTGAGTTGTGTCATATAGATGGTATGAAAACCAGTTTTCTCATATATAGAAACTGTCAAAACTTAAAACAGAAACTGTGTTATAAAGATGTGTGTCAAGAATGGTGGGGTAGTGACAGTGAAATCAGTTACCCATCCCTGCTACAACTGTAGCTGTTGTGATGTTATTAACAAATATAATATTTTAAACATCAAATAAGTAGGAAGAACTATATATTTTCTGGTTTAGAAACATGTGTTACAATGAATATAATATACCTGGCTACTTGTAATTGATGTCAGACATTTTATGTTGGAAAATCTACCAGAAAATTAAAAGAAAGAATAACCGAGCACCATTTAGAAATAAGGAAAAAGATTGATACTAATTCCCTGGCTAAGCATATTAATACATATGGAAATGCACATAGATTCTCTTTTAGGGTGATAGAGTGTATAAGGATATATGACGGGGAGACTTGAAGAATAAGCTTGAGATGAAGGAATATGAATGAATAATATGCCTTTGTACAGCAGTATCACCAGGTTTAAATCAGACTGTTTCTTTAAAACCTGTATTAAGATATAAACAAATGTGTTTGAAATAGAAACTGTGCTTTTAAAAATTATTGTCCTTAACTAGAATTGATTGTTTAATTGAATAATTAATGGCTGTGTGATTTTTGATAGTATAAATATGGTTAGCATGTGTTAGTATTTTATACACTGATGAAGGGTTTGTTTGACCAGAAAGCTTTGTTTTATTAAACACTTGTTCAGTATCAGAATTGCTTGATTTATTTAATATTGCATCTGGAATGGATACCTAGCCATGTACAACTGCCAAGATATTAAAGTTCTGCATGTTACCAGATTGATGAGTGTGCAAAGTGTAGTATTTGCTGTTGGGTTTCCAATGTGCAGGTATACTTTAAGAGACAGCTTTACTAACTATATACAAACAGCTGTCCACATTACTACAAGTATTGGAAAATCTGAATGTGTATTATTATAAAATGTGTATTGTATATAAGAAAACATTTGTTATTTATTTCTATAGTGTAGTTGATATATTTGTGAGCAAGTACTGAGATGCCAAGTTTGAAGTGCATTGGTGGAGGTAACAGATGGATACAGTGTAAATATGTGTTCTTTCTTTAAAAAGTGCCTTCCCTTTTTGTGTTTTTACATGTACTTTCATGGCATGAAGACTAAATGGACAGTAAACATAAGTAATACATGTTAATGCAAACTTTAAATAGCGCACCACCGAGCAGCTGTTTTGCATGATTGAAGGCAAAGTGTTTGCACATCAAGATGCACATTTCTGCTGCTTTCCCTGTTTGCACATAGTTAAGCACTGAGCAAACACGAGCCTCATTGATAAGATTATGAGAGATCTGAGTAGTGAGTGCATGAAACACACCTGCTGCTTAGCTGACTCTGTGGCAGCAGGTGTAAATGCAGCAACCCATTTCTTTTGGAGCCCGGATGATATAGGGTTTGAATCCAGGTGTCTGTAATAAGTTTACATATATATTTATAGTGCAATGCAATAATTTTTTACTCTATGTGGACTGTGTATTACCTTAGCACAGCCTGTTTAAGTGGCATTACATGGAAGTAGCCACACCATTGAAGAGCCGTTCAACATCACTTGGCATTGGTGCATGATGCCAAACTCTGTGCAGACATAGAAGACAAAAAGTGAAGGGTTCCATTGCTGTCTTTTTACTTATGTCTGTTGTGTCTGATTCTATTTTGTGACCAGATTAAAGGTGTTAAAATGGAGTAGATAGGAAAGTGGTAAAATGGGGCAAGTAGGGGAAAAAACAAAGAAAAGCAATATAGGAATGTGCAGGATGGAGATAGAAAAGAACCATAGCTATCCACTTTTTCAATAGTGTAACATGAAAATATGGTGCAGAATATTAGCTAAATTTGGACTGTCACCTCAACAAAGAGGGATAACAACAACACAATCATGTTGTATAGCCAGCTGAATTGAATCAAGTGTATCAAGAAGAAATGTGCATGAAGTGGAGAGCTATGTATGGGACAATATTCTTTTGGGGGGGATAGGTACCCTGTACCCATATTTTCATTTACTTGAATAAGGAAGGAATGTTGGGTAAGGAAAGTAGGTATTTCTGTGTCAGGTAAGCAGGGTAGGTGAGGAAGCAGATGCAAACAAGCAGGACAAACAAGACAAGATGCAAGCACAGTGAGAGACACAAAAGGCTGTGGAGACACTATAACTGGGGATAGGGAGGGGACAACAGATTTCAATGCCCATCAAACATGGGGACAGTGAGAATCTAGTTCTTACATGCAGGACTGTCATCACCATCCCCTTACTCCGCTGGCTGTTGGCATGCTTAACGTGTTCTCCAACAGACCATAAGGGAGAGCAGCGTCTCCATCTGGTGAAGGCATGCACCAATGGTGCTGTGCATGATACTACACATGACTGGCATCTCATGACGAGTGGTAAAACCCCCTCCTCCAGCACCACCTGCTGGGGTACTGCTACCTGAAAGTGCAGGTAGTGCAAGGGCAGCGGAAACAGTACGATAAGTTTGCATCCCAGATGTGCTGGGCATCAGCGCCAGAGCCAGTGGAGTGGGGGCAGGCTGATCCACTGGGGTTGGCCTACCTCCCTCTGCTGTAAAGCATTTTGTGAATTGTCATAGACTGATGACATGGAAACATTTTAATGGCACATATAAAAAAAAAGAGAGAGAGATAAGGGTTGGGGGTAAGAAAAAAAAGATAAAATTAGTACCATCATATATGACATACAATGCATTATCACAACAATAAAGCATTTTACCTGAACTTTTACATTTAAGTATACTTCTTGACAACTACAAACTGTAGGTAAGGACTGCTCAAAGTAATCCTTGCAATGTGGATATAGATTCATAGGTAGGTACTAGGCTATCTGCCCGAGGGCATTTATAAGCCTAGCCAGAGTGTGTCGGCTTTTGCTGCCCCATTGATTAATTAACTGAGCCTCTGTCAAGCATAGCCAATGAAGTGATCCCAGGGGTGTATTTTCTGTTATATATTGCACATATGCTTGGTCTAATTATACAGATTAAGGTAACAGCAGAGCATTTATGCCACTTCTGTGGAAATTAATTTATGTAATATGTTTAAAGGATTTTACTATTCTATATTTGTTATTTGTGGTATTTGAGCCCACAATGTCTGATGACAGTCTTAGACTTGAGTCATAGAGTTGGCTTGTGTTTTAGACTGAAGCATGTATGCTTGCTTTTATAGATAGAATATGCATGCTTACTTTGCTACAACTGTATAGAAAATAAATAAATTTAAAAGCTAAAATAATATTCTATTGTGCTGCATGCATACCCCTTGCTTCACTCACTTTCTCTAAATGCTCAGCATGGGCCTCTTTATTCACCATAATCTCTGCATTGGCTGTGGAATAAAGAGAAGAGAACAAGAGATGAGCATTATGCATACCAGCCTTACCTACGTGCAGCTTTCTATGTATTACAAATTCTGATTATCAGTATACTTAAACAACTGTGGGATGTCAGCAGTCCAGAACTTATCCAGCCACTGGTTGAGTGTATCCCTCTCACACCTTTTCAGGTCATTAAAGTGGTGCCTACACTGTTCTCCAGTGCATGGAATGCCAGTCACACTGGAGACAGCCTTGGGCAGACTATGCTAACCCTCAGACTTGTACTGTGAGCCAGTATAGTCCCCCTGCAAAAGCCTTCCACTGTAGAGTTTTACAGAAGTCCATTGACGATTCTAGACTCCTCAACTCCCCACCTCCACACCATAAATCGAGCACCTTCTCTTCTACCACCAAACATGTCCAACCAGGGAAAACAGCAATAGCTAGAAATGATTTCCCACTAATGCATGTTATCACATTTACTGATAGCGCGCAAACTTGAATAATGATGCCAACAACTTTTGCGAGATGTTAAGTGGAGAGCAACAGTGTCAAGCATTGAGGAAAGCAATTTTGGAAACTGGAAGGTTAATCTCACACTTGGCATTAGTTTGAGGGTTGTTTGTTGTTGTAACTGTTAGGTGATTTAACTTTACAGACATGTACTGGGGACATAAATTTCAAGACCTGACACATTTTTGGCTTGGCTTTATATACTGATAAAACTGATTTTTACAACATGGGATTCAAATCTATGCATAACAGACAAGACATTTTTTTCCAGAGCGGTGATTTTCCATCCTTGCCACAGAAGAAGTGCTTTTCAGACATACTCATGAATTATATTTAAACACACATGACAGATTGACTGGTTAACCATGCATGTGTGTGATGTGACAAGGTCCTGGTTTATACATTCAGGTGTGTATAAGTCTTATTAAAGTCTGAAGCCCATCCAAGGTGAGGTAGCACAATTATAATTACCGACACATATTAGTCAGTGCACCCTCAGTCATACATAGCGGCAGTGGTCACAAAAGCCTTTTACCTGGTTCATCTTATAAGTAAAGGGATTGCATCCAGAAAAAAGGAGGTTATTACTGCTCTGTAGTCCTCCCTCATTAGGCCAATAATTGAGTATAACACCCTGCTTGGTATGTACCTCTCCAAACATCTGCACCAACTGGAAAGGCCACAGAAATACCTCACAAAGAGAATCCATGGCCTCCAACACCTGTCCTATGTGAACAGGCTCAAATCACTATCACTCTACTTGGTATCATACAGAGCACTCAGAGGTGATTTGTGGCTTGCCTACAACACAATCTCGGACCCTGCCCTACTAGAGATGCTCCATATCCATAAGTCTAACTCCTCGCTCATTACCCATTTGAAAGGCCTAAATCTAATATGTGACATCAACAAAACCTGCTGGGGGAACAGGTTTGTCTCCCAGAGGCTGCCCCATCTCTGGAACAGACTTCCCATACACGTCAAACAGAGTACCTTGCTGACCCTCTTCAAGCGCAACCTTGATGAATGGCTGGGAAACCACAAATTTGTCCCAGGGATTCCACCTGTGCCCCTCATTGACAGGGGCAACAGGTGCTGACTGAGGGTTATTTTTTCTAGATAAACTCTTTGCTAGGCTTGTAAGAGCCCCAGAGCCATTAGCCTAGTAATCTCCTATGATCCTACGATACATATAACTCATATGAGCTCCACTGCTAAACATACTTATTGTTATTTATAATTATGTTTAAATTATGTGTTATTTAATATAAAATGAAATGTAACAAAAGTAAAGATATTTGGAATTTCATGTATTCAAACCCAGGACCTTCTGTATTCCAGCCCTATACTTAAACTTGCTGCCACAGGAATAATATATACATTTTCCTATTCATTATAACTTCTGTGTGTTAACCGCCATGCAACACCACTTAGCGTGTTTGCTTGGTGCTCAACATACTTGATAGAATGTATCCATTTTGAAGTTGTCTACTGTCTGCTTCCTCTCTGCAGGTGTTCTAGACCTGCAGGTGTTGGGGAAGATTTCTAACTACCTGCGAGATGGAAAGCAAAAGAAGTAACAATGTATCCTTCCTGAAATGAAGAATATCTGCATCCTGCCTGTAGGTGTTCTGTCTGCTTCTTCTGTGGGCTACAAGTCTAGGTTTGCATGATGGTAAGTGTTGTGCAAATAAGTTAAGCAAAGCTCAACTTATTTTAGCCATGTGAGCAGTATTTATTAAGTTTCATCCATAAAAGACAAAGGTAGGACTTGAACCATGATCTACAGATAGCAGATGCTGTGTGAATCAACATGTTTAGCAGATGAACTACACACACAGGTGATTCACAGGTGAAGTTGATGTATTGGTTATCAGAGAAGTACATTACATGATATTTATTGTAATTATCCATTTTCCCATGTCTGCAATAAGCTGTGCACCATGCAAATACTGACATTAAAAAAGAAAAGAAATATATAAATGAACAACACTACAAAGTATATGTTAGTACACATGAAAGATTTTTATACACATCTGGATTTGAACTCTCATACCAATGAACCTTCAAAACACAGTAAGGGTGTCTTAGCCCTCTTTGCCACAGAAAGAACTCTACAAAGAATGAAATCATTGTGCTTACAAGCAATTGCAAAAGTATCCACAATATTAACAAGACATATGGCACCTCTACAGTTCTGAGTTGTTTCTACATGTATTACTTTCAGATGTAATGCAACGAGTGATCACATAACCATTTATGACTATTATTTGCAAAAATGCAGCTTCTGTCTTATCTTTGTATGGTGTTCAGGCTTCTCTTATCTGGGCAGTAATCTGAGACATTCAGCCTGTATGGCATTTTGTATCATTGTCTTTAAAATGTCTGAGAATATTAAATAGCCATAATATACAGTTTTCAACAAATGCAGGGGAGGTTGGATGTTACTGAACAAAAACTTTGAAATGGCTGATGGTTACTTACATTTAAAACCTTGATACAATTATTTTTACACTTTGTAAGTCTAATCTGAGTGACACACTCACTGGAGGTAAGGGAGTCTGCATTGCTCTTGTATTTCCCTTCTCCCTACCAATAATCATTCATAGCTGCAATTCATTAGCAGCAAATACTGAGGGAGTGCCTGCATTATGTTTACATTTGCGATATGGAGCCAAGAATTTGGGATTCAGCAGTTCTGATGAGTTCATAACTTATTTGTATATTCACCCTGCTCATAGGCCTGAATCTACATTATAAAAACTATGTAGCTATGGAACCTGAAGGATAGCAGACTTGTTTATGTGGATAACACAGAAGAAGATTGCTATTACTTTGGATTTATCTGCACAGAAGACTACTTATTTTGATAAGGTATGATTGCATTTTTCAGTTATATACTAGATATGCTCACATCACTAGGAAAAAAAAAAAATATATATATATATATATATATATATATATATATATATATATGGGTCTATCTTACCCAAATTCCATTTGGATGAGACGACTTCAATGAAAGCTGAATATTCCTAAACCACAAAGCACCGAACTTCTGTCACCGGGAAACAAACCACTTGGCCACCAGGTTAAACTGATACAATGCACAAAAATTAAACCCACCGAAATGAGGGGCTTCGCCCTCCCACCACCCTAACTATATATACCAGTTCTGAGATTGCACTACCTGGGCCAAAAGGGCAAGGTTCACCCTGGTGGCCAATGTCCTGCATTGTCAATGACGCAGGGCTGTTAGCTTTCTAGGTTCGCCCATAAACACATCTAGGAGAGTGCTGTCCACAGGTAGAGGTGACTGGCAATTACATAAAAATTAATATGTGGTAAATGTGTACACATGTTTTTGAGTCAGTTTGTTTGATAGCACTTATAACAATTCATTGATGTTTTATTCCTTAGTTTGCTATAGAAATGTAATGTGTGTTGTTTTGGGGTTGGGGAAGCCAAGTTTCCTCTCTGTGTCGCCACAACCAAAATGTTTTTACAGAGGTTTGCTTTCCTATTGTTGCTCCTTATTTTGGATCAAACCTTGGTTTGTGTGTGACTGTGATATGTTACAGCCACATAACCCTTTTTATATTTGGATAACTTGAAAGTTTTTGGTTTCTCCAGTAGGGAATATTGAAAAACTAATAATATGTGTTATATCTAAGCAGGACTTTTAATTGTATGTAGTATCCTTTTGTGTTTTATGTCACATAGGACTATGGCACCCAAGAGTCCCTTCCCGGCAACTCACTTTTCAGTGACACTGAAAACAGAGTGATCATCCAAGCCTTTTGTCACCATGGTGCCTTTCTGCTTGAGAGAGAATATGGGGATATGTCTGGAAGAATGCAGATTTGGAACCAGATAGTAAACGATGTGAATATTGTTGGGGGACACAGCAGGACATATTATCAGGTGTGTCACAGGGCCACTGACATGATTTCATTGGGTTCAGATGAGAGCAGTTGCAGTGGCCCATGGACAGCTGCCTACTGGGGCGAGGCCTGCTACAGAGCCACTACTAACACTAAATGAAGAGTTCCTGTCCACTATCAGGGATCTAGACAGCTCAGTGGAAAGTGCACAACAGCATGTGATTGATGTTGGTGCTGCTGTTTTAGGGAGGGCAAGTATATCCCAGGAGGAGCTTCCAGGTAGGCTTACCTATGTCAGTTTTTAAATATTTATTGTATAGTAAATACTGAAAGCAATACTTTTTTGGGGGGAGAACTAACTATAGATTGATATAGGTAACACATTCTGGTTCATTACCCATGGGCTTTGGGTGGACTTGTCATCCAAGTTTCAGTTAAATGTATTGGTAATGAACGGCCAGTACCCCCCCCCCCATGTTATTGTTATTGCGATGATGGTATCCTTGCATTTTGTATAACTTCTTCCAGGACCATCCCCCCTAGCAAGTGTGGAGTCATCTGTGCATGGCAAGTCAAACATTTTTATTTCAGTACAGATGAACATTCCACAGAAGTATTCATTTATCCATATGTATGAGGTGGCTGTTAGGACTGTGTGTGTATTGCTATACCATCTGTAATAGTGGCACCAGTCTTAGTTTGTTAGAATATATTGAACTGTAGTACTGTAACTATTAATTTCTTTCCTGTGTATGTTGCTTATTATCACAAGTGATCCTGACAGTGGAAGTGTAGGACTCTTATCACCTGATGTCAGAATATCAGCAGAGTCTGATGATGGTGGTCAAACAAAGGCACAATCAGGTGGTGCAGAGGTTGAATCTGACACTGAGGTTGATATTCAACCATCACCTGTAATTCCAGTCAAACGAGACAGTATGCCTATGCAAGCCCATTCCAGTCAGACCTCAGATATTGGACAGGTGGAGAGTGAGGCACTTGATCAGGGTAGTGTGGTTACTGTGGCTTCAGTGCCTGTTGCTTCTGGCCATAGCCAAAGTGTGGGTGAGGTGACATGCTGGAGGGTTAGAGTTGCTCAGATGAGTCCTACTATCCACCCTATACCTCATCTTGATGTGTCTTTCCATGCCACTCAACTTATATTTAGGGCCGTTGTGGAGGCAGGCATGTTCCACTAGGCCCTCCGAGGAAATACTTAGGGTTGTAGATGTGGCACAGGCGTGACTGCCTCCACCATGTTGCTGATTCAATGGATAAAATGAATGACACACAGCAATCGGCAGCATCTGTGATGGAACATCTGCTGGAAGGGGGACAGCATCCATGAGGGCTTAGGTCAGCCTCATCATCTGATGTTAGCCAATGTGGCCATACCCAATCACACTCCCATGGTGGCACTACTTCCACTGCTGTGTTCGTGGTTGAGTTGTCCACACCCAAATGTGGCAGACCATAGGTCATGGTCCTGGGCATACTCATGAGGAGAGCTCATCCAGCAGACATTAGTCACATTCAGGTAACAGCAGTGCATCTTACCATGGGTGTAGATGTGCTAGTGCAACTCCTGGCAGAGCCAGTTCTCAGGGCTGGGGATGACAACAATGAACTGTCATCTCTACCATGCATGGCTCAGACTTGTCTGACACAACAGGACATAGATCTGGCACAGTGCTTGGCTGTGTTCTTGCAGATACTCACACACCAATTTCACCAGGAGTGCCCTTACAGACACACACTCACACATTAGAGTTACATGGGTCAGCTCATTCTGTCTCAGTGGCCATTCGATATTTTATCCAAATGTCTACCTGTTTTACTTGCTTACTCACATGCACTCACTTTTTGTGTCAGCCTAGGCCTCTTGCCTCCCCCCCACACAACACCCTGTGCAAATAGTAACTATGCTATATCCTTGTTTATTCTCCTTTAGATTCAAGGATACATAAGTCTTTTGTCTGATGGTCCGAGTATATAGCTGACTTATTGCTTAGTATATCTGTTTCTGTGATGCTGTTTTGCAAATTGTACTGCTTTCTTACAGGTTTTTGTAACGTATGCATCCCTCCCAAACTCTTAGATCAACAAAGTTGGACCAATCTGTAAATGAAAGTGTGACAAAAACCCAACAAGTTTTTAAACAATTGTGGTCTGACAGACAGATGATGAACTAACAGGTTTTACATTACTATTTTTATGTTTGTGCTTGAGGGATATGAAGTCTGAAAGTGAAATGTGTGTCATTATTTTCTAACTTCATTCTTTAATGATTTACTGTTACAAACATATGTGGCCAAAATGTGGACATTCAGTGAAAATCTGTTCATTTTAGATGTAAGGCGTACTAGCTGATGCAGGGCACATATATTCATATAAGTCAGTGCTGTCACATCTTGATGTAATTGCTGTAAAAATAGGCAACCTTATACTTATGTACATTACTAAGTAACAGTATGCAAGGATATGCCATTCATTTGTATTCTTTTTTCTATTCCATGGTCAACTTGCCTTGGAAATCCAGCAGTTGCAAGAGTTTTAGTTCAGGACTGACATTGTCTGAGTCTTGCAGTATACAGCCATTACATAGGTAAGTAAAGGTTGTGAGTGTTGCCTGGCATCAATGTTACTGTATGTATGTGCACAGGATAAAGGTTTTAGCCCCTTAGGTGGTGAGTGTGTGTATCTGTTTCCTCTTTGTCAGTGCAAGGCCATATTGTGCACATCTACATCTGCCTACACCCACACACACAGTGGCTGTTGGTTCCCCTCTGACTCCTCACTTGGCCCTTCCCTTTGCAGTTCCTGTTGAAGCTGTTCTCTTGGCATAAAGTTGTGAAACATGGCATAAATGGAGAATATTTCAGCACATGTATTATTTATGTATTGACATTTATTGACCAGGAGAGTCCATTGGGCTCAATGACCCATTTTCAGTGGAGGACCGGGAAGAAAAGCTCCATACAATAACAGAAATGTTTACATAACATCAGCTTAACTTTGAAAGTCAAGAAAGTTTTTTACATAATACAAATTGAAGTAGATATACAAGACAAATACGTATTATATAGGTATACAATACAAGAAAATAAACCCAGTGTGTTAAATTTTTAGTAATTCTGTTTGCATATTCTCATATGTAAGAATACTGTTTAATCAATTCTGTTTATTCAGCCACAGAAATAAAGAAAGCAAGAGAGATTGGATACGGAGACAGATAGTGTAAATTGCAACTATATTAAGTTAGTAAAAGTATTTGTAGAGTATAGTGGCCAAAACATTTAAGGTGGTTTAATTATATGACTACAAGAACAGACAAGGTTATTGAGATAGTGTTCTTTTAGGGCAAATTTAAATGTTTTTAAAGAGTCTAGTTGAGTAAGAGAGAGGGAGTGCATTCCAAAGTTTGGCAATGACATGGGAATAGATACATTGTCCAGCTCTTTTGTTGGGTTTAGTTATGGTTAAGAGTTGTTTTTTAGAGGACCTAAGATGCCGAGTAGGGGTGTGTGTATTATAGTTTGAAAGGATGGGCAGTAGTTTGGATTATTTAGTAGTTTGTGGGTAAGAGTAAGTTGGGGGGTAATGTAGGTAATGAGGGAACTCAAACCAGTTTATAGATTTAATGGCCAGGCAATGATGTGTGCGAGTTGGCATGTTGGAGACAAACTTGGCTATTTTATAGTAGCACGACTGCAGTTTGTTCAGGAGAGATGTGTGTAGGTTAGTGAAAATGGGGCAACCATAGAGGAGGGAGGGTAGAAGTAGACTATTAGCTAGTTTCAACTTGGTAGACTTATCCAAATAGAGTCTATGCCTGTAGAGTTTGCCAAGCTTAAAATGGGTCTTTTTGATTGAGTTGAGTATATGATTCTCAAAGGATAGTTTGTCATCAGTTGTGATGCCAAGTAGTTTGACTGTTTTTACAATTTTAATTTCTGTATTGTTTTGAGAGAATATTTTAAAGTCTAGAATTAGAAGTTTGGTTGTGAAGAGTAGAAGTTTTGATTTTTTGGGATTAAGTAGCAGTTGAGCTTCATTAAGCCAGGGTTCGATGGCAGCAAATGCATTTTGTGTTAACTTTAGGAGATCTGAGGTGTTGTTAGAGGATGTAATTATAGTTGAATCATTCACGCATTGAATGAGTGTACTTTGCAGGGATGCTTTATAGAGATTATTAATAAATATGTTAAAAAGAAAGGGCCCAATAATAGATCCTTGGGGAATGCCTGTGTTGTTGAGTGGGTAATCGGATTGCTTATTTTGCCATCTAACAGATTGTTTCTGTTGTCTAGGTAGTTATGGAACTAGATTAGAGTGTGTGGGGAGCAGTTTATGGTCTCAAGTTGTAAAAGTAGTTTTGAGTGGGACACTGTATCAAAAGCTTTTGATAGGTCTAGTAGGATCACTGATGTTAGTAGGCCTGCATCAAGAGCTTTGTATACAGTGTTGGTAAATGACAGTAAGGCTGTTGTTGTGCTGTGTGCTGGCCGAAAAAACATGTTGGGTGGGTGCAAGTAGGTTATTGTCTGTGAGATCTTTTAGTAATTGAGAATGAATACACTTTTCTAGAATTTTAGCTAGAGGTGAAAGTATGGAGATGGGCCGGTAGTTAGATAGATCACTGGTGTTACCGCCTTTGTGAAGGGGAGTAATAATTGAGTTTTTCCATAGTTGTGGGACATATGATTCAGAGATTGATCGGTTAATGAAAATGCTAATTGGAAGAGCTATAGAATCTGCTGCAAGTTTTAAGCTTGGAGGCCATCGAAGAGGGGGAGCATGGTTTTAGTTTTGAGAGCAGTTTATGAACTAGAGCAATGGGTACTGGTTGTAATGGCACTTAGGCACCTCACCTAAGTGTCATGTTTAATCATAGCCTCACCTCAGGTTTCATACCCACTGAGTGGTGCACAGCTACAGTTATCCCACTCCACAAGGGGGGATCCACCTTGGATCCCGGAAACTACCATCCCGTCTGTCTGACAAGCCTTATCTGCAAGGCCATGGAGCGTATTATCATGGAACTTATAAACAAAGACATTGGCAACCTTCAAACACTGGACCCCACCCAGTTTGGGTTTGTGAAGGGCCGATCTTGTCTCCTGAACCTGATTGACTTCTTTGAATCAGTCTCCAGAGCGATGGACAAGGGTAAGGTGGTCCACACAGCCTATCTAGACCTTGCCAAGGCCTTTGACACCATCCCCCACTCTGGAATCATAGATAAACTTACTAAGCTGGGCATTAATCCCTACGTCACCCAATGGGTTGCTAACTGGCTTACTGATAGAACCCACACTGTAAAAGTAGCCGACTCCAAATCCAGCTCCAGACAAGTGACAAGTGGAGTACCTCAGGGTTCAGTCCTGGGACCGCTCTTGTTTGGCATCTCCTTCTCTGAAGTACAGGCCAACACTAAGGGACTCTGGATAACAAAGTTTGCAGATGACTGCAAACTGGGAGCCATTATTGAATCCCCAAATGATATGGATACTCTACAAAAGGGCCTTAAAGAAACAGATGCTTGGTGCCAGAGCCATGGGTTCAAGCTCAATGCCAAGAAATGTATAGTTATCCCCTTTGGGAAAAAACATGTATCCGTGAATTACCATATAGGTGGCAGTACACTAAACACCGAAAGTTTGATAAGAGACTTAGGGACACAGGTGGACAGTGGTCTCACCTTCGATAACCACATCGCCACAACAGTCAGGAAATCCTTCTATGTGGCACTCCTCATCACTATGGGCTTTTCATCCAGAAAAAAGGAGGTCATTGTCCCACTGTACTCATCCCTCATTAGACCCATTATAGAATACAATGCCCCGTTTGGTATGTACCTCTCAAGACATCTGCAACAACTGGAAAGGCCACAGAAATACCTCACTAAAAAATCACAGGCCTAAAGCAGATGCCCTACACTGACTGCCTTAAAAAACTCCAGCTATACTCTGTCACATATCTTCTACTCAGAGGCGATCTTTGCTTAACATACAAGGCCATGTCAAACCCAGAGCTGTTGGACATGCTACACTTAAAGAAATCCCAATCCCTCAGAGCCACATGCTCCAGGGATCTAAACCTTGTCATCACAATAAACAAAACATGCTGGAGGGATAGGTTGCTGACCCAGAGACACCCTAGACTCTGGAATAGATTGCCCATACATGTCAAGCAGAGTGCCTCTTTGGTCCTCTTCAAAAGGAACCTTGACAATTGGATGGGAGAAAGGAAATTCACCCCAGGGATCACGTCAGTCACCCTGCTAGACAGGGGTCTAGGGAAGTAAATAGTGTGGGAAGAAATAGCCAGGGAATTGTTATGGCTAGGTTTGTATAGGCCCTAGGGCTGATAGCCTAGTACCAACCTATGAACCTATGAACCCATGTAAATAGAGGAGTGGAAGGGTTTTTCTTGGAATTGCAGTTGATGAGGGGGGAGAGGTTAGAGAGTGTATTGTCATTTATGTTGCCAATTATACTTTTGTTAGTTTGTAGAGAGAAATCATTAACAAGTTTTTGAATAGTATCAATAAAATGAGAATTGAAGGCTTGGGCAATTTCTTGAGGGCCATTGTCAGGAGATGGGGATGGGTTGTGTTGAGTACCAGGATTTAGGAGAGAGGAAACAGAGTACCAGAACAATCTGGGGTTATTTTGTTGGGTAGGGAGTTTAGTGGAGAAATAGCATTTTTATCATTGATTACTTGCTTTTTGGCATTGTTACAGAGTTGTTTATATCTGAGTTCAAGTAGTGGGGTTCTGTTTCTATGCCATTCCTTCCAGGCTTTATCCCTGGAGGTAAGTAACTGTTTAGTTTGTTTAGTTAGACATGGGGCATGGTTAGGCTTTACTCTTTTGGTACCTGTGGGGGCAAGACTGTCTAGAATATCTAAAAAGACTTTATTGAAGTAACTGACTGTTTCATCCAGTGGGAGAAATTTGGTAGGGGACCAGTTGTGAGTTTTTAGAGAATCTAAGAATAGTTGCTCATTGAAATGGTTAAGATTCCTAGATGTTTCTAGACAATGTGGTTTGTCTAAGTTGGTTTCTATGGGTATAAGCAGGAAGATGGTCACTAAAGGTATTGGGTAGGGTTCCCTGCCTTGGTGAATTTGTGAGGGTGTGAGATGGGTATCCAGTCTAGAGTTGATTCTGTTTGTTTTTTTTTACCTTATGAGTGGGGTTAGAGATGAGTTGAGTAAACCTGTGCAAGTTAATACTATTTACTGTGGAGTCAGGGATGAGAGTTTGCCAGTTTATATTTGTGTCACCAGGAATGTCTGTTTCATTTGATATATTGAGAGTGGTCCAGGATAGTAGATCTTCCAGAGTAGGTATGTTTTGACCTGAGGGAATATAGAGTACAGCAATACATAATTGTTTTCTGTTGTTGATGTGAAGGTTAACTAGCAATAATTCCATACTTCCAAATGTTGGTATAGGTTTATCATGTGGTGTAACAGCTGAAGTGTCACGGTAGATTAATGCAACACCTCCACCTTTTTTATGTAGCCGGTCATTTCTATGTATATTATATCCTGGAGAGATTATTTCAGTGTTAGCAATATGTGGTTTTAGCTAGGTCTCTGTGGACACATATACAGGGTTTGTACTGCAGGGCTCCCCCAGACATATCTAGGCACTGGAACCGGGACTTCAGCAGCCCAAACATATGCTCTATGATATTTCTTGTTTCAGTATGTGCCTCATTACAGTATGTGCCTCATTATAGCATTTTTCAGTTGCTTTGTGTGTATTTCTGATGGGCGTCATCATCCACAGTTGCACTGCATAACCTGCATCCCCCAGTAAATGATCCTGTGTGATATCCTCCTAGGGATACTTGAAAACATCAACTTCTTGTTCAAAACAGTGAGACAAAAATGTCAGATGTTTACAATCACAAACTCGTGGAATATCATTTTATCTCTCTTGGAAAGTAACCACTTGGCCACCAATGATAACATTACAAACAGAAGCAAATTACACCCAAGAAAGTGGGGAACTTTGCCACCCACACCCCCATGTAGGGGGTTGCACCCCCCATACCCCCCTTATACTTAAATATTCCAACTCCAAGATCACACTACAGCTGAGAAATGGCAAAGTTCACCATGGTAACCAAGTGGTTACTTTCCCAGAGAGGAAATACTATGTTCCGGGAGTTTGTGATTGTAAACTTCAGATGTTTCCATCTTGCTGTTTTGAACATCAATGAAATGGTACGTTGACATTATGAAGGGGACCCCCCCCCCCCAGTAAACATCTCATACAGTTGACAGTTGTGCCAGATATGTGAGTAGTGGTAATTTACTGTTGCCAGCAAACACATTCAGAATGATTCCCTTAGCATTACACATGATTTGGCAGTTAATGTAGTGGTAGCCTTTTCTATTTATGTACACCATTCTCTGTTCTCCATGTGGTGCTTTAATTTCTACATGTGTACTGTCTATGGCACCCAGGACTTCAGAGTAGTGTGCTACAAGGTAGAACTCCTGCATAGTTCTGGGTCTGTCCTCAGGTGTACGGAGAAAATATATATAGTCACTGGCATGTTGTAGCATAGCATTCAGGAATTGATGGTGGATCCTGGATGCTGATGCATGTGACACCCTCAGTATATCCCCTGCTGGTCTCTGGAAGGACCTTGGAACTAAAATTCTAAGTGCTACACATACCTCAGTCTCCACTATGATTGGTTCCCCTTGGTTTGCCCTTGCTCTCAGTTGAGGATGGCAGAGGTTGTAGAGTTCCTGTAGTTTGTCTCTATCCACCCTCTAGTGCTCTATACTTTCCACCTCATACAGATTATGAAAAGTTAAATGGGGTCTAAACACCCTTCTCCTTCTTGGCTGAGGTCTATTAGCAGCAGCGGCATAGACTTGGGCCTGTTGCACCTACACATGAATAAGAGCCACAGCAGCCCCTAACATTATTTCCATGTAGAGTAGTTTCTATGTCTGTATCAAAATAGGTTTTGGAATTTGCAGGCAAAACCTGCACTAAGTCTATACGGTTGCTTTATAGCTTGTTGAATAGTTCCTCTATCTTGGATTGGCTGTTTAGCATACAGTTCAGCTGCTTATGCTGTAATTAGCATGCCATGGTGTTTACTGTGTTTGCGCAGCTCTACACAGCATGTACAGCTACTTACAGAATACAAAAAAGCATATTATCATGTGCATGTCACACCACAAGGTGCACACAGTTTTAGTGGCCTGTGTAGGCTTTGTTGAATCTGTACCTCTGTCTGTTTTGAAACTATGAGTCTCTGTAATTTATTTGTATAAGAATGAAAAGCCACACCTATTTGTATGATAAACCAACAAATACACCTGTAGAATTCAAAAGAAATGACTGCCAGAATATGGGGACTTGCTCTGCCACCATGAATATAAAAATTTACCTTACTTTCAAATTGTCAGCAGTGACATTTGATAGTAATTAACTTCTGAGACCTAACTATCTACCCTCCCCCCCAAGTCACTGTTCACTAAAGAAAGTGAGATGCTAAGTTTCTGTTTTTCACTGTAGTTCAGTTGTCCTCTGAGTAAACTGGGCTCACACCATTACCTGTACCTTGGCAAATTCTGTAAAATATGACAGTCTGTGGTGGAACCCTACACTTACTTCCACTGACAGCTGGCAAATAAAATTAGTACATTCATTTCACAAAGAAAACATTATGTATTATGTATTATGCATTTTGTTCCATTTTGTCTACAGCAAATGATGGCATTTAGAATTCAATGGAAAACATACCTTCAAGCGAGCAGTACCAAGAAAGGTGCCATATAGACACATTAAAACACAGCATGCTTGAAAGACTATCAATGTGCCCAGCAGTTCTGCTTAACATTTTGTGGGCTGGGCTCCCTATGCACACCAGCATTTAAAGTTGTAATATCTGAGACTGTAATACCTATCTGAAAGGCCAAACATTTCAACACATTATGTATTAGCATGGCATGCAATAGTAGTTGTAATTGTACCGATTGAGAAATTTCTACTTCATTGTTATAGGATTTCCTCATCATATTTCTATAACTCCATGTTTAATGACAAGGTGCATTCTTTGCCTTGCTCGGTTTTTTTGTAATTATTTTTAGGGACAATCTTCCTTTCATTAGATCTACATTATGCATAACGCTTTGTCAAGCTGCATTGTTCGTATCCCACCTAATAAACCTCAGTGCTAAGATTCCCCTATAGGTGCTTCTTCCTGACAGTTTTGCTTTGCATCTGTTCCTAAAGCTGTGTAAAAGGCCATACTGTATATGCTGTAGCTGCCAATGACAATAGCTACTCAGTTCTGGAGGTGTAATACTGTGGCAGTCATCTAGAGCCCTCGTCTGAACAAGATACAAATCAAAGCACAAAGACTGTCTAACATGCTGTTTCATGTCATTTCAGGTACTCTGGACTTATTTATCAGGCCCCACCGTGCAGTCTTGTCCCTGTTTTAAATGACAATGTCCTACCTCCACAAATCAGTGGCTCTTGCCAAAGCCTCGTTCTCTGGAGTATTTCTGATGTTGTATTTCCAGTTTCCACTGGGGACAACTGGCATGTGGTAGGGTATTGTAGCTCTGCCTGCCCTAGGGGAAGAGAAAGCAGGTCTCCTTATTTCCTAACACACTTCTCCCCTGCTCAGCAGGTAATGCTTCTGAATTTGACGCTGATGTAGCACAAAGCAGCCTAAAAAAATCATATCTAATTTTAATGCATTTGTGTGGCATTCTTATCTCATTTCTTTAAAGTGCAAAAATATAGTTATCTACCTGTTAAAAGATGCTCCTGATGTGCAAAGAAAATAATTACAATTCTAATAATGCTAATAGCACTAATGAGTATAAAAGGCACACAGATGTAGTGTTTCTCACAGGGGTTATAACAAGTTTTGTGGAGTCTGTGATGTGCCATAAAAATTGGTCCCATAACAGGCTTAATGTGTTCATTGTAAGGGAACACCATCAAAATGAATACAGTTTTTCAGGGATGATGTAAAATGAAATAAAAAGAGGTGTAAGACTGCAGACTTAATTTATGTGTGGAAATCTGGAGTCAAGAATACTTATAGAGTTCCTTGAGGCAAGACATGTTAACAGAAACCGTCTCCAACTGTTTATGCTTACTTGAGTAATTGCTAAATAATTCCACCAGAGACCAAGCAAAAATTCTGAGCTGAATCAACCTTTAACTTAGTTATATGACAAAGGGTAACTTTATGGATAGCTCTGGCATACTTAATTCAATAATTTCTTTAATTCTGAGCTGCAGTTTAAAGATACAGATTTGTAGTACCACACTATGATTCAAGAAAACCCATCTGTGGTCTGCTAGGGGTGCATGTATCCACAGAATAGTTTTTATTTTGTAAATGACGTGCACAGTGTAAACTTAAAATAGTATAAGGTTAACAGGCAGGCCTGCCAGTTGCAAGAAGTAATGTACTAATGCTAAGCTACTACTGCTTTCTACAGACTGAACATTTTTTTTTATTTACTGACAACACGACTAGCATTTGGTCTTTCTGGCTATTTATTAAGCAGTATCTCAAATCATCAAAACATTTTACTTTGCAGCTTGAGGCACAGTGTAAGTAGCAGTCTGTATGCTGGCTTGTGAAATATGTGACTTCAGGGCAATGCAGGAAAATGAGAGAGACAGAAGTACCATGCACGCACACACACACACACACACACACACACACACACACACACACACACACACACACACACACACACACACACATGCACACATGCACACACACACACGCAAACACACACTCTCTCTCTCTCACCCATACATGCACTTATGCACATGCACACACACACACACACACACACACACACACACACACACACACACACACACACATAAGTATATATGCAAAAAAATACATCCTTTTGCATGCACATGGTAGCTGTCTGGTCAGAGCAACAATGGGTATTTGTACAGGAAGCAATCCTTTCTCCTTCTCAGAGATACTGATATCATAAAGCAAAATGACTGAGTCTATTTAATAGTCATCATATGCCTTTTTCTGTCTTGTCTACAGTTAAGGAACACAAACATAATGCAGAAAGGCAAATATTACTGGCATCTATGAGGACCTAGTGAGCCTTAGTGGAATATTTTCCTCCCATGAGTAATCTTGAGATTGCGTTTAACCTATGGTACATCTCTTTTTGCTGCTTCCATGCCAGATTTACTCTTCTTGTCCTATATATTCTCCCTTTTTTATTACACTGCTTAGGTATAACTGCAGTCTTCTTCACCTCTGCATTAGTTTTACTGTTCAGTGGTTGCCTTGCATTAGCCTATCTGGCCTCACTTTAGGTGGGTCCTCTGGCTCTTACGACAGGAATTTGGTGCAGAAGGTACATTATGTAATGGTTCAAGGGCAAACTTTTGTGATACTGTGGACACTGGTGTGTTGGATTTTTTTTTATTTTCATTGTAAATGCTAGCCAGACTTCTCTCTAGCATAGGTATTTGATTACTTAGCTTAAGAGAAACATGTATATTGTCATGTGACTTGCACAGTTAATATCTGCTCATGCTCATCACTGTTCAAGACAATACTGGAGATGCTACCAAGCTTACTGCTGGGGTCTCAACAAAGCACCTTATCTACAGTACTCCCCAGAGGTTGGGAGAGGTTGTGCATTCTTCAAAGTTCTTTTGAGCCATTCTCTCTCTCTCTCTCTCTCTCTCTCTCTCTCTCTCTCTCTCTCTCTCTCTCTCTCTCTCTCTCTCTCTCATGATTACAAACATCCAGTATGCTACCATTTTTCTTGTATGTTTTATTGCAGTATGTATCCAGCATTTTTAATACCTTTCAGTATTACTGTTGAGATAGGCCTGGACCGAGCCTGTAATTAGTCAGCATTGATCAGTGCACTACTTCAGTAAACAAATATATGTAAATGGACCCTATATCGCATTAGTTACAGTTCTTTTAACCGCTCCACCATGGCTTAGAACTTCATTAAGCATAACAGAAGAGGTCTTGTGAACTACCTTTGCAAAGGAACACCATCTTCCTGTTTTCAGCAATTTATACTGTTTGTCATGTGTTGCAGCATCCCCATTAATATATTTATGTATGTGGGCATAGAATTATGTTGTGAAGTTATCTGTCATGGCAATATGTGGGGTGAAGCCACTATAAGTGAATTTTGAAACTTCATCATAGAATTTGATAACATTAATACATTTGAAATCCTTGAAATCTGAGATATCTGTTTCAGTGGGTTTAGTGATTTGGAAGGTCAAGGTAACTAGTTTATGATGTGACTTAACCAGAGAAAGAGATACCAGGGGAACAGTGCTCAAAGAACCTTTTTATAAGGTCAAGAATATCATGTCCTGTAGTGGGTTTGTTAATTTTCTGGTACAGAGAGTTTTTATAGGTAAGCTATATCCTACATTGGAGGTAAAGGTACTTCAGTTTATTGCGAGGTACTTAAAGACTCCCAAAACAATGGAGTTCAAGTACTTTTAGGAATATTACATGATTTTCAGGGGACATAGAGGGTGTCTTGTAACAAGCTTTAAACTGGTAGTTGGTCCTGCTTAGTGTAATTTGGAGCTCAATGTGTTTGGTTTTTTGGTTGCTGGGAATTTGTCCAAAGATGATATGACCCCTAACAAATATGGAGATCCCACCACAGTTGTCATCAGGTCTAAAAGCATGGTTGGTTAAAACCCAAGTATGAGTGGAGTGAGGGAGTGCTTTGGTAACATTTTAACTAAGTTTCAGTAATTATGCAGATATGGGTATGTTCCAAATGCAGGAGAGACACAAGACCAGGTAGTATGTTTTTGAGAAGTCTGACACTCTGACACTGAGCAGAGGCACCCTAATAAGATCCTGTTTTGGATTTGATACGTTAGTTAAGCATGGCTGGCCATTAGCAGGACTTTGTCTAAAAAGCCACAATGAGGGTGACAAAGGCTTTTGCTGATATGCTGATGCCTTGGAATGAGAGGTGCAGGCCATCCTTTCCATAGCAGGTAGGACTAGCGAGCATATCTTCCCATGTTCCATAGCAGGTAGGACTAGCGAGCATATCTTCCCATGTTGATACATACTGGGTCTCTCTGCAATGACTTCATCTTCTTAGACAATTTTTGGAGGCAGTTATCTTTTTTCTTTGTACTTAGACATTCTTGAAGAAGGAAAGATTTCACTCAGAGCCAGAGTCTTACCTGCATTTATGACATGCATGGACAGTTTTGATGTCTCCCTGCATACCCCTCAGGGTTTTGCATCCCAAGTCATTCACCTCCATTATCATGTCATAGTCATATCTGAGGGGGTGAAAGGATCTTAATGGCCCTTGAGATATCAGAGACCATTGCACCCGAAAGACAACTTACTGTTACCCTGTCATTGTATAGCTTAGTGAGAGGAGAAACAGTGTGCCTGACTATAGAGTTACTGATTACTAAAACATTTCTATGTTTAGAATGTACAGATTTACTGGATTTGAAGTAATTTAACTTTTTATGACTCTTTGTTGAACTTGTGCCTGAAGGTTTTGTGTTGCAGGATTTTGCTAAAATCTTGACTTCATGGATCTAGGAGGTTTTGGCGATGACTTTTTTATAGCCTCATCATAAGACATTTAAGTGTGGGTTGGTATAAAGTACAGCTGTTGTATGTATTGTTCACAGTCTGTGTTTTATTGTGACAATAAGGCTTCCATAATATTAAATATTTCCATCTCTCACAAACAGAATTTCTTGTGTTAATTAACAGTTCATTTTCTGTGAGCATAAGGCAGTTTCTACACATCCTGTGGATACCAAGAGATATGAGACTGAAAATGGAAGGGAAACAAGCAGACTGACCTTTCATCTTCATAAAGGACTATGCAATAAACATCTAGGAAGACATGAATGAGACAGTGCTAGCTAGTTTGCCCCCAGTCACAATCCGGCTAGGGTGTGGTGCCTAACTCTGATCAGCCATCTTGTATCTGCATCAAGTATTTTGGAAATAATGGCTGTCTTACAGAAGTAGTACATTAAGAAATTAATTGTTTCCTACACTCAGCAATGTATTTTAAAAGCGTAAATTTTCTGAAACTTGTCAACCTGGAAAAAACATGGGCCTCAAATATAAACCTTTCAAACATTCAGAAATTCAGACAACTTAGGAACCAAGCCAAATACCAAATTAAATTAGGGGAAAAAAACATTATACAAACTTCCCAAATAAAAATTGCCAGAACCCCAAAATATTCTAGTCTTCCATAAATCAGCTTATTTATTTCAGCCATTCAACAAAGCTCTCACCTACGCTCAAATCTAACAACTCAGTAAACATTGCTGATGAATTTAACTCTAACTTTATTAACTCATTCTCTACCTTATTCAAACTGTCTTCCTAAAACAATACCCAAACCACAACTCAACCTACTATCCATTCCCATCACCACTCTCTTTCCAGCAAGCCGCCACTGCAACCATCTAAAAACTAAAACTAAAACTTGCCTCTCTAGCTTCAGGTTACTGAAAATAGCAGTAGAGACTATAGCTTAACCTGTCTCATTTCTAATGAATTGGTCTATCAATGAATCTTATGTACTACTCCTATGGAAGAAATGTTACATCCATCCCATCCACAAAGGTGGGCATTCCACCAAACTCAGCAACTACTGGCCCGTTGTCATTTTCTCCCCTTATTAAAAATACTCGAAAATTGCATTCAGATCAAACGCCTGCATTATATCACACAAAACACACTCCTCTTTCCTTCACAGCATGGCTGTAGTCCCTACCATAGCAACTGCCCTCCTTAGCTTTACCGACAGTTAATGCCAAGAGGAATCAAGGTAACTTAGTATCAGTCCTATTTCTTGATCTATTTAGTGCTTTTAAAACTGTCTTTCACTCCCTTTTCTTTCAGAACTGTCTAATCTCGGTCTCCACAGTTCTTTATCCTGGTTCTTTTGCTACCTCTGTAATAGAGGCCCAATAGTGAAGTGGCTCTCACGGACATCTCATCCTTTCTCCCACTTCCTGTTGGAGTCCCACAAGGATCTGTTCTGGGGTCTATCCCATTCATCTTTCCTCATGACTTTAACAATGACTAGCAAAAATGCCACTTTAGTACAATACAGTACAGTACACAAATGGCACTATCCTCATCTGCTCAGCAAATAATCTCGATACCCTAAAAAACTTACAGAAGACAGTTGAAGAGAAACTTTGCTAACAACCTCCTAGCTGTTCCTCACACTAACCAAACTAATTATTTTCATTGCCAAGCATATTGCAGTTGAAAAACCCTCCTTCCACTGCTTACTCTTCCAAAAATATTAAAATCATACTTGTCACACATCCTAAACTTCTAGGAGTTTACATAGACGAAGGCCTAAAATTTGACTTCCACATTCAACATATAGTGAAAAAAACACACCATAACTAAAGACTCTATAGGACAAAACCTTATTCAACTGACACTGCAAGAAAACATATTGCCTCTTTCCCCTCCTCCTGACTACTGTCCTTTACTCTGCACCTATTCTGACACCATCTGACCAACTCAGCTAAACAAGCTGAGTAGAGTCACAAAAAGGTAACACAATTTGCAGCCAACTTCCCCATAGATCCCAACATTGTTTGGCTTTTGGAGACCTGTAATGGTTAGAACTACCACATCTTGTCACATACTCCCAACTTCCTATTATCTACAATCTAACCTACAAACCAAGTGACTGTCCATCACTTGCCAATGTTGTACAGCTGTAAAATCCATCTACATCATTGCTGTCTACTGACAAATTCCTAGCACATATATATCTAAACCCAGCAACTCTGCAGGAATTCCTTCTACTGTCATCAGGTAGCCAAAATCTTGAATTCCATCCCTCTAACACTAAAGTATCTCTGCTCCTTAAAGTCTTTCAAATCACAGCTAAAGTCCCACTTCTTCAATTCTTGGCTCTGCAAATGTACTACATCCACATCATGTCCCCTACTACACACACACACACACACACACACACATATCTATGGGTGAGAAGCATGGCGCACACACACACACACACACACACACACACACACACACACACACACACACACACACACACACACACACATATCTATGGGTGAGAAGCATGGCGCACACACACACACACACACACACACACACACACACACACACACACACATATCTATGGGTGAAAAGCATGGCGCGCACACACACACACACACACACACACACACACACATATCTATGGGTGAGAAGCATGGCGCACACACACACACACACACACACACACACACACACACACACACACACACACATCTATGGGTGAGAAGCATGGCGCGCACACACACACACACACACACACACACACACACACACACACACACACACACACACACACATCTATGGGTGAGAAGCATGCACACACACACACACACACACACACACACACACACACACACACACACACACACACACACACACACACACACACACACACACACACATACACACACACACACACACACACACACACACACACACACACACACACACACACACACACACACACACACACACCATACCCTCCCTCCTATTATCTGGACGAATGACTTACTTTCTACCACTCATTTTCTATTCTCATCTCACCTCTGACTTTCCCTTTCATGTCCTTCCCTCAACTATTCCTCTCATTCTATTCTTATTACAGTTTCATCATTTAGATTGCAATCATCACAGTACTACAATACTCTCATGAAAGGAACAGTGTTTAGTAGAAATAATAACAGAAAAAACAGACTGTAGCTTTATTACATTTACAATATATTCTAGCTTCACCATGGAATAATGTTGGAAATACTGTCTTACATTATTGTCTTTTTCATGTTGTGAAAATGAAGCCTTTCTCCAAAGGCCTCCACTGAAAATGAGTCCTGTGCCCAATAGGAGTTTAGTAGTAACAAAAGTAACAAATATGTATATACAGTATTTATAAGAGTGCAATCTTCTGTTGATGAGTCTATTCATCACCAAGTGACAGAGCCATTACAGCTGATCAAAATGTACTGGCTTTTTCAGTACAAGACAGTAGTTTGATGGTAATTGGGCAATATGCCCTTTTCCCACTGTAGTGAAATCTAGGAGCTAATATATATATGATTAGCAGGGGGTATGTAGGGTGCAAGGAAGCTTACCCCTGGCAAAAAAAAAAAATGGTTTCTTTTTTTGATCCTTTGTGGATAGATGTTTAGTGTTTCAGTAATTAGATGCCAATCATTGTGTGATTGACAAGTTGCTTTTTCAAATGAAGCTAAGATATATATCTATATATCTAAATAAATATATATATATATATATATATATATATATATATATATATGTGTGTGTGTGTGTGTGTGTGTGTGTATCACAGCCTCAGAGCAGCAACATAGCCCCATTTAGACATGAAGGCAGCAGCACATTCACATTGTTTAGATACTAACAACAAAAGCAGCATAGCTAGTGTTCGAAGTTCAACAGAGCATGCTAAATATGTTAGAGAATCGGTAATCCCTCAACCTCAGTGCAGCTTGACCCCCTTATTCCTGAAGAGACCTCACAGTCACTCCATTTACAGGTTTGGTGTAAAACTATCAGGTAAAAAACACTTGGTCACAAAGCACTTTAATGTTTGGTTTGTAAATAAAACAACTGAAAACTGATAAATCTGTTGTGTTGCCATATTTCCTTCTGGTGATTAATAGAAGCCACTTCTGTCAATGTATATGCCCTTCACAAGGCAACATCACCTTTACAAGAATGTTATGATGCTGAGGAATCATAGTCTATTACTGAAGCCATTTAGAAAAACCAGTCTCAGGTGACTGCTGTGTTTCAGCTGAATCGCATAAACTACTCCTATTTGCCTGTGTTAGCAGCTGTGGCTCACCGCTTTTCATGTTGCTTACTTTTATGTTTATTAAACTTCAAATTTTTATGTTTAGAAACTGAGTTCGAATTTTTACTTGAATACCCGTTATTTATACGAAACACTTGTTTGGTTTATTGGTCTGTGACTGCACGATCACACGCAATCCAGAGACAAGCCAACTGCAGTGATTTTCCACAGTTAGAAATATCTCTGCAATGGGCTGTCCCAACAGCAAATATGTATGCAAATAAGGCATTCCAGAGGAGCAGCTAATGCTAATTAGCCATGCACTCGCCACTGAAAATGCCTACAGTAAGTTAATTATGCAGATAAGCAATTCAGAGAATCAGTCATCTGTGTAAGTAGTACAGCTGGCCATGATAATTAAAATGGCCAAAGTGTTGCAGTCGCACATTCAAATCATTGAAAAAAACCACATTGCAGGTAGGTTTAGTGAAGTTCAGAGGAGAAGTAGTAGGGGATGGTGTGTGTGTGTGTGTGTGTGTGTGTGTGTGTGTGTGTGTGTGTGTGTGTGTGTGTGTGTGTGTGCGTGCCATGCTTCCCTCCCATAGATATATGTGTGTGTTTGTGTGTGTGTGTGTGTGTGTGTGTGTGTGTGTGTGTGTGTGCACATATGCATGCCATGCTTCCCACCCATAGATATATGCGTGTGTGTGTGTGTGTGTGTGTGTGTGTGTGTGTGTGTGTGTGTGTGTGTGTGTGTGTGTGTGTGTAAGGGTGGATGTTCATGTGAAAGGACATCTCCATGAGTAACATTTATACTACTATGGGAAATTTTGTCAGGGCATCAGAGAACTTCCCCTGCATCTTGCGTCTTGCACCTTTTCTTGTGTAGGAGGAAACATTGTGTGTGACCCTACCGTCTTCCAGTTTCCATTGCAGATGCAAAGGCAGCCTGGAGAAACCGGAGGAGCAATGGAGGAATAAGCTGTATTGAAAGAGCTAAGCAGTTCAGAAATGGTAGAATTGATACCAAGTGTGGAGGTGAATGTTAAAATTGTGAAGGTGCCTGTATCAGAGGAGAAGGAGAATGTGGAGCTGGGTGATGTGGTGAATGAACAGCTAGCTGATACAGAGGAGGTGTTTCAGCAGAAGCTGTTCAAAAGTGAGTCAAATGGGATGTATTGTTACAACCCTCCAGTCCGGGGGATTGCAGGATGATTATTTGTAGAGTTAATAGATCAGAGTGAGCCGGAGAATGGGGCAGCAGCACCGTGGAGCAAGATAATGGAGAAGAAAAAAGAAGAAGAAGGAAGGAAAAGTGAATCGGAAGAGAAGACCCGCTCGCAGACTGTTAAAGAAGGAGAAGGAAAATGAGAGTAAAGGAAAGACGTTAATAAAGGCCGTACCATTCGAATAAGTAAAAAGGACAAGGGACTTGACAGGTATGAAGTCTGGGACTCATTAATTGCACCTTTGGGTGTCTCTGCAAAAGAGGTAAGAGCATTTATTTTGATTAATAAAAAGACTTTTTGTAACTTACTATTTGAAAATGGACAATATATGGAGAATTTCTTAGGAAATTATGAACTAAAAAAGAATTTCTATCCTTGGTCAGAATATGTTACTAAAGTTATTTTAGACAAACTAAGAAAAGGATAATGGTACAGTTTAGAACAGAAGCAGAGGCTGCTGAATTAAAAATGAATTAATGACTGCAAAGATGTGATGGACACATGATGAGAGGACTGTGGAATGGAGTTTTGGCATGTGGGGTTATACTGAAAATGGAAAATAACAGTGTGAAGCATATACCAAGTGTTATAAATGTAAATGGTAATAAAGGTTTTTTTTAAATATAGGGGTCAGCCTAAACCTGTTTTTTTTTTTTGGGGGGGGGGGGTGCAGAAAAGATGATCACGTGATTAGTGATTAGTGATTGTAACAAAAGGAAAAGTTTTATCTGTGGACAGACAGGACATGAAGCAAAAAAATGTGAAATGTAACAAGTGTGGTAATACAGGACATGTTTAGTTGTGAAAATGAGGAACAGCAAATTGTAGAAGAGGCTATACAAGATGCAGAACAAGAAAAAGACACAAAACAAGAAAAAGGAAATCAAAATGAGGTGTACAAGATTATAGATACCAATGTTAAAGAAGGTAAAAGTGAAGGAGATAAAGAAAAATGGATATAAGTGAAGATGACGATATGGATTGGCAAATAGTGAAAGGAAGAAATAATTCTATAGTAAAAAGAGTTAAAAAAGGAAAATAAAACACAAAGGCATATTAGTTGAAGAGAATAAAAAGGTAAAGGATGAGCTCCTCCTTTTATTTTCTCTCATCTTTCTTGATAGCAATTGAAAATATTAGCTATTAACATGAATAGTATGAAAATGTTAAGAGGAGAATTGGTGTATTACAATGGTGTGCTTTCTTAGACGTCAATGTGATTATTTTGGAGGATACTGGATTATTAACACTGGAAAGAAGAGTACAAGTAGAAAAATTATGGGATGCAACTATTGTTTGGAATACGGGAAAGGAAATGTGTTCGAGCATATGTATATTATGTCAAGATAACATTAAAATATTAGATGCCACAATTGTACCACTAGAACGTAGTTCTATAATAGATTTAAGATGGAAAATAATGTTTTCAGAATTATAGCTTTATATGTCATCAAAAAAGAAAGAGAAGAAATGTTTAAAAAGCTATTAAATTATGTAGGTGTTAACATGAATATAATACTAGGAGATTTCAGTTGCAATTTAACAATGCACAGAAAAAAAGGATATGATGCTAAAGTTAATGAAATTATGAAATATGGCAAATTATATGTATGGGAATATAGTCACTGGACGTATAAGAGAAATGAGAGTATGACTAAAATTCATTATTTTCTGATATCAGAAGGGTTAAAAATTATACAACAAAGAGTGAACGGGACTATATTTTCCAATCATTTAGCAATATGGATATGAATACATGAAAAGGAAGATTATATAAAAATAGGAAAAGGAATTAAAAGACTAGCTGAAAAAGAATTAGAACAAGATGACAAAAAATGTAAATTACAAAAAGTAATATGTACACTCTGGGCGAACCATGCAGATATGGGAGAATTTTATAAAAATTGGACCATATGGTGGATTAGCTTTAAAGAAGAATATAAACTATGTTTTCTTAGAATGTATTGAAAAAAGAAAGAAGGAAAAGAAAGCATATAAGATATTAACACAAGAAATGTTTTGAGATATAGTAAAGAAAGAGAGAGACTATACTATGTAAAAGAAAAAGAAATATATAAAGAATGAAATAAAGATCAACAAGATGTTAAATAAGCAGATATTGTTTACAAGGGAAAAAGAGGAAGTGGCACCTTATTTAAGTAAATTAGTTAATGAAGAAAAAAGGATAATAAGAGAGCTAAATAATAGAGAAGGAATACAAGTTAAAACACAGGAAGGTATAAAAGAAAACATTAAGGAACATGTATTTGATTTATATAACCAACAAGAAATAAAAAACAAAAGAAAATATGAAACAAGCAAATTAAATATGGAGAATAATATATACCCAGAGAAAATTATAAGTATTGAAGAATTAAATGAAGTGTTAAAAACATAAATATGAAGACATCAACAAGCATAAATAGTATTGAATATAATATGCATAATGATATGGATTACTGGCAAAACACTAAACTCGTAGAAGTATTGAATGGATGGTTGGAAATGGGAATACATTATAAAGAAACATGTGTAGGGGTTATAGAATGTATATGGAAAATAGGAGACAAATATGATATAAGGAATTGGAGACCTATAACGTTAAATAATACAGATTATAAGATTTTTATGAGAATCATAACTAAAGGATAAACAAATGGAATGGGAAAGTTATATGAGCAAACTGTGTTTGGCAGAAAAGGTAAAGGAGTGCAAACACTTGTTATGGATTATTAAAGAGGTGATAGATGACATCATAAAATGTTAAAGCAAAGATTATGAAGGAGATTTAAGTAAAGCATATGATAGAATTCAATATGAAATATAGGCTATCTTAAAGGCATATAACATTAGAGAAAGAATAATAAATATAATTAAATCAGTTTTTGATAGAAATATTGCTAAACCTAATGTGAATGGATGGATTAGTGAAGAAATTCAAATAACATCTGGAAAAAGACAAGGATGTCCAGCTAGTAGTATTATAATTTCATTGATTATGAATATGACAGTAAACAATGTTAATAAAATGAGAGATAAGGCAGGATATAGAATATTGAATGAACTACAATTACCAGTGTTTATACTTATGCAGATGATATTGTAACAATTATAAGTGATAAAGAACATATGGAAACACTCATTGAAAAACAAAATGTATTATTAAATGAAATTGGATTATGTATAAATAAAGTAAAAAGTAAAGGCTTTCATCTACTAGGAAGCATAAAAGACATACAATTTAATATGAGGTTTATAGAAGTTTTGGGAATTAAGTGTGGACAAAATGCATATGTAGAAGAACAATGGAAAATATTATTTAAAGAAATAACAGATATGATTCTGTTTTGGAAATCATTTTGATTTTCATGGGGGTCCAAATGGAGAGATGAAAAGACAGCAAGCAAAGGAGAGTAGTAGGGCTGAAATTTAATTCATCCTCAAGCCTTGGTGAGTACCTTCACGAGGTAGAACTGGTTTTCTACAAAATCTCACCAAGGCAACACTATTATATAGACTGTATTTGTATAGCACATATCATGGACAGAAGTAGATCAAAAATTAAAAGAGACAGCTGGGAGCACAAGACCCAGGATAAAAATGTGCCCAATCCTGGTAGGCACACTGGTGCCAGGACTGGAAAAATGACAGTGTAGAATCCTCAAAATATGGAAACATTCCTACAACAAGGCCAGGCCTGGCCCAGGGGAGGATGCCTCCCCTCCCATTGTAGAAGGAAGTAGCAGTCCACAAAAATCACAAAAACTGATAGGCCAAAGAAGAGCCATAAAGAAGACTGAGTGGACTATTGAGGATAAGAAAGAAATTATGTATTGTTCATATTATGCAAAAAGCACAGAATTTCCAGACACAAGATATACAAAATGATTAATAGAGAAATTAGAGGAAAGAAAAATACTTCCACAAGAAAAACTGTCAGAAGCTACAAATGAAAATGGGCATTCATTAATACAACAGATTTGTGAAAAACAGTATGTAGATCAATAAACTTTGATCTGTTTAGAAAAAAGAAGCATCTAAGGAAGTGCAAAAATATAAACAACAAAACTAAGAGATATTTGAAAAGTATAAAAAAGAAATATGGACATGGGAAAGAAAGAGAGATTTGATATGGTGAAATATTTATGCAAAGGAGAAAGCCAAATTAATCAATATAAAGAAGGCAGCCCCAAAGATATTCAAATAGAAATACAGGCAAATGCATCTGGATATGGAAAGTTTCACAATAACAAAACAATATCACAAAGATGGAACATAGAAAAGAAAATTAGTAAAGTGGAGGTTGAGAAAATAGAGGTTGCAGGTATGGAGTACCTGCGAAGTAAAGGATTTGGTGTAGAAGGTCTAGTACAGGTTACATCACAGTGAGTCCCCAAAGTAAAGAGATGCAGGAAGATCAGGAAACATCTGAAGACAAAATATGGACATGGGAAAGAAAAAGAGATTTAATATGATGTAATATTTATGCAAAGGAGAAAGAAAAACTAACCAATATAAAAAGAGCAGCACCAAAGATATTTGAAGAGAAATACAGGCAAAGGAATCTGGACATGAAAAACTTTACAATACAAAAAATAAGAAGACAAAGAGCAAAAGTAGAAAAAGAGATTAGTAATAGAAAAGTTAAAGAAATAGAAACTGAAGTTATGGAGTACCTACAAGATGAAGGATTTAGTGTAGAAAATCTAATTCAGAAAGCACCATGACAGGATAGAGCAATGGATATACAAATTAAGGGGAAACCAGTAGAACAAGAAGCAAATGATCAGGTGCCATATGAAGATAATTTGGAGCCTTTCACGTGAAACCAATATAAATATTCACTTGAAGCTAGACAGCAAGGGAAGGAACAAGAAACTGTGGAAACTCTGATGCAGTCAATGATGAGGAGTGATAGGCCAGTGAGTTCCCATATGACAGAGCAATGGATGGCACATGATGAAATTGAATAGAATGTGCCACAGGAAGATACTATAGAACCTTCTATAGAATGCCCACAGGAAATGGAAAACAAGGGATGTTCCCTCAGTTTGGAAGAAAATGAGCTAAGAGAAGAGTTGCTTGATTTGATAGACATAGACAGATATAACAAGATCAATGAAAGAAATAAACTGCAGATGGTTGATAAAACCCAAAAAGTTAGAAGTCTGATAAAACAAATGCACACAGTAATTAGAACTGTTCATAGAGATCCATGTGCTATAACATAAGTCAACAGGATATATTACTGTGCAGCTAAATTAATAACTGATAAAGTTCTACAGCAAGAGCACAGGGCAGTGAGGGAAAGGAAGGGGTGAAATCGAATACTATCATGGAAATATCAAATAGAGAAAACTATAAAGCAGTTAAAACAAGAAGTGTCACTGTTAGAAGACTATAGAAGAGGAAACAGATTAACAAAAATACTAAAAAAGATAGATGTGATAAAAGCAATGCACAGTATTAGAACAAACCAGCATCTATCATGCACTATTGCAAATAACAAACTAAAAATTTCAGCACAGGCAGAAAAACTTAGAAGATACAAAAGATAAAGGAAAAGTACAAAATAAGCAATTTGATGACCCAAAAAAGGTTTTAGAGAGAACTGGGAAACAAGGTAAAAGGAATTGAAAGACCACCAAAAAGAAATAGATACATTTTGGAGAAATATCTATGAAGATCCTGTGGAATATAACAAAGATGATAAATGGACAGAAGAATATAAAGAAAGAATAAGAAGTTTAAAGGTACAGCATATGAAATGAAGTGAAGTAACAGCCAAAGAGATTGAAATAAAGTTAAGAAAAGCCTCTAATTGGAAAACCCCAGGCCCAGATGCAGTACCTAACATTTAGCTAAAAGTATTAACATCTTTGCACAAAAATGTAGTCATGAGTAAGAACTATTTATATCTGCACTCTGAACAGACACCAACTTGGCTAACAACCAGAAAAACAATGTTCTTACTTAAGAGTGAACCTGCAAGCTACCCTAAAAATCTCAGACCAATAATTTGCCTTCCGACGACATATAAACTATATATGGGAGTTGATGCCGACAGAGTTTATAGTCATTTAGAAGAAAACTCAATTATGGTAGTAGAACAAAAGGGCAATAAAAGAAAGTCATATGGAACAAAGGATCATTTCTTGTAAAATAAAGTCATAGTGGAGAACTGTAAAAAGGGGAAGAATCTAAGTATGGCATGGATTGACTATAAAAAAAAGTATTTGATAGTATCCCACATTCATGGATAAAAGAGTGCTTAAAAATGGATAAGATACATCCTACAGTGATTGGCTACATTACAGTATCCATGAAACACTGGTAGACCACTTTGCAACTAACCCATGATAAAGGACAAATTATTATCCCAGGGATAAAAATTCAAAGGGGGATATTCCAGGGTGACTCTTTGTCGCTGCTGCTATTCTGCCTTGCCCTTAACCCATTAAGCTGTCTACTTAACAGCTTAGGCCATGGCTATAATTTGGCTCCTAGAAAACAACAAAGTGTAAAGACTTCTCATATTCTCTTTGTTGATGATTTAAAACTGTATAGTTCATCAGATGAGGAACTGAAAGACAACTGCAAGTTGTCAAAACTTTTTCAGATGATATAAGAACGTCATTTGGTTTTGGTAAATGTCCAAAAGCAGCCTTTAAAGCAGGAAAGCTGCAACACCAGGAAAACATCGGTTTGGGACAAGAATGTGATATAAAAGAACTTGAGCAAGAAGGAGTATATAAATATTTGGGAATCGATGAAGGATCAGCAATAAAACAAGAACAAATGTGAATGAAACTTAGTAAGGAATATTTCAGAAGGCTTACATTAATCCTGAAAATAGCACTGACATCTTTTAGAAAAATCCAAGCTATAGACCAATTTGCTTTTCCTGTCCTAACTTACAGTTTTGGAGTGATTGACTGGCCCCAAAATGTGTTGGATAGACTAGATAGGAAAACAAGAAGGATGCTTCATGCTCACCAAATGATTTATAAAAATCAGTTTATACCAAGATTATATATTCCCCGTTTTGAAAGAGGGATGGGCCTCCTTGAAATTGATTACATGTATAGATCTACAATTGTGGGACTCCACACATTTGCTGACCTCACAAGGCCCAAATATAGTAAAAGTTGTGAAACATCAGGAGAATAAATCTAAGATGACTTCTTTGCTTAATCTAGCAGAAGCATATAAGCATCAAGCAGGAATGGAAATCAAACCAGAAGTAGATAAAAATCAGGCAGCAAGTGAATGTGCCAAAAAACAAAAGAAAGAATCTAAGGTGAAGGACCAGATGAGAAGGCAAGAAATGTGGAAAATGCATAAATATAGTTGCAAGTATAGAACACTTCTGAAAGAACCTCATGTTGACCAGGAACAAACACAGGAATGGTTATGGAGAGGTGAATTCAAACCGAGATGAAAGGCTAATATTGGCGGCACAAGATAGTGGGTTATGTATGCATTGGTTTACAAAGTCCATTGAACATGTGGGAGAACCAGACAAATGCAGGGTTTGAAAAACAGAACTGGAAACAGTTGCATGCCTCAGTGCTGGTTGTGACATACTAATGGCAGAAGGACTGTTTACTGAAAGGCATAATAATGTGGCAAGACTGTTGCACTGGGGATTGTGCAAACATTATGGCACTGAAGTGGCTGAAAAACAATGGAAACATAAGCCGCAAAGCTTCACAGAAAATGATGAAGTCTACATCACATGGGATCATCCATTACCAACAGTTCAAAATATTGATACTAGAAAACCAGATATAGTGGTCCAAGATAAGAAGATAAAAGTAGCATTGATCATTGAAATCGCCACACCCAGTGACTACAGTGTCCTGCATACAGGCAGACACAAAGTTATAACATATCAGGATCTGCAAGCAGAAATGAGAGCAATGTGGAAGAAAGATACCCAGATAGTTCCAATAATAGTAGGAGAAATGGGTCTTATAAAAAAGTGTCTACAATCATATTTAGATATGCTACCAATACATGTAACCCCATACGAATTGCAGTAGGAGTCACTACTGGGCACATTGTGGGTGCTGCGAAGAGCACTTTTTGCTGACATTAATGACTGAAACAATGCTAACTTCATGAACTTCAGTAGTACTTTGACTTAAGAATGGAGAACATTCAAGTCATGGTATTAGAAACCAAAAAGATTTGGAGAAATGAAAAAGGAAGAAAGCTTACTTAATAAATATGATGGTGATAGGAAAAATTGCTTATATAGCAAATCCGTGCATGATTCCTAACAAATATGCAAAAGAGTTAATGAACATATTATTTTCTTTGTTATGGGGTTCCAGGTTGAATCTGGTTAAGAGAGGAATATTATACATGAAAAAAGAACAAAGAGGATTAGGCTTGTTGAACCCTACTGTATTTGCAGCATCAATGAACTTATATAAAGCCTTGAAATGTCATATCAAAGGAAAATATATTACTGATATTATTGTTAAAAACAAATATCAAGTGTTTTGGGAAAAAATGGAGGCAGGTAAATGATTTAAAAAAGATGTAAATGAAGAAATTAAAGCATATCAAAATAAAATAATTTTATGGAAATTAAAAGCAAATAAAGCTGAGAAGGATAGAATAGAATGGTACCCAAATATTATGAAAGCTTTTTGTTACATTGATCCATGGAAAGATTTAGAAACAGGAAAAAGAAGATGATAAAAATGAGATTTATATGGTATAAAAAATTATGAATGCAATAATTGTCCATAAAAAACCTGTTAAGGCAAATATGCAATATAAAACGATACACGATAGAATATGTCATGCATGTGGGGAATATGAAACTACTGAACATGTGTTTTAGAATTGTACAAGGGCAAAATATTTATGGAATGAAATATGTAAGTGTAATATGTTAAAGGAATATATAAAGTGGAACAGATAAACATGAATATGAGTGAATTTTTTAATGGTGGTAAAAAAAACAAGAATAAGCTAAAGAAATGGACAGAGTTATATTTTATGTTATACGGACAGTATGGACTAAAAGAATTAATGAAATTAAGTACAATGGAAAATGGGTGCTGGCAAAGATTTTGGAGAAATTACGATTCTGGTTGTGGACTTATAGGTGGGGGGGGACACTTAAAACAATGTATAAAATGTAAAAGTTTGTAAATATATGTAAATAATGTAGCTATGTAAATATTAAGTTTTGTATATATAAATAAAAAAATACTCTTTTTGATAGGTGCCATGGGATCTTTTACATCCACCTGAGGTACCACCAACTTAAACAGATGGGGCCTCAATTTAACATCCCCTCCGAAAGATGAAACACTCAGAAGTGCAGCACCTCCCTTACACTGCACTACAGTGTCAGCTACCAGTCTAGCAATAGAACCCACAGCCTTCTGCACCAAAGGCAAATGTGCTACCTGTTATACCACTGACACATTGCTACTTTATATTCTACTATTCATTGGGGTGATATTTCTTTAAAAGCCGACTATGCAGACTATAAATGGATTAATTATTTTGTGCAGACAAATATCTATACATAACAGAGTTAGTATTAAACCAGTTTTAAAAATGAGATTTCTAAATATCTATTATTTTATTGGGTTGTTTTAGATTCTCATTTATATGAGTAGCTTCATGTAAGGAACACATTTAATTGTATTATTTGCAAAAGTAATGGAGAAAACAGTTTGTTAATGTTTAGTTGTTTGGGGGTACGAATAATGAGATTAGACTTCTGGGGGTTGAGGAATAGTTCAGATTTGGTTGGCTAGGACTCTGCTGAGATAAGGGAGTCTGGAGTTATTTTTTGTTAGTTGACTAGGTGTTTGGCTGATCAGATTAGATTGGAATCATCATCGTATTGAACTATTTTCGTATCCTTGCTTTTTATGTCAAGATCATTGATGAAAACATTGAAGAATATGGGTCTGAGAATGGATTATTGTGGGACACCTACATTTACAGGTTGAAAAGTGTTGAAATTGGTTTGCCATCTAACTGCTTGTGATTTATCAGTCAGATAAATGTGGAACCAAACCAGAGCATGTTCCTTAAGTCTGAAGTAGGAGAGTTTTTGAGATAGTATGTGATTGGAGAGGGTGGCAAAAGCTATATAGAGGCCAAGAAATAGTGCGGATACAAGGTTACCTTATTTTCTACTTGAAACAACAGTATTAGTGAAGTTGAGTAGTGCAGAGGTAGTACTATGGTGGGGCAAAATCCATGCTGGAATGAGAACAGTAATGAGAACTGTGCAATATAGTTGAATAGCTGAGTTTGCATGCATTTTTCTAAGATTTTACTTGAGGGGAGAGAGTATAGCAATTGGTCTGTAGTTGGTGATAAGTTGAATTGCCTCCTAGTGGAGAGAGACAGAATGTAGCATTTATTCCACAGTGAGGGGACATAGGCTTCTTTGATAGAGTGGCTTATTAAGTTGGATACTGGGAAAGTTATTACTTCAGCAGATAGTTTAATATATTAGTCTAGAATGTTGCCTAGTGCTAGGGAGACAGGCTTCACCTTTTGGAGAAGTTTTTCAATCACGGTGGTGGAGAATGGAACGAGAAAGTGTTTGGGTGACTGTAAGGTTGAGTTAGGTTGTATGAGGCTGAGTTGTTAAGGAGACAGGAGAGAGAGTTGATGAAATGGATGTTAAATATGTTAGCAATGTTACTACTATTAGTAAGTTTGTTTGTTGTAGGTATGGGCTATTTAGAGAGGCCAGGGTTTAAAATCCATCTAATTGAAGACCAAATAATCTTTAGGTTGGGATGATGTTTGTAGAATGGAGAAGTAAGTCTTTTTATCAGATTTTATGTGGTGCTTTGCACAATTTCTAAGTTGTCTGCATGTCTGTAGATTGCTTTGAATTTTATGTGAGGGCTAGGTTTTCCGAGCCATATCTCTCTGCTACATAATATGATTAGTATGTTTGGATAGCTAGGGGGCAAAATTAGCCTTAGTGCATTTCTTTCTTTATGTAGTAAGTTGATTTAAGATATTTAATAAAATATTATTGACTTAGGATACAGCATCATCTAAAGGAAGATGTTTAAGGTTGTTAAAGTTAAGCAAACTGATGTCTCCAGAGTTAATACAACATAAACTATTTTATTGAAAAGATAATCGCTTTAATCCAACTGCTTCATTAGACATTAAAAAACATAAAACAGAGATCCATTTATATAAAATGCATTACATCACTTCCCTTAATTAATCTTCCCTCTCAAATTACACCTGAATTGGATTTAAAGCACCATCACACAAATTCATGATGCGACAATCAAATAACATATAAACAATGAGCATAAAACTCTATATAAAATATGCTAAAAATATAAAATATAAAATGCATCAAACATATAAATTCAAATGCCTACATCGATATATAGTCACTTCCTCAGAGAAAATATAGGACTCATTCTAAACCATATACTACAATTGAAATAGACACATATATATAAATACACATCAAAAATGTTTTAAGAAAAAAATACAGTAATTAAAACCACACAATAGAACACTCTCCTACCTACGTAATGGTCTAGCCTTTAATATAGGTTTAAAGGGAACGTTGTCATTGCGGCCTTTCTGAGCATCTGCCCTCAATAGAAACTGAGGTTATGGATTACATGTGAAGTGAAGGATTGAGAGTAGAAAATTTGACTGATAACACCACAGCAGGATAGAGCAACGGATCCACAAATTAAGGAGAAACACAGTGGAGCAGGCAACATCTGATCAGTTGCTATATGAGGATATTTTGGAGACTTCCATAGGAAACCAGTACAAAAGTTACTTGTGGGGAGAGAGTATAGCAATTGGTCTGTAGTTGGTGATAAGTTGAATTCCCTCATAGTGGAGAGAGGCAGAATGTAGCATTTATTCCACAGGAAAGGAACAGGAAACTGTGGCAACTCTGACAGAGTCAATGTTGTGGAGTGATAGAATGAATTCTGACTACTGTATAGCAAATTGGTAGCCTTATAATAGTGTGCCACCTTCCGTCTTTTGATTCAAGCTGCCTGATCAGTAATGCTTGGCCAAACACTGCCCATTAGACTATTAACTTAAGCCATACTGAATGGTTTGTCTCAGACATTTCTTATAAGCTGTTTTCTATTCATTCTGAGTTGCACCTCAATCAGCTGCTTGATTAGCCTTAAGAAAGAAACATGTACATTAATTTTGCTACTAGAAACAGGTTTCTCTTCATCTGAGATATGGTCCATGTTGGTGTGAATGACCTGAGACGTACTTTCCTGGACTACATGAAAAGAGACATGGAGGAGCTGTCCGATCTTGTAGCTCAGGCAGGTATGACCCTAGCCCTGAGTAGCATCCTGCCATCACCCAGAATGATACCACAGTACAAGGACAAAATGATTGACTTCAACAATTGGCTAAGCTTCTGGTGTCATTCTAAGGGGATCCAGTATCTGTCTGCCTGTGATGACATGATTGACAAACCACAATGCTTTGCCAGAGATGGCCTGCACCTGTCGCAACGCTTTCTGGAATTCATAAATTCCAACGCTTGGACCAACTTATCCACACCCCCACCAGGGGCAGAAATATCCTAGACCTGGTCATTACCAACATGGGCAACTGGCATTCCACACAAGAGGTCAATTCCTCATTGGTCAGATCCGACCACAAACTAATCACCCTAGATATCCACATCCCACCCCCACCCCCCCATTATGGAAGCCACTGTAAATAAATTCTCCAAAGCCAACTTCACGCTTCTTAAGACAGAAGTGGAAAACTTTATTACACCCATGCTGATGGATAATAGAGGTACGATTGCTGAATCCTATACAAATGTACTTTATAAGCACTTACACGAGTGAATGGATCTTGCAATCCCTAACAGAACCAAGATGGTATCCTCCAAGAAAAGGAAGCCAATCTGGTAGTCCTCTGCCATAAATAAACTCTACAACAGAAGAAAGAAACTATTGCAAAAAAGAGTAAAATCCCATGACTGGAGGAACTCCATGTTCAGCTCAGTAAGAAGCTGAGATCCCTCATAAAATTCTCCAAAGCTAGTTATGAAAACAAAATCACCACTGATTCTAAAGACAACCTCAAAGCATTCTATAGCTATGTCAAGAATGTCAATGGCAACACTCAGATCTGCTCTGTGTTACAGCACAATGGCACTAAATATACAGAACCAACTGATATTGCCAACATCCTGACAGATAGGTTCAGTGCTAACTTTACTCCTCTCTCGCCCCCTAAAGAGCCCATCTCTATACCGGAAGAATGCAAAGTTCCTGTAATCACGGCTGTACAGGTAAAAAACACACTCTCCAAAGCCAAGAATACAGCATCCATGGGATCTGACAAGATCCCAATATGTGTTCTACATGAACTACAGAACGAACTGGCACCCCACCTAAGTACCATGTTCAGTCATAGCCTCACCTCAGGCTTTTTGCCCACTGAATGGTGCACAGCAATGGTTATCCCACTCCACAAAGGGAGAGCCACCACGGACCCCGGGAACTACCACCCCATTAGCCTGATGAGCCTGGTCTGCATGGCTATGGAACGTATCATCAACTTATAAACAATGACATTGGTAATCTCCACTGGACCCTACCCAGTTCGGGTTTGTAAAAGGCAGATCATGTCTCCTAAACCCGAAAGACTTCTTTGAAGTGGTCACTAAAGCTGTAGATTAGGGTAAGGTGGTTCACACAACCTATCTAGATCTCGCCAAGGCTTTTGACACCACCCCCACTCTGGAATTACAGATAAACTCACTAAACTAGGTATAAATCCCTATGTCACAAGATGGGTTGCCAACTGGCTCACTGACAGAACCCACACTGTAAAAGTAGCAGGCTCTAAATCCAATTTCAGACCAATGACAAGTGGAGTACCACAGGGTTCAGTCTTGGGTCCTTTTCTGTTTGGTATCTATTTCTCTGAAGTACAGGCTAACACAGAAGGTCTTTGGCTACAAAGTTCACAGATGACTGCAAACTAAGAGTCATAATCAAAACTCCTAATGATATGGACATCCTACAAAAGGGCCTCACTGAGACAGATGCCTGGTGTCAAAGCCATAGCCTCAAGCTAAATGCCAAAAAGTGCATTGTCATCTCTTTTGGTAAAAACTCTGTACCCATGAACTACCACATAGGCAGTAGTCTACTTAACACTGAAAGTGTGATAAGAGACCTTGGGACATAGGTGGACAGTAGTCTCTCCTTTGATAATCACATCGCCACAGTAGTCAGGAAATCCTTCTACATGGCACACCTCATCACAAAAGGTTTCTCATCCAGGAAAAAAGAGGTCATTGTTCCCCTCTACTCATCACTCATTAGACCCAATATAGAGTACAACACCCCTTTTGCTATGTACATCACAAGACATCTACAACTGGAAAGGCCACAGAAGTACCTCACAAAGAGGATTACCAGCCTCAAACAGATGCCCTACGCAGACCGTCTCAAAAAACTCCAGCTTTACTCTGTCGCATATCGCCTACTCAGAGGTGATCTCTGCCTAACATACAAAGCTATGTCAAACCCAGAGCTGTTGGATATGCTCCACTTAAAGAAATCCCAATCCCTCCGAGCTACACGCTCTAGGGACCTAAACCTTGTCACCACAATAAACAGAACATGCTGGAGGGATATATTCCTGTCACAGAGACTTCCCATACTCTGGAACAAACTACCTATCTATATCAAACAAAGCTCCTCATTAGCACTCTTCAAGAAAAATCTTGATGATTGGATGGGAGATAGGAAATTCACCCCGGGGATCACTTCTGTGGCTCTGCTTGACAGGGGCACAGGAAAATAATTTTCTTGGGTGGCAAAACCCAGGGTACCATTTGGCTAGGCTTATATAGGCCCTAGGGCCAATAGCCTAGTACCTACCTATGAACGTATGATTTGTATTGACACAAACAGACTGTTTCCAAAGGAACTGGAGCAGAACACAGTCATCAGTATCACAGCAGCACTATGCATATGTTTCATAGCCTTATGTTAACAAATGCCATTTACTAGAAATCCTGCAGCAACTGGTTTCATATGTGGCTGTTACATGGTATATTGGGAATTTGATGCAGCCTGACAAATGATGGCCATAGCTTGAGTAATGCTCTTAAACAGGCAGGTCATTGCCAGGGATTAGTTCAGGAAAAGGCTGGTTGAACACTGCATTCAGTATGCACAGTATACTAAGAGAAGAGCCATTCATGCCAAAGCTGAGGTGATCCACTGGCCACTTCCCTTATTGTACTATGTTAGAAAGATTAGTAAAAAGGCTTGATCATTAGTCAAGCTAAAATCTAGTGGAAGACTACTGTCTTGGCCTGTGGACAGAATTTATACTTATCCCACTCTCCCCTGCTCCACTGTTCGTGGCAAATTCTAATATCAAGCTGAAATGCTAACCACAGTCCTTCTGAACTGACCAAAGTCAGAGAATTTATGTAAAATGTAGGTTAGAAGGCCTTCACTCATTGTGTAAATATTGGTAATGTCAGAGAGACAGGACTGACAGGGAGTCTATGTGGTTACAGCTACTGGGACAGCAGAGGTCATAGGATGCACAGCTTCTGGGTGAAATCACTATGACATACAGGTGATTCTAGGTATAGATAAGTGGTATTGAAAAAATGAGCTTCTTAATACAGCATTTATTGCAGTTCTTCAAGAAGCTGGGTGTGTGGGTAATATACATCAAGATTGTTCATGGCAGTGTCCCAGAATTGTGATCAACCATGTGGAATTTATTACAGTTCCTTCAGAAAACTAATTGGGACTTTTTATTGACATGACAAGAGCAAAACAGTTAATAACAGGTATAGCTAGGTATGCCCCAGGTGCAAAGTTTTAGGCGGCATGATTGACAGATGCTGAACTTGATCAGTCTTTGGTGCACTGCCAACATACAGAAATAAATTCTGGCATTGCCTTTGCAGCCAGAACTGAAGTACTTTAGCACTTCATGTGTGGCATAAACTGCTGCAGTTCACTTCGGTTTGAAAAGAAAAGAAAAAAAGAAAGAAAGAAGAGCTTTTTTTAAAGTGGATGGATAGGTGCCAGTTTAAGGGATGGCACAACTGCCAGCATAGCTAGACACATCCCTGCAGGTAATCACAACTTAATTCTTTATTAACTCAGTAAATTGAACTTTGCTTTGAATCATTTAATTTGGTTTGAAACGTTTTAGGTATGTTCAGGAAATTGTCTATCTGTACAAAGTTCAGTCAAAATAGTGTCTGAATGGAGAGAAAGGGTCCAAATGGTGAGATGATAAATCAGCAAGCAAAGAAGAGTAGTATTGCTGGAATTGAATTGATCCTCAGGTCTTGGTGAGTACCTTCATGAGATGGACCCTGTTTTCCACAAAATCTCACCAAGACAGTAATGATATATAGACTGCATTTTATATTGCAGGTATCATGGACAGAAGTAGGTTAAAAAATACAAAAGACAGCTGGGTGCACAAGACCCAGGACAAAAAAGTGCCTTATCTTGGTAGGCACAATGGTGCCAGGACTGGAAAAAAATGGCAGTGTAGAATCCTGAAGACGTAAACATTCCTAGAATGGGCTAGCCCAGACTTAGGATGAGGATGCCCCCCCCCCCCATTGTAGAAGGAATAAGTAGTCCTCAAAAAGCATAAAAAAACTGATAGGCCAAAAAAGACTCATAAAGATGATAGATTACATTATTGAGTATGAGAAAGACATTATGTATTGTTACTGCGGTGGTGGTGCTGTGGTAGCGTTGTCGCCTCACAGTAAGACGTTGTCCTGTTCGATTCTCAGCTAAAGCGTCTTCTGTGTGGAGACATGCGTGAATGGACGTACCTTTGTTGAAGGTTGTGCGTCAGGGCTGGCAACTCGGTACATAAAAATCTACTGCCAATCATTAGCGGGCCAGAGTTCCGCTGTGATGACCCCTAACCAGGAAAAGCCGAAACAACAACTATTATGCAAGAAGCCCAGAATTTCCAGACAGAAGGTCTACAAAAAGATTAGAGAGAAATTAGAGGAAAGAAAAATACTTGCACTAGAAAAACTGTTTAAAGCTTCAAATGCAAATTTGTGTTCGTTAATACAACAGATTTCTGAAAACATTATATAAACCAAGAAACCTTGGGCTGTTTAGAAAAAGAATCAACTGAAGTGTGAAAATATAAAGGACAAAATCTAGAGATTTTTGAAATTTATAAAAAAGAAATATGTACATGAGAAAGAAAGAGAGATCTGATATTGTGAAATATTTATGCAAAGGAGAAAGCCAAATTAATCAATACAAAAAAATCAGCCAGAAAGATAGTTGAAGAGAAATACAGGCAAAGGCATCCAGATATGGAAAATTTCAAAACACAAAAATATGAGATAACAAAGAGGGAATGTAGAACAGAAGATTAGTAAAGTACAAGTTAAAAAGTAGACCCTGAAGTTATGGAATCTCTGCAAAGTGAAGATTTAGTGTAGAAAGTACAACACAGGTTATTTCACAGCATGATGGAATGAGTCCCCCAAGTAAGGTAGAAACAGGAGGAGCAGCAGACATTTGAAGAAGGAATATGGACATGTGACAGAAAAAGAGATTCAATATGGTGCAATAGTTATACAAAGGAGAAACTAAAACTAATCAATACAAAAAGAGCAGCACCAACGATATTTGAAGATAAATACAGGCAAAGGCATGTGGACATGGAACATTTTACAATACAAAAAATAAGAAATCAAAGAGGAAAAGTAGAAAAGAGGATTAGTAATGGAGAAGTTAAGGGAGTAGAAAATGAGGTTATGGAGTACCTGCAAAGTGAAGGATTTAGAGTAGAAAATCTGACTCTGACAACACCACAGCAGATAGAGCAACAAATCCACAAATTAAGGAGAAACCCAGTGGAGCAGGAAACATCTGATCAGTTGCTATATGAAGATATATTGGAGCCTTCCATAGGAAACCAGTACAAAAGTTCATTTGGAGTTGCACAACAAGGCAAGGAACAGGAAATTGTGGCAACTCTGACAGAGTCAATGTAGTGGAGTGATAGGCCAGTGAGTTTCCATATGAAAGAGAAATGGAAGACACAGGATGAAACTGAAAAGAATGTGGCACAGAAAGATGTTCTGGAATTTTCTGTAGAATGTCCGCAGGAAATGCAGAAGAAAGAACGTGTCCTCAGTTTAAAAGAAAATGATCTAAGAGAAGAGTTGCTTGATGTAATATAGATGGACTGACATATCAAGATCAATGAAAGAAACAGACTACAGAAAGTCAATAAAACACAAAAAGTTAGAAGTTTCATAAAACAAATGAGCACAGTAATCAGGACGATTCATAGAAATTCATGCAGTATAACAGAGGTAAATAGGATATACTACTGTGCAGCTAAATTAATAACAGATAAGTCTTACCAGAAAATATAGTGCAGTAAGGGAAAGAAAGGGTAGAAATCAAATGGCATCATGGAAGTATCAAATAATGAAACTGTAAAGCAATTAAGACAAGATGTGTCACTGTTAAAAGGTTAGAAAAGTATAGAAGATTGAACAGATCAACAAAAATACTCAGAAAGATAAATGTCATAAAAGCAATCCACAGTATCAGAACAAATCAGGATCTACCATGCACTATTGCAAACAATAAATTAAAAATATCAGCGCAGGTGGGAAAACATTGAAGATATGCAGATAAATATAAAGGAAAAGTACAAAATCAGCAATTTACTAATGACCGAAAAAAGTTTTATATAGAATTGGGAAACAAGGGAAAAGGAATTAAAACACCATGCAAAAAAAAAAAAAAGAAATAGGTATATTTTGGAGTAATATCTACAAAGATCTTGTGGAACATAAAGATAATGTATGAACAGAAGAAGTAAAAGAAACAATAGGTTCAAATGTACAGGATATGAAATGGGATGAAGTAATGGCCAGACAAATTGAAACAAAGTTAAGAAAAGCTCCAAATTAGAAAACCCCAGGCCCAGATGCAGTACCTAACTTCTGGCTAAAAGTATTAACATCTTTACATGAAGATTTAACCATGAGTAAGAACTATTTATATGCACACTCATAACAGACACTAATCTGGTTAACAATAGGAAAAACAATACTCTACTTAAGCTCAAACCTGAAAGCTATCCTAAAAACTATAGACCAATAACTTGCCTTCTGATGATGTATAAACGATACACTGGAATTGATGCTGACAGAGTTTATAGTCATTTAGAAGAAAACTCAATCTTGGCAATGGAACAAAAGAGTAACTAAAGAAAGTTGTAGGGAACAAAGGATCATTTGTTGTTAAATAAAGTCATAATGGAGAACTGTAAAAAGGGGAAGAATCTAAGAATGGTATGGATAGACTACAAAAAAGCATTTAACATTATCCCACATTCATAGATAAAAGATTGATTACATTACAGCGACCATAAAACAGTGGTAAACCACTTTGCAGTTAAGCCATGATAAAGTACAAATTATTATTCCAGGGATAAAAATTGAAAGGGGGATATTCCAGGGTGACTCTTTGTCACTGCTGCCCTTTTGTCTTGTCTTTAGCCCACTAAGCGGTCTACATAACAGATTAGGTCATGGCTACTATTTGACTCCCAGAAAACAACAAAGTGTAAAGACTTCTCATCTTTTTGTGGATGATTTAAAACTGTATAATTCATCAGATGAGGAAATAAAAGCACAACTGGAAGTGGTCAAAACTTTTTCAGATGATGCAAGAATGTCATTTGGTCTTGATAAATGTGCAAAAGCAACCATTAAAGCAGGAAAGTTGCAGCACCAAGAAAACATCAGCCGGGACAGGAATGTGATATAAAGAACTTGAGCAAGGGGGAGTGTATAAATATTTGGGAACTGATGAAGGATCAACAAAAACATGCACAAATGTGAATAAAACTTAATAAGGAATATTTTAGAAGACTAAAATTAATACTGAAAACAGTGCTGAGATCTAGGAACAAAGTCCAAGCTATAAACCAATTTGCTCTTTCTGTCCTAACTTACAGTTTTGGAGTGACTGACTAGCCCCAAAAGGTGTTGAATCAGCTGGACAGGTAAACAAGAAGGATGCTTCATGCTTAGCAAATGATTTATAAAAATCAGTGTATACTAAGACTATATATTCCCCATTCTGAAGGAGGCCTTCTCGAACCTGACTACATGTATAGATCTGCAATTAAAGGACTGAAATCATATCTTCTGACATCACAAGTTCCAAAAATAGTGAAAGTTTTAAAACATGAGGAGAATAAGTTGAATATGGCTTCCCTTTTTAGTTTAGTAGAAGCATATCAGTGTCAAGTGGGAATGGAAATTAAACCAAAAGTAGATAAAAATCAGGCAGCAACTGAATGTGCCATAGAACAACAACAAAAAAAGAATATAAGATGAAGGATCAGATGAGAAGGCAAGAAATGTGGAAAATTCCTAAATATAATTGCAAGTATAGAAAACTCTTGGAACAATTTCATGCTGATCAGGATCGAAAGCAGGAATGGTTAAAGAGAGGTGAATTTAAAGCAAAAGACGAAAGGTTAATATTGGTGGCCCAAGATAGTTGACTGCATATACAATGGTTTACAAAGACCATTGAACATGTGGGAGAAACAGACAAATGTAAGTTTTATAAAACATAACTGGAAACAGTCACTCATCTTGTTGCTGGTTGTGATATACTAATGGCAGAAGGATGGGATACTGAAAGGAATAATAATGTGGCAAGACTGTTGCATTGGGGATTGTGCAAACAATATAATATTGAGGTAACTGAAAAAATATTGGAAATATTAGTCACAAAGCATTACAGAAAATGAAGATGTTTATAACACATGGGATCCCCATTACCAACAGTTCAAAAAATAGATGCGAGAAAAACAGATATGGTAGTCCATAAAAAGAAGACAAAAGTAGCATTGATCATTGAAATTGCTACACCAAGTGACTACAGTGTCTTACATACAGAGAGACACAAAGTCATAAAATACCCGGATTTGCAGTCAGAAATGAAGGTAATATGGAAGAAAGATACCCAGATAGTTCCAATAGCAGTAGAAGCAACAGGTCTTATAAAAAAGAATTTACAGTAGTTCTTAGATATGTTACCGATACATTAAAGCCATATGAATTGCAGAAGGAGTCAATACTAGGCACCTTGCAGATGCTGTCAACAGCACTTCTGGCTAACATCAAAGATTGAAACAGTACTAATTTCATAACAAGGATATCTTAACAAGACTGCTCCTTTCTTCATATCTTATTGTTAAAGGGAAGAAATCTCTCACTCACATATTGACTCTGCAGATTAAGCACACTCAGAACCAAGGTCCATCCTGCTCCATCCGTCCTTGCTACACTCAGGTTCATTCCTCTCCCCTATCCTACCCCCATTCCCAACCCCCTTTCATTTAATTTATAAATAGCCTTCTTCCACACTCTTTTTCCAGTCAACCACTCAGATCCTACTACCACCCCATTATCCAAACCCCTCCCCATCACTTATTATCCACACCATCCTGCTATACTAACACCAACCTTTACAAATATTCAAGTCACCAAGCATTTCCCTTCTAGCCAATCTCACCTAGTACTTCAGTAATGCTAATAATTTCCACTAACACATGTTCCTACTCACACTACATACTATATATACTATTAGCCATTACATATCTGCTTACATCATATCACCATCAACAAGTCAACTTCACACCCTCACCCACTATGTTTCTCACATCCCTCCCTCAGCCTTCACCAGTTACCTACAGTATTTCACCATACCTATTTAACTACACTACCACAGAACACTACTCACCCAAATATGTAAAAACAAAGACAACACCTCACTTGACACTCAAATACATAATATCACTTATCAAGCCCACTTAACCACACCTCATACATATAGCTCTCATTGGTCTCTGCAATGATATACACCCCAACCCAGGCCCCCCCTACAACAGTTCATACACCTCCTGTCACTAATCTCACAAATTTACAACACAAAAATGATGATCTATTTTTTTATATATTTATTTGCAGTTTGTTTGCCAGGGTGGTCCATTCAGCCACAAGGAGCCCGTTTTCAATGGAGTCCTGGGGAGAAAAGCTCCAGAAGAAGTACAAATATTACAATTTGCAAGATTACAAAATTTACAAGTACATTAGAATTAGAAAAATACAAATTAACAAAGTTACAGAAAAATTGGCATTTGCAGGAGAAAATTAGTACAATGCATTTAAGAAAAAAACTCATTACAGACAAATTAAGTTCGAGAGAATATGCTAATTCATATTATTTGTTGCTAGGCATTATAAGACTATAGGTGGTTGTTCATGGATAACTTAGTTTATAGAGAGTAACTATAGTCAGGGATGTTATGTAGGATGAGAGCAAGAACATTCCCATTTTGTAGTTAGGTGTGAATGGAGCAAGGTTTTAAAGGCAGAGAGACTATTGGTGGTCCAGATGAGAGGTGGGAGAGCATTCCAGTGGCATGCTAGTGAGAAGGATAGAAGATGTGTGCCTGCTGGGTGGGCAGGTTTATGTACTTTTATTAAATGTTGGAAGTTTGATCTTAGAGGCCTGACAGGGAGATGCATTTGGAAGGTAGTGGCAAGGGATGGGCAGAGATTGAGGCTGAAAATAAGTTTGTGTGCTTGGATAAGTTGAATATAGGTAAGGTAATTGGGGAGCTCAAGCTAGTTTAGCTGATGTAAGGAAATGCAGTGATGGGTAGAGGATCTGTGGCCTGTTGCAAATTTTGAAATATTATAGTAACAAGAGGAAAGTTTTGATTTGAGGGAAGATTGCAGATTAGTAAGGATGCAGGCGCCATATAGGAGGGAGGGGATAAGGTAAGTGGTAGCGAGAACAAGCCTGATGGAAGAAGAGATGTAACGGTTGTGGCAGTAAAGCATGCCATGTTTCTTATGGGTTTTTGCAATATTTACTAAGAGATGGCTATTGCATTTTAGCTGATCATCAATGAGGACTCCTAATAGTTTTGCAGAGGAGATGATTTCAAGAGGTGTATTATTTTGGCTGGTGATGGAAAAGAGTTTAAGTCAAGGATGGTGGTTTTAGGAGGGATAAATAACATGAGTTTGGTCTTGGTTGCATCGAGTGCTAGATGGTTATCTATCATCCATTGTTCAGTAAAAGAGAAGGCATCCTGGGTTTGTTTTGTTAATCTGGACATGGAGGTGGCAGAACAGATTATTGTTGAATCATCGGCAAATTGGATGATGTTGGCATTAGGGATGGCATGATGGAAGTTGTTTATGAAAATATTGAATATTAGGGGACCTAGAATTGAACCCTGGGGCACACCTGTGGGAGTATTCAGGAAAGATGAGGTAGCTTTTTTCCACTTAACTGCTTGTTGCCTGTTTGATAGATAACTGGTGAACCAGTTGATGGAGGAGTAGGATAGATTTAGTTTAGAGAGTTTAGTGAGGAGAAGGTTTGAGAGATGGTGTCGAAGGCCTTGTTGAGGTCTAAGAGGAGGGTGGACACGATATGACCAGAATCACGGGCCTTGTTAACAGCTTCTAAGAAGGAGAGGAGAGTGGTGGTGGTGCTATGGCCGGGTCGGAATCCATGCTGGGTAGAAGTAAGAAGGTTATTATTTATGAGATAGGGTAGACATTGTAGTTGGATATATTTTTCATGAAGTTTAGAAATAGGAGATAAGATAGCGATAGGTCGGAAGTTATGGATATCATTGTTGTTGCCCCCTTTGTGTAGTGGAATAATAAAGGCTTTTTCCAGAGTTGGGGAATGTGGCTTTCTGAAATTGATCGGTTTAGTAATATACAGATAGGGATGGCAATAACTTCTGTGGCTATTTTTAGGAAGTAAGAGGGTATCTCATTAAGGGCACTAGAGCATAGTTTCAGGTTTAGAAGAAGTTTATTTATGGTAGAGATAAGGATAGGTTTCACAGAGAAGGGAGGAGTTTGGGGGATGGAGATACTAGAGGAGAAAGGGGTATGTGGAGGTGAATCAGTGGGAGCTGAATTCTTGGTGAAGGAAGAGGTGGGTTTGACTATGGAGTCAGTGAATAAAGAGTTGAATTGAATAGCTAAATTCAGGTCAGAGGCATTTGGATTTGGGCAGGGGTTTTCTTTTTTACTGGGGTTAAGGAGAGAGGAGATTCCAACTCAGAATTTTTTAGGATTAGTGTTATGGTTGGTTTGGAGAGTGGAGAAATAGGCTTTGCGGTCTGTGATAAGCTTTTTACCTTGTTGCAAAGTGTTTTGTATTCATTAAGGGTGGTGGCGGACTTAGTTTTTTGGTAGTGCTTCCAAGCTTTATCTCGGAATCGCATGATGGCTAAGATATTCTTAGTTAACCATAGGACAGGGTTACTTTTTATCCATTTTGTTTTACAGGGGGCAAAGGAATCTAGCAAGTTTAAGAAAGTTGTGTTGAAGTATGTAACAGCATTCTCTAGAGATAAAGTTTTTAGTGGGTTCCAGTTTGTTCTTTTTAGTACATTTATGAATGCATCAGGGTTGAAGTTTTTTAGGTACTGAGTAGAGGTATAGGTATGGGACAGCTGAAGGGAGGATGGAAGATGATGGACGAAAGTTGGAAGGTGGTCACCTAGTGGGTCAGGAAGAGTACCGCTATCAGAGAAGTAGCGGGGATGGGAGACTAGAATCCAGTCTAGGATGCTTCCAGAGAGGAGGTCTTTGGAAGATCTGGTTGTAGAGTTAATACGTTGAGTGAAATTGTAAAGATTTATATTTAGGGGGTTGATTGGAGATGTAATTGTCGCCCAATTAATGTTAACATCACCCAGGATTATAGTTTCATTGGTGATATTGGCAGAAAATCAGGAAAGAATATCTTCAAGGCTTGGGATATTGTCTCCAGGGGGGATGTAGAGGGTAACAATGCAAATATATTTATGTTTATTTACCTGAAGAAGGGCTGGAATTAATTCTCTATAACCAAATTTGGGAATGGGCTTAGAGTATGGGGTAACTAAGAGGGATGAAGAATAGGGGAGAGTGACACTTCCCCCTTTTTATGTGTTATATAATTTCTAATAATACAGTAGTTGGGTGGTATCAATTCTGTATTTTTTATATGGGGTTTAAGCCAGGTTTCAGAGATGGACAGAATATCTGGTCGATTGTGGAGGAGCCAGGCATGGAGGTTAGGGATTTTATTACATATGCTTTGAGCATTTAGAGCTGTGAAATGGAGGGATCTACCAGGTGAGTGGGGTTGATGAGATGGGGAGTTTGAATTTTGTGTATGTTAGAGGGGCCTGGGGTTGGGTGTATGTCCCCAGAGAGAAGGATAGAGATAAAGTGACGAATGTGGGAGAAGAAGTATTTAAATTACTTAGTATCTAGTTTTTGGGTAGTAAGCTTTATTGAGTTGGGGCTAGTATAGATGGGAATAGTGTTTTGGGGGTTATATATAAGTTTAAAGGGGACGAGTATAGTGTTATTGAGGAGGTAAAGGCTGGGGGATATACAGATTGAGAAGTATGCATGCTGTATACAGGATGAAAGTGTTATGTGAAATGGGGGAGAGTGATTAGCATAGAGGGGTGTGCTGAGGTAGTGTAAATAGGATAATGTGGTAAGAATAAATATTTGAGTTATGAGTATGGCAGGTTTGGTATGCATGGTCTTTAATGCGAGCACTAGCTGGATTCTGGATAGGATGAAAAGATATTGGGATAGGATCTATCAAAACAGTATGAATTTAGTGGTCTGAAAGGTGTGGAGTTGTTATAGGGGATTAGGCTGGAAGTGGTAGATTAATTATGGGAGTGGTTGGTTAGATGCTGGGGTGTGGGAGGAGGAGGGTGCAGTCTACTAATTCTTAGCATGAACCTACAAAATCTAGTCAACAAAAATCCCTGAATTTCATGTTACCCTTTCTCATACTCTCCAGACCTAGTCATAGTAACAGAATCCTGGCTAAAACCACATATAGATAACAGTAAAATATTTAATTCTGTGTACAATGTAATCAGGATAGACAGGACTCACAAGAGGGGAGGAGGCATTGCCATATTTTACAAAGATCACCTCAGCCTAGAACAACTTAACACAAAATACCCAGTACAAAACAGCTAAGAATTTCTCTGCACTGGCCTAAAAATCAATAACCATAAAAATATTATTTTCATATGTACCAACATCCCTCCCAGCAACAACCCCAATACCATTGAGGACTTCCTGTGTTGGGTAAGTTCTAAATATAGCCAAGAAACCATCATTTTGGGTGACTTTAACCTAGATAGGTCATCCTTCAACTCCAATAATCCAGACAACTTTATCATTCTCCATGTCTTCCAACAACTTATAAACTCTCCCACCAGGATTGACAAGCGCAGCAGAAAACAATCAATATTGGACTAGACCTTAACAAATAAACCCTCCCAATACGACCAGACTGGGTGTTCCTAGCTAACCTAAGTGACCATAATCCCAACTACCTAATTCAACAAAAACATGGTATATAAATTAATTCACAACAAAAAGAACTTCTCACTTGAAATTTTTAACAACCTTCTACAAAACTGTGACTGGACCCCCCTCAAGTAGCTGCAGCTTGAGCAAGCTGTAGAATACTTCAACAACAGCTTCCTCAACATTGTGGATAACCAAGCCCCAATAAAAAAATATTGTGTCAAATCATAAAATGCACACCATGGCTTTCCAAAGAGACTAAAAACCTTAAAAGAGATAATGCCTGGCTCCACTGTCTTAAAACTAAGGATGAAACGCTTCCCAACTTTCATCGCCTACGTAACCTAGCCAAAAAACAAATCAAACAAGACAAAAAAAGCCTACAGCACAACCTCCCAAATAAAGTACCAGAAAAATCCTCAGAAGTTCTGGCAATCTATCAACTACTTTCCAAAACCAGGACATATCTCTACTCCAACCACAACCACCCCAAATACCTCCAATAGCATCGCCTCACAGTTCAACTCCTATTTTATTAACTCTATCCAGTCCCTGCTTCACACCAATAATAACACCCCCCCAGTCCGTACCTTTACCTTCACAAATAATCTCAACTCATCCTCTTTTAAACCTGTCCAAACTAGTACCATTAGGAAGTTACTATCAAAACTAAACCCCTCAGCTCTAGCCGTAGATCACCTTCTTAATGACTTTCTCAAAATAGCAGCAGGCGTCATCTATTTTTCAATCTCCATCTTAATCAACTGGTCCATTGCCAAACAATACATCCCTAAACTATGGAAAACATCACTCATCATCCCTCTCCACAAACTGGGCACATCTACCGAACAAATCAACTATCAACGCACAGCGATTCTCTCCTCTTGTGCAAGAATTCTAGAAAAATGCATTCATGCACAACTACTCCATTATCTACTTAATAACAACTTACTGCCCTCATCCCAACATGGTTTTCACCCAAAGCATAGCACTACCACTGTACTACTTAGCTTTACTAATAATATTAACCAGCTCAGAAATACTGGACTCTAAGTTTCCTTAATATTCCATGACATGTCAAAAGCTCCACAATGCACCTGCTGACCTCAGCCTATCCCTATCTTCTCTGTCTCTTGATTTTAAAGCTATTTAACAGATGGGTGACAGTTTGTAAAATGGAACAATCAGCAATCATCTCTTCTACCTGTCACCATAGGTGTACCTCTGGGATCTATACTGGGCCCATTACTGTTCATTATTTTTACAAACAAACTATCATCAGCAACATACAATGCTACTCTCATTTAATACATGGATGATTCCACCCATATCTGCTCAGCCCCATCCAAAAGCAAACTCCATCATATAACCCAGACCACCCTCAATGACATAAAAAAAACTTCTGTCAGACTATCAGCTTATTCTCAATCCCAAAAAAACTAAGCGTATGCTCTTTACCAATAACAAAGTATCCGACCCCCCCCACTGCCATTCACCATCTCTTCTTCCAATAATACTACAATAGAGCCAGTAGAACAAACCAAGCTCCTAGGGGTTACCACAGATAATAATCTTAGATTTGACAAACACCTTGCAATAACTATAAAGAAAGCACACATCAAACTAGGCTCTCTCTACTGTATGAAACCTTACCTCACTGATTCCACTACACATGCCATTTCCAGAACTCACCTTCTTTCCACTCTGCTTTATGTCGCCCCCATTTCCACAAACCTCCATAAAACTGACTCAATCAGATATGAATCATACTACAACAAAATAGCTAGATTCGCCTCCAACCTCCCATCCAAAACACACCACTGCAAAGCACTACAGCACCTAAAATGGCTTGAACTCCCAAATCTGCTTTCCTGCAACCAATTAGACTTCACCCACAGCATCTTCCACCACCCTGGCAACTGACTGGCTCTCAACGACCTTGTTCAACCCTACTCTTGTGCTTGCTCACTAAGATTGTCCAATAAAATCTTACTAAAAGTAGCCAAATCTAATAACAGCTTTGGTGACTCCCTTTTCTCTAACAGAATATCTACACTTTGGAACCCACTCCTGCAAGAAATCTTTAATACCACTTGTACTCCCACATTCAAACAACTAATAAAAGATCACCTTACCAACAAGTGACTATGGGCCTGTACCAATCCAGGCTGATGCTATGTCATTGTTCCTGTACTATTCCCCTTTCATCCCCTTTGTTAACCTTTATTGTAACTTGTATTATTCATTACTATCTATCTAAGACTAAAACCACTCCTAGTATCTCAGCTAACACTTCTTATATCCTCCTTTCTCTCACTTACTTCCATCTTAACCTACTATATCATAAACTAGCAAACAGCATAGGAAACTCATATGGCATAACCAATACTCAGACTATGTAACAGGCATCCGAAGGCATACCAAGTTTCTTAACAAAATGTTATTTTCTTACCCTGGTTTAAACAGGAAAACTTGTGATATGAAGACTGTACTACAGCACTGATTTCTATAATCTTTATCTTTATCTTTATTGTTTAATACCACCTCCATAGTTCATTTTATGCAACTGTATGTATATATGTCATTGGAGCTTTTCTCCCCCCAAGCCTCCGCTAAAAATGGGCTACTGGCCCAGTCAGACATTCCTGGTAAACAAATGTAAAATAAAATAAAATAAAAAAAATAGACTTCAGTCATACTTTAACTTAGGAATGGAGTCCATTTACATCATTTTATTAGAAAACCAGAAAACTTGGAAAAATTAAAAAGAGAGTAGCAGAGGGATCCATGCTAGGTCCACTAGTGTTTTCTCTCTTCACTAATGAAATAACCACTGATCTTCCACAGCTTAACTTACTACTGTATGCTGATATCTTACTACTAGAATAATGTAAAAATATCATCACCCTGCAACAAGAACTTGTTTTACACACAACTATGTCTCTATACTGACACAAATATACTGCCCATTAATCCTAACAAGTCAAACATTATATTTTTTGGTATTCTACACAAAGTTAAAAAAAAAACAAACTCAAAATCAGAGACACAAAATGTGATCAACTGTTGCTAGTTTCAGAGCAGAGATATCTAGGAATAAACTTAGACCCCTCTCTATCAGTAGAAAAACATACAGACAATATCATAAACAATGCCTTATACCAACTGAAACTGTACTATAAGATACTGCATCTCCTTACCTTTGTAGCCTAAACTATATTAATTACAAAAATAGAAAATGGACTACCTCTGTCAGCTTTCTACTCATCCTCAAATAAACATAAAATACAAGATAATATTAATGAAATAAACTGTTTCTGTACTACTAGCACAAATATGGACACATCACTGCCTTACAGCACATTAAGTGGCTACCAGTAAATAAAAAAACATTTCTCCTTTGCTCATAAATCTAAACTACTAAAACTGGGCCACTGCCCCCCTTAAAACAAGATTACAGGTAAAACAGTCGTACTACATACTGAGAGAGAGCTATGAAGACCTCTACTTTGAAAACATGCAGTCTTGACTCATTCAGAAATAAATTAAATAAATTAAAAGAGCAAATACAACTTAAAAAAAGCACAAAATAAAATTTTAAAATACCATCAAGACCACCAATCCAAGAAGTAAGCAATTTTAATGAAACACTTAGCGCCTCAGCTTGCACAGTCTTCCAAGAGTAAAAACACTACAAAACACTATTTACTTAAATACAACATATTGCACAAGGCAATTAATCAATTAAGCATACAATTTAAATCACATACTTCCAATTACATTCCTTGATGAGTCCCTGAGGCCCCAAAGTACCATACTTTAAAATCAAGAGTGTTGACTTCTTGGATCGGTGGGCTTGGTGGTATCATAAATTAAAAGAGCACCTGCTTAACACCACCAAATATTCATGCTTTACAGATGAGGAGAAACTTTGCACTTTATGTGTGAAACTCTTTCTTTATGTACAATAAGTGTAGCCTTATTATAAATAACTGGAATACTAGAAATGACTTGCAAATGTTTCACATATGGCAAATTGTCATACCTATTCTAATGTTCTAATTGTCTGTATAAGCGTATTACATGTTTTTTATATCATATACTTAATCTATGTATGCCTATGTTATTTGTAATTACTACTGTGCACAGGTCATGGTTAAAAAAAGGTTTACTGACAAGTTCACTAGCTTGGTTAAAAAAATGGATATAAATAAATAAATAAATAAATAAATAAATGGATAAATAAATAAATAAATGGATAAAATAAATAAACTTGGCTGTGTTGAGTATATGCAATTACTACAAGAAGACACAAGCTGGAAGCAAACTGAAGCATTAATTGTTTATTTCAATCCCCTCCAAGACTTGGTTTGTTAGGCAAATACATTTTATTGGTAAGGACAGTGTACAGAAGAAGAGCCAAAAGATTGTAACTGGTTGTAACATTAACCATTAAGCAAGCAATAATGCCTGACAGGGTGTGTGTTAATGTGTAGTTAACACCTGGAACTCTTCACTGTCTCACACATACAAACACACACACACACACACACACACACACACACACACACACACACACACACACACACAGTCTGTTCTGCTTTCATGCACTCATTCACTCACACATGCAGGCAGAAACATAAACACACACACGCACACACACACTTTTTTCAGTTTTATTTATTTTACACTCACTAAACAGCAAAAGTACTGCTTAGCGCATTTAAGATAACTTGATTGATCTCTCACTGTTACAAATGTATACACTCTCACGCACACAGAAACACATACACTTTTTTTAATTTATTATTTTACACTCGCTAAACAGCAAAAGCGAGTGCAAAATAACGGCTCGATCGATCTCACTTTCACTCGCATGCATACATTGACACACACAGACATAAACATACACACACACACTTTTAAATTTTCTTTTTATTACATTTTTACATTTTACACTTGCTAAACCGCAGAAGTACTGCTTAGTGAGCATAAAATAATGGTGGCAGTTAGTTTTTTTTCAGTCTGAGCTCCACGGCAGCTTGATATGCTGACGTGATGCTGCAGACTTGTTTATCAGCAGGCATTACTTGTACTTTAATACTCTGCTGGAGAACATTCGTTTTCTAGTCAGGATGCTGAGGTACAGTTTGCCCATTTATAAGGTAAAGTAAGTTATGGTGAGATGAAGTAAGGTAATAATAATACCTACTGGTTAGCCAGGTAGGCCCACTAGATATGCAGTCCCTTTTTAGGGTAATTCTGGGGCAATGTTTGATCAAGGTCACAAAGGAGGCAAATGAAAGCTGTGGGGATCAAACCCTGTATCACAGGAAATATAGCTCAGCCTTAACCCTCTCAAAGGTAAGACAAGGAAAGATAAGATAAGATAAGGTAAAGTAAGGTAAGATAAGATTCTATAACATATGATAAGATGTAGCACTTCATCACAAGAGCTGGGCAAACACAGGTAATCTTTCAGTTAGAATCTAGGGAGTGAGCATGTTTCAAAGCAGCTACTAACAAGGGTCTGTGCAAAGGTCTTCAGTTAAAGTTCAGGTAGTAGGTTTCTCATCACTGTTTTTTCAGCTCTAAAGCCCAGTGATATATTCAGCCAAACTAAAATTCAGGAGAATATGTTTAGGCCGACAGTACATATTTAGTGTATGCATACAGGGTGTAAGAAACAGACATAAATAACACAACATCTTATTCATGTCACAAGAAAAGTAATGGTTGAACAATGGCAAATACAACAAAGAGCACATCAATATGTTCAGTAACCAATAAATCAGTAAACATTACATTTCTGTATGCCAGTATGACAACATCAAATGAAATACTTATTTTAAAAGGGATAAGTGTACTTTATTCAGAAACAGAATTATCATTGCAGGTAGTTCTGTCAGCTGCTACTACAGATATAGGAAGGAACATGTGAATTAGAAGTGGCAGACAGATAGACTCCAAAGTATGAGGCAGTGATTTAGGACACCCAATATAAAGAAAATAAATTCAGTGAGGGATGCTGGACTAGATGGAATATAACCAATTAACGGAGGTTATGATTAAGTCACTCAGTGAGGGAGGGAATGGTGGTGTAGGTGTATAGTAGATTGGGGATCACCTTTAAAGGATATGACAAGAACATTTTCAAAAACAAGATCTGAGTAACTGTTTTATTTGCCCCAGCAGTATTACCATCACGGAAAGTGTAGTACATGAAGCTATTTCAAGGTGAGTTCCCCAAGTTAGAAGAATCAGCATGTAACACTAGAAAGAAAATAAGCAGCCAGTGCCAAAAAGGAAGAAAATTATTCACATTCAGAGCATATTTATTAATAAAATGCCAGACATAAACTTCATCAGTGTTGCACGTTGCTTTTCTGCTTTCTTAGAAAACTATCAGAAAAAGCAAAACCATGAAACTATGGTATATGCATATATAAAAATATTAAAACCACACTCTCTCTTTCCTTTTGTTTACACCAGCATTTTATTTATATAAGCACATTTGGAATTGTGCTGGGGTGAATGGCTGTGGGTTATAATTATCATCAAGTCAGTAACGTGTTTGCCTCCTGGTATTTTTTTTTTACAGTTCAGCATTATGCATCACTATACATTCGCTGAAGCTGATGTCATACTCACTGGTACCTTTGCATTTCATTTTAGAATTCTTGATATTTCTTTGTAGGGTATCAATCCATTTTACTGGGAAAAAAAACTTGGAACAGTTCTAGAGTGTCTGCTTTTCTAACAGTCTTTATTATAATAATTTTCCATCGTGAATTAATTCTACCATGTTTTAAATATTTTTCAGCATTTCAGATGCATTGTGTTTAGTAGTCACATCAGTTCTGTGGAGTTCAAACATTTTGTTTAATTTTGATGACAAGAATGCACACCTGCATTTACTCTGTAGCGTAGGTTTTGTTAAAGATATTGATTATTGTTTATTAGGTCTTACGTTGGTACTAACAGATGGTGAGCACGCAGAATAGAGGAAGAGAAGGGAAGAGTGTGATCTAAAACAAAGTTACAATTGTAGTCTTTTTAAAAATATCTACATGCATATTATCTCTGCATTTTTCTGCATTGCAGCTACTTTTCTCCTGATTTAGTTCACATTACTTGGAATCTACATGCCAGGATCTTCCCAATCATGCTTCTGTCTCCCCAGCTAACCTGAATACTTGCTAAGGAAACTTAAAGTCTGTCAGTTAGGATCCTGGCTTCTCTCCCTGGCAGCCATTGCACAGAATTAAGCTTGCATCATTTCCAGTGGAGCCCTATTACCCCTGTGAAACATAACCATGAATTCACCTTGATCTGCATACTAGATGTTCAATTAAAATATCTAAATTTGTACAGTTTTCATAAAGGTATTTAAGAGAAGACTTTATTCAGGTATGTAGGATCTTTAAAGAACATTGCCTCTGGGAATGTTTGGAGTGTCAAAGAGAAATATGGAATCAGACAAACTGTGTAGGAGATTATATAGGAATAAGAGATGTACCAATTGAGAGAGTTGCTGATGCTTGGAACAGACTACCAAATTATTAAAGCAAGCACTAGTTTAGATACTTTTATGAACAGGTTGGACACTTATGTGAGTGATTGTTTTGGTATATTGACATGCTAAAAGGGCATTATTGCATGTGCCTGAAATATCCCTTGTAGCTGCACTCACTTCCTGAGGAACTGCTCTCAAGCCCTTCCAGTTATAAGACAGATACGTCATCTCCCTATCTTTTTCCATATTGTAGATCTTCCCTGAAAAAGAAGGCTGATATAAAACCAGAATTGTTTATTTTTCTTGTGATGTCTCATAACATCCTTCTGTGGACTTTGGACCCAGTCTACCATTGTGGTCTCAGCTGCATGCACTTCCACAAAAGTACCAGTCTGTGATAGTTACTTCACCCTTCCACAATGTTACCACTTACTCTGTATGGTCACATAGTTAACTGTCTCCTGCAGCATTGAACATACTCTAAACCATAGCCCTAATAATCTGTCCATTCAGTCCTTCACAGTCCTTCCATAAGTTACTTCTCAGTCTCTGGTATTGTTCTATTCCAGCCTTCTGTCAGTACTTGTTTCCTGCTACTTTAACACCACTTTTTTGCATTGTCTGATTTACCTTTTTTAATCTTTAAATGCTTTACTTACTACTGCTTTTTTTTCTTTCACAAAAATATATTAACTATTTCAAATGTCATATTCTGTAATTTCTAGTACAATGTAATTTCTGTCATATCTGTTGACTTTGTTTTTCCTTTAAAAGGGACTATAAGGTTTTTAGTGTTTCTCTACTGTTATCAGAATTGCAAATAAAATTAAATGCTATCTGTATTAAGGATTCAAGTTAAACTTCTAACCCACATTTCAAATTACTGAATGAAAACTATAAATGTAATTATGTTCCATTTCTTCCCACTCCCTCCTACTCTCTTTGAACAGAAATCTCTGCCAGCCTTCCAATGAGTCATATACTGAATACAGCTGTCATCATTGTTAGAGTAATGGTCACATAGGTTTTAATAATAAAGTTACAGTTAAAACAATGAAACTATAGCATATCCATGTTTACTGAGTATTCTACCATCCTAGACTCGTTAAATTCAAGAACATACGGGAATTAAGTACTATATAAAATTCTCATTGGTCTTTGTTAACTTGTTGAAACCTAAGAGCATCCAATTCTACGTCAGACTTTTAAGCCCACCTAACAGCAAAACATGAATTAGTAAAATATGTTTTAATTCCATTTCTGATTTACATGAAATGAATGGGCTAGTATAATATTCTTAGAAGTATGGCAGGAAAAAATAAAGGCATTTTTGTTGCTTTCTCCAAAAGCTGATTTAAAATACCAGAAACCAACTATATCTCTAAGGAAAAGCAAGCTAAAGATCTGCATGGATGAATATTGATGTCATTTTAAAAACAGCTTATTATTTCAAACTGATGGAAAAAGTAAGTGTAGACAATCTTATAATACATCTTGGGAAACATTCTTTTTGTTGTAGATTGCACAGAACACTACATACAAAAAAATAAAATTGATTAAGACAGGAAGTCTGATACATATTTCAGTTCAAGCAAGAGACAGCTCTTAGTAGAGCAGAAGAGTAAGGCTATGAGCAATTAATAAGCTTCATCATCAGTCTTGAGTTTGATACCCTCTATATTCATTTGCTTACTATGTGACTGAGAAATTTACTTAAGCAGGTACTGCTTCCAAGTTGCTTCTGAAAAGAGGCACTTTCACATAGCTGGCTCTGGTAATAGGTGCTTTTACATAGTGGGCCTACATGGTTAGCAAACAAAATAAACACAATAAAAAGAGTAAATGAATTATGAATTTCAGCAAGTAATAAATTATTAAATACACAATTTATAAATAGTACAGGGCAACATTAATAGTATTAACATTGCAGCAAATTAACACAGATGCAGAAAGGAAGTTAATCTAATAAGTAAACAAGCTACAAAATGGGTTGTAAATGGAGATTATAGGCCAATTTAGAGTGAATTAAATAAAGCATCACATTAGTGAATCCCACAAGCTTTTCCACTACTCGTGAGATATTGATAGATTATCTGAAGAGAGTAAGAGTAAGCAATTTTCTGATATCAGGTAAATGGAATTTCAGACTGCTAGACCCAATTCATTGTAGGATTTTTCAGAAAAAGAAAGATAACAAAATCTTTTTAAGGTAAGGGTAAGGAGCTATGATGTTGAGGACACAAAGGGTAGTTAAAACAGATGAACATTTATATGCTAGGAGTAGAAGTTTAGGTTAAGTAATTTGTATAGCAAGGTATCAAAAAGAAAAGCATAACATTCAATAATTGAAAAAATGTTAGTAGAATTTAGTAAAAAAGAAAGATGGGTTCTAGAATCAGACAGGTGAACAGATCTGCAGATGTTAAAGTTTTTTGAAGCAGGAAGCATTGTGGAATTTAGTAAGAGTAAACACTAAGCAGATGTGCTTAAATTTGGGGATTAGGACTTTTCTAGCAGTGGATTTATTCTGATGAAGTCCCTGTTATATGGGGGATGAAAGCGCTCAATCTGTTTTTTATCTTGGAATTACCTGTGAATAAACAAATATAACAAATTTTCTAGAGGTGGGCTGAGTTTTTCCTGCTGCTAACAGTGTTATTTCTTGCTTTGAAGTTGTGGCTGAACACTGTGGTCGTGTTTTGTTTGCTTTAGCAGTGGATTTAGTTGGTTCATGGGTCAGCAGGTTGATTATTGTCTCTCGTTCATCTCTAATACATATAATACGAAGACTTGGGGTTTCATTTAGATGCTTTAATACATAGAAACACATCAGGATCAATAACACCATCATTAAATATGAACAAACTGGTTAACAGACAGCCCTTACATATATACATGTTTACATCTCAACAGTTAACTACAAAATGGCAGTCAGACTTACACATGCTCAGTATTATACACTTGTGCAAGCCCTTGGATAGCTTCTTAAAGGTATATACGGATATATTGATATACATCCTCCCTTTTAAAAAGATTGCCCTTTATGCAAAACAATATCAGAGATAGACATGCATTACTACAGACATTAGAAACAAAACACAATGTTCATGCCCAAGTTGCTTCATATCTGCTACAGGGTTTAGAGATGCGACCATATCTCGTAACATAACAATGTGGACCAAATTAAGAAAAAGGGACAGTCTGCAGTGTACAACTTGTATCAGGAACTTCTGGATTTGTCACAGGAATGGAAATGACCTCTGGAACTAACTCCGAGATAAACAGCCTTTCTCACATGCTATGTGCTGTGGTATAGGCTCAGACAACAGTCTCAAATGCTTCCAATTCCACCTAAAAATTGCTCCTTCTGATTCCACAATGTATGATCTCAGCTCAAGACACATATTCTTCAAGACACTAATCTGATCATAACCTTTGGAGGTCTGCATCTTTACCACTTCTCCTTCCCATAATGGATTGAGCAGTTTGCTGGTGTTGTTATAGTAGGACTTCAGGGTTAAGTGCTTTTTCAACTGATTGGCTTTCACTAACCTGTTGCTCTTGACACATGGAACCAACAATTGACTACTAAATGGTAATGTGGTTCTGGTTTGTCTCGACAGAAGTCTCTGAGCAGGTGAACCAAGATGTTTGTCATGAGGAACATTTCTGAGATTCAAGCAATTCAGGAAAACAGTACTATTATCTTGTTTTCACTTCTTTAGTAACTGTTTTGCACTTTAAACTACACTTTCTGCCAAACCATTTGACTGCCGGTACTCTAGACTACTTGTGACATGAGTAAAGTATCATTCTTCAGCAAATTTTTTAAACTGTTGGCTTATAAATTTCATGCCATTGTCAGAAATAACTGTGCGGACTACCATGTACAGCAAAATGATGCTTCATCTTAGTAATAACAGTACTGGATGCTAGGTTATGGAGAATAACCAATTAGAGTAAGAGTCTATTAACACCAAATAATGTTGACCATTCCACTTGAAAATGTCTGTGGCTACTGTCGACCAAGGCAGTTCTGGAATGTGTTTAGATGAAGTGGTTCTTTCTGTTGATGAGGCTTTGTACTCTTACACACTGAACAAGATAAAAGTGCACTCTCAATGTCTTGTGACATAGAAGGCCAAAATACTAGTCCTCTCACCCTTCGTTTGGTAGATTCGGTTCCTGGGTGACCACAATGCAAGATATTAATGCATTCTGTCTGCAAGGACTTTGAAACAATGACTTTTGGAACTTTCATAATGATACCTTTGTCAGACAAAATCTTACCTCTGTATGGAAAATAAGGTTGCAGTTCTTGAGGTAAACTTGATTGGTTTGACGGCCATCCATGATTGATAAGGTGGTTGAACCTTTGGAAAACTAGATCTGTGGCTATGTGAGCTCTCAGCTCATCAAGACGTGGAAGAAAGATTTCTCACTTTCATGACTTCAAAATCAAGGTTCTCATTCTTGTGCTGTTCTGTGGTGTTTTTGGATAATATGGATAATGTAAAAGCAAGATAAAGACATTTTCCTTTCTTGTAGACAAGATTGAAATTATACTTTTATAATCTCAGCATCATATGTTGCATTTGGGCTATAGCTGAATGCATAGGTTTTTCTCAGGATTGTGACTAATGGTTGGTGGCCTGTTTCAATCTAGATAGGTCTATCATAAATATAATCATGGAACATCGAACATGCAAACACAATTTCCAAAAGCGCTTTCTCATCTTGGCATACTGCATTTCAGTTTGGGTAAGAGTTCTCAATGCATAGGCAACAGGTTGATCCTCTTGTAGAATGACTGCACCAAGACCAAATTTCAAAGCATCACAGGAAAGTGTAACTGCCTTGTGAACATCATAGTATCTGAGAGTTGGTGGACTAGCAATTCTCTGCTTCAGGACATCAAATGCTCTTTGGTGTTGCTCTAGCCAAGACCAGGATACAACTTTACGTGTCAGCTCTCTGAATAGTGCTGATGGTTGGCTCAAGTCTGGAATAAACTTGCATAGGCAGTTGACCATGCCAAGAAAACATTGCAGGGCTTGAACATTGTCCGGAGTTGGCATCTGGAGAATAGTTGTTTGCTTTGAGGGGTCTGGTCATAAGCCTGTACTCATAAATAAATAACCAACATAAGTAACTTCTTGCAGCCTGAATTTGCATTTGTGTGGGTTGAGCTTAAGATTCACTTGACATGCTCTTCCTAGAACTTATCTGAGGTTTCTGTCATGTTCTCCTTCATCATGACCTCCTACTAGTATGTCATCTACTATAATAGCACAAGGATACCCAGAAAAAAAGTGCTCCATTGCTCATTGAAATACTTCACTTGCAGAATTTATCCCAAATGGCATTTTCAAAACTCTGTACCTACCAAATGGAGTACATAACATAGTAAGCAATGATAATTTCTTGTCAAACTGGATTTGCCAAAATGAACTCTTTGCATGTAGGACAAAAAAAAATGTTGTCCTTTGGCATTAAGGCTGTGACTTCTTCGACTGTGTGCACTGGATGATGAGGTCTTTTTAGTGCTTTGTTCAAATCTCTTGGGTCAATACATAGTCTGATGTCATGTCAGTTTTTCTTACGAGCTACCACCATGGAAGATACCCATTCAGTTGGTGTTGGAACAGGGCAAATCACACCTTGTCACACCATTTTATCTAAGTCAGCTTTGACTCTGTCCTGCATGGCTATTGGAATTTTACATGCTGGCCTGATAAATGGCCTGACCTCTGGGTCTAACTTCACAAAGTACACAACTGGAAATTTGCCTAGTTTGTTTTTGAAAAGATCAGTATAGATGGAAAAAATGTGCTGGGTAAAATTGGAGTAGTGGTCTTTTAAGCTAATATGGTGGACTTCCTTATTAAATGAAAGCAGTCCCATTTTCAAACTGTCTCTGAGCCCTAGTAATGACTGGATGTGCCTCTTGACCACATAAAATAAGTCATAGCTTTTTCCAGCAGAGTAACATGAACGCACTACTGAGCCTTCAGTCTGAATTCCTTCACCTCCATAAGCAACAAGCTTTGCACACCTTGCCAAATCAAGCCTTTCACTTTTACACTCTCTGGCAAATGTTTCTGCTGACATAAGATTGCACTTGAACCTGTATCAGCTTTGAGCTCTGTGGGATTGCCATTTATCCAAACTGTACAAAATACTTCATCCTTTGCCCTTAAATCTACTGCATTGACTGTTTCATGAAGCACTGACACGCCATCAGCATAAACAGCAGGCTTGCCACTGTCTAACTGATCAACTCTTTTCTTAAACTGTTCCCATTTAATAAAAGAATGTGGTCCTTTTGATTTACAAAATCTTTTGAAATGATTCTATTTATTGCATTTATGGCATTGCTGATTGAAAGCTAAACATTTCTCCATTTTGGATTCATGGCTTCCACCACAGTTATGACAGCTGGCAATGAAACTATGTTGGGGCCCATGCTTTGAATTTGCTGACTTACTGTTATACCTTACTGAGACTGTGCAAACTCTGGAATTTACTAGAAACTTCTGGGGTTTACCAATGAGTACTGTAGAGGTTACAGTTGCTGCCATGTGATTGAGCCTGTTTCTTTTAACCACGTGCTGCATACTATCAACATGAGCTTTATCACTGTGCCATCTAGAGCTATTCTCATTTATAAGCATATTTGTGTGCTTTTCTGTGAGCTCGTATATCTAACAAATCTCAGTTGCCTTATTCAAAGTTAAATCACTGTCACGAAGCAAAATCTTTCTCATAGCATCATCTTTTATACCACACTCGTCTGTCCTTTATCAGCTCATCCCTTAAGTTGCCAAATCTGGATCTTTTAGCCTTATTCCTCAGGTCAGTCGTATATGCTGCAAATGTTTCACCAGGTTTTTTATCCCTTGTGTAAAATAAGTGCCTTTCCATTTTAACATTTGTCTGGGGGGGGGGGGGGGGGTTTACACATTGGCTTTGTATGGTCATCTTCATCAGAAAATGCAGCCTGTATGAAAATGTCGTACTCTTGCTCTAACACTCTCCAGTTCTCAGCAATATTTCTGTCAAACGCAAGTGCACTGGGTTTTCAAAATTTATCTGCCATGCCCACAAAATATACACAAACACACTGAAAATATGGTCTGTGTAATTATGTATGAACAAACTGCTATGTGAGCTTGCAATAACATTCAAATGCACAATAAACTCTTTGAAATACTTTACTTTGCAAAATAAGCTCTGTAATGGCTGTACTCTGTGAAATATGGCTTGTAATGACTGTTCTTTTGTGAAATAGCTTTACTGTAACACTGCACAAACATGCAAACACTTTATACACTTCTGATAACTTGGATATATTTGCTTAATATGAAAAATACAGATTCGCAAAGCATGTATTGAAAAATGTGGGCCGGGATTCACTAATCCTCCGTGTAAGACTAAATAAGTCTTCCTTGGAAACTGCAGCCTAAGAGGATGATGTCAGCACGCCCTGCATATTTATGAGGGCACGCTGACTCAACTCTAAGGCTAACACGGAGCGTGCACTAGTGCAGGGGGCGTGTCAGACTGCCGAGCAGTCCAAAAATCCATGCCCCTGCAAGTCCCTCAATCTGCAAATGTCAACTGAAATGAGCTAGTCCGCTCACATGTGTACATACCCAACACTGCACTCCCCCACATTCTAAATCCCTGTACAATTCTAAAATGTAAAACTTTCCTTTTTTTTTTATTATTCCGGATATAGCTGCCCGTATTTGCGCGTGTTGGTGCGGGTTTGCCCATTGCTTAGCTACAGTTAGCAGTTTAGAGATCGAAGAGGATAATAAGAAACTTATATGCAAGTTAAGCCAAATAGCAATAGTGTAGTGGTAGAGCTTTCACACAAAGAGGAGGCATTCCCGGTTCAAGTCCCACCACTCCCCTTTCTATTTTATGTAGGAAACCGGTATAGAAAAATAATTCCTGACATTTATCTTTTAAATTTTAGTAAAAAGCATTGAAATGGCCTATGTAGTAGTGAAAGATATTATATATATATATATATATATATATATATATATATATATATATATATATATAAGAAGGTGAATTGGCTATGCATACTGATGAATGCATAAGTAACATATCTTAAGCAATGTGAAGCACTGCTAAGCAAAGTTTACCAGTATTAAGCACATTTAAGTATAAATGCTCATAGCTTAGCACCGCTTTAACTAGTGCAATGGCTTTGCACGGAGCTGCTCATTGCACCAACTAGTGCAAACAAAACATGTTTGCGCATAGCTGCACACTGCACTAACTAGCGCAACGGTGGGCAACATCGAGCAACGTAGAGCAACGTTGGGCAAAGTTGAGCAAAGTCAGCTAAACACAGCCACACCCCCTAGCCGGTCTGGCCAGTAGTAAAATCAAAAGCAATGACAGGCTTCGAACCCGGGATACTGTGCACCATTATCACAGTACTGAACCACTAAGCCATGACAGCTTTTGATATTCATGCACTGTCAACACACATATACATATTAATGAAAGTTTACCCAGTGCTAAACAGGTGTGCTTTCAGCTGAGAAATTTCAAAACCGGCCAATCACAAATAAGTGAGGGAAATGAGGGATATTTAAGCTCCATAGGTGGGAATACTTGCCATAACTGGTTGTAGCTCCCATCTGCAGGCAGCATGGCTGGTGTTGGAGAGTGCTCTCACTTCCGAGCTCAACGGTGGGGCATTGAGGAGTCAAAAGTGATGGTTTGGCTCCTCGTCCATAATCATGATGCCAGACTCCTGCAGGGCCAGATCCAGGGCACTGAATACAAAGCGGAAGGCTGAAACCATCTCACACATGATCTCACCAGTGCCACAGGCGTCCCTCGGACTGGTGAGGAGGTCAGACACCACTACTCAGACCTGAAGGGAAGCAAGGAGGACCGACTAAACCAGTGGATACAGGAGGCCCGTGGGATGGAAAATACCCCACTACTGAGTAGGTAGCCATGGAATGAATTATGTAAGAATTGCTATCGTAGTCTATATTATGGATAGGTATGTCTCAATATCACTTCATTTACTTCACAGCTGCAGGTGATCATGCTGCGAATCAGCAAGCCTATGCAGATAGGCTGCTAAGGCTGCACCACCAGGCAGGTTAGTAATTATTCTGCATGTATTGTTATATAAAATAAGTGAGAGAGCCTATAAAAAAGTATTGTAGCCCAATAATAAAGGTATAATAAGTCTTGAATAACATCTCTGCATGTACTGTTATATAAAATAAGTGAGAGAGCCTGAAAAAGAGTGTTGTAACCCATTAATAAATGTATAATACGTCTTGAATGAGTCTTCTGCATGCACTGATATATCAAATAAATGAGAGAGCCTCTAGAAAAGTGTGTAATGTAATTAATAAAGGTATAATTCCTGGAGTGTGTCCGTGTCACTTTCTTCGAAATGTTGTTGTACTCTTGCATTATAGAAATAGTACTGTTGTATTAAGTGCTGTCAACCCACACTTGGGTAGGCCCATTGAAAGTGGATGAAGGGAGTGCCAGTAGCTGTTAAGCATATATACAGTCCTCAACTGTTGGTTCATGGCTGGCATGTATAGGTAAATCTGGCACATGAGTAGCTTGTTATTGTGTTCCCCAGAAATGTCAGTGCGTTGCTAGAAATGTAGGGGGCTGTTAAAATATAACTGATAATGTCACCTGAACACATCCAGATATGTAGATATAGAAATATAAATAAAATATATAAATACATAGCAGTAACATCTGCATCCTGGACAGTTTGTATATTAGATACAGGTCAGGTATATAAGGAACTAGCAAAACCCATTTCACAATTTAACGGACATTGCCTAGTGTAATAAGACATGTAGGGGATATATACCTGCAGTCAATAGGAATGTAGTGTAAACTATAAGTACATATAAGTTGTTAATGGATGTATCTTTTTACACCCTACTGTATGTGCATAAACAATGCAATTCCACACCTCAATGGGTATGTCTAATCTCAAAACATTTGTTGGGACATATGTCCTATTGGTTTATAAATATCTGCATTTACTTTGATGCATGTGCCCTGTTCAAATACCACAATCTTGGTGGCCTGTTGCCACCAATCAATCCTTCATGCTATTGGAATGTCCACTGTTGTTCTATATATGCATGTGTTATGCATGCTGTTCAACTGTTGGAACTCTGGTGTGTTGGGTTAATGGGAATATTACTGCATGCTGTTACAACTAATTTGGAATGCTGTTGGCTGTTATCATCCCATATTATCATTAAATCCTCCTAAACATAGAATGTATGGGAAGGCCGGTCCCAGCGGACCCACCTGTCCCACCTCAGCTGGCGATGGCACCTGGCACCAGTAGGCCTGGTGCCCAGCCTGGGACCTCCTCCTCCTTTGGCCCTGTGCCACCTTTGGGTGGAAGCACTTCAGGGGATGGGGCTTGTCCCCCCGCAAGCATGGCTGGAGGAGGGCCACCTATCACCCTCCGAACGGTCCGGGCTGTGGTGCATAGGGAGATTGAGCGTTCAGTCGCTGATCCTCTACTCCAGCTTGAGGCACATGTGGCACGACTCACGGTTGAGCCTGCCTCTCCTAGACAGCCCCTAGCACAGCCACCCTCTGGGCTGTGAAGATGCAGTGGTGACTGCCCATGGGTGGGGATCTCAGTTCCACTGTTGCCATCTGTGGGCTCATGGGCTTGCATTTTCCAAACATCCTTCCCCATCAATGGTGTTCACCCACCACATGTGTCATATTCTGTCCCTGTATGCATCTTGTTTGTCTTGTTTGTTTACCTTCCCAACCTACCTCCCCAAATATACCTACTTCCTCTACCCCACATTCCACTCTCACCTGAAAAAAAAAAGGGCAATCTGCACCCAAAAAAAATTACACCCCATACATAGCTGCCCATTTTGCACACATGTCCGATGAACACATAAAATGAAATTTAATTGGCAGTACAACATACTTCATTGTCCTCACCCCTCTCTCACAGGTGGAAGGTTTCAAATTTCCCTCCAAATTACTAGCATATGCACAGCTGTTGCTGTTAAAGAAATGGGCAGCTGTGGACCTTCCCTACACCCGTCCTGCACATCCCGAGCTGTTTTCCCTACTCTCTTTCCCTCTTTGTGCCCCTTTTTTACCACTTTCCTATCTCCACATTTTCTTTTCTTTCAAAGAAATGAGCGTGGGGGTTAGCGGGAGTAAGCACTTTTAAGCAGTAGTAAGCGGGTTTGCACGTGTGCACTTGTGTGCGCTTAGCTAAGTATTGCTAAGCTTTGCGCAAACCTGCTTACAACTGCTTAAAAGTGCCTTAGTCACCCTGCATGTGAGGGCCCTTGTTCTCCTCAGCAGTAAAATAAAACACCACTGTCAGTCTCAAACCCGGACCTTGGACACACTAGACTGCATGAAGTACCTCTAAGCCACAGTAGATATACAGCAGGGTGTTGCTGAAATATATATATCATGCATCAGAATGAGTGAATGTAAAGGAAAGATAGGAATGCCATAACACAAAACCTGTTCTATGGAACTTTACCAGCAATTGTTGTGGAGTTGCATTACATGACAGTGATAACAGAACCAGACATTCTAGCAGTAAATAATGTTACAGCAGCACTTTACAACCCCCACACAGTATCATAGCAGGACAATCCCCACCCAAACGTACAAAATACCTGTGTGTTCAGGGTCCAGCAAGGATGTAGGTAGGCATACTCAGTACTGGAATTGTCCAGTTTTCATGAGCATCCTGTGCTAATGTCAACAATAAAAAAGCACCAACTGTGCAGAAGTGAGTACATTAATATTCACAGTATAGCAATTCACAAACAGTTCATGTGCCAAATGAATACATCTCAATAACTATGTATGCATGGCAGCTAAATGTATAAGTAGAAAAGAAACTACATACTCCCATGTATCTTGTGTTAGCATTTGTTGGGGTGAGTACAATTCTGCACTGACAACTGTGTACTGGAAGTGGCAGCATTCAGGTCTGAGTACAACATTCAAACCACTAGCTACACCATTAGCTTCAGATATAAGAAGTATACCAACCTTCTGACTTACACAATGGTGTCCACAGCAAACAAGCATGTGCCCCACTTTGGAAAACTGAAAGGGCTACGCCTACCTGACCTAGCAATTTATAGCATTGGGTTGCTATGATAGTGAGTACTGCAATTACCACACAGCAGGCTGCGTGCAATTACCAAATGGTGGCCACCAATTGGCGCAGAGGCCATCACATGCACATGTGCAGATACCTATAAAAGCAGGCTGTACTTGCTGTCCACACATGCAATCATTACATTGCAGCTATGGAGAGAGAGAGAGAGATCGAGCGAGTGAGAGACAGAGAGACACACAGACAGACAAGACAGACACCGACAGCTACAACAAGAGCAACAGCAACAGAAAAAAAAGATATTAAAAAATATATATTAACAAAACAAAATGAAAAAAATATATATATTAAAAAAAAATTATACAAAACACACGGAACTGGCAAATACAAACACATACAAAGGAAAGGCATGTAACAGATATTTATTTACTGGCATGTAGTAGATGTTTTTGAAGAGTACTCTACATACTTTGAATCATTCATATGTGGCAGCAGTACATATCTATGCACAGATGCCCTCCATAACTATTGCCATGGAGACGTCAGTGTGTAGCTGTGTGCAGTGGGATATGACTGTGACATATGTAGTTCAGCATTAAATGTCAAACATATGATCCATGTTATCTGTGTTCTGTACAGTAGTGTGTACAATGTCTGTTTGGGGGAGTAGCGCATACAGTTATATAAACATGGATGTGACAGAGTAACAAATGCATGATAGTCATATTAACGTGTAGCTTAGCATTGGCAACAGCTGTACCAGGCTAGTATGCTAATCTAGCATTTGTAGCTATATATACACCCTCTAATATTACTGTGTACTCACATGTGACACATGTTCATGTTGCAGCAAGGCCCAACAGGTCAGCCGTGAGGTCCATGGACTTACAACAGTGTGGATCATGTGTGTGTATGGCACACACATATGGAGAGATCAGTCTGTGTCAGATATATTAGCATCTGTACACGTGCATAGAGCAAGGGACGTACTGCAACTGTTTGTGAAGGGTGGACATATATATGTTGGTGAAGGTTGTTATGTGCATATTTCTATGCAGGTTGTAGTGTGTGGCAAGCAAGACAGCATACAGTGCTGGTATATGACATGTGGTGGTTAAACACTGTGGGTATGATTTGTAAGGTTTGTAGTGTTGCAGCCAGTGAGGCCTGCTAAAGCTACATGGGCTGAGAACACCTGCAATGCATTCCCCACAACACTGTGCAATATTATTACATAACTGTATACCTCACAACCTTTGCATAATTGATATTCCCACCAGGAAAGGTGGACTGTATATGTGCCTATATGTATATCTATATGTACACCAATGGATGTTAATATGTATGTGTATATATACACACACACACATATATATATATATATATATATATATATATATATATATATATATATATATATATATATATAGGGTCATATTTACTTCGACAGATGCCTGGTGACAAAGCCAAGGACTCAAGCTCAATGTTGAAACTGCATTGGCATCCCTTCTGGCAAAACCTCCGTACCCATGAACTACCACATAGGTGGTAGTCTACTTAGCACTGAAAGTGTGATAAGAGACCATGGGACACAGGTGGACAGTAGTCTCCCCTTTAATAATCACAGTGCCACACTAGTATCACAGTGCCACACTGGTCATGTAATCTGTCTACGTGGCACACCTCCTCACAAAAGGTGTGTCATCCAGGGAAATATAGGTCAGTGTTCCCCTCTACTCATCACACATAAAACCCATTATAGAGTACAATGCCCCATGTGGTATGTGTCTTACAAGACATCTACAGCAACTGGAAAGGCCACAGACATACCTCACAAAGAGTAATACCGGCCTCAAACAGATGCCCTATGCAGACCGTCTCACAAAACCACAGCTAGACTGTGTTGCATATCGCCTACCCAGAGGTGACCTCTGCCTAACATACAAAGCTATGTCAAACCCAGAGCTGTTGGACATGCTCCACGTAAACAGATGACAATCCCTACCAGCTACATGCTCTAGGGACTTAAACCTTGTCACCTCAACAGACAGAACATGCTGGAGGGATAGATTCCTATCTCTGAGACATACCATACTCTGGAACAAACCACCTATCAATAGCAAACCAAGCTCCTCATTAGCAGTCGTCATGAATAATCCTGATGATTGGATGGGAGATAGGAAATATACACCGGAAATCACCTCTGTGGCTCTGCTGGACAGGGGCATGTGAAATTAGATTACATGTGTGTCAAAGGCCAGGGTAGCATGTGGCTAGACTTCTACAGGCCCTAGGGCCAATAGCCTATTACCTACCTATGAACCGATACATACCCACATGTACTTGTTGCAATAAATGCTATGTGAGGTTGACTGATTTCATGGTGAAAGTGTTGGTGAATGTGTCGAGGTTCTGTCAATGTGTGATAGCTTAGTGGGAAACTGTTTCCGTCATGCTATTTTGTGTCCTAGCTCTGATCGCAGCAAAAGATGTGTATGCTATTGCTAGGCAGAAAAAGCAGTATGGCATATGGTCTGACGTAGTCCCTTGGTGTGGACTGGGGTGTGCCATTGTAGGCTAAAGCAGTACATGTATGCTTATTGATTGGTATTGCTGGTGAATCCAAATCCCGTATGAACTGTAGTACTACCTGAAGCTGTATACCTAAACAGCACAGTATGGTGTATGTCCACATTGCTTGGAAACACTGTTATGTGTTCCCTGCAGTCCTCACAGATTACATACCTCAGGCATAATGTTTTGTAAGTACTGACACACAGTACTGTATGGTACACAGGTAAAGCTCATCTGGGTTGCCATACCTTTGTGTCTTGTATGTATGTCTGATGTGTGTGTGGGTATGCCTGTAACATGCCCTTGGTCATATGTGTGTTACAGGATATAAGTGCGAATCTAGCAACATGTATAGTCTAGTACAGCAGTATGCCACCTATACTAACGAATGTGCACATATGTTAGGCAGAGGTTTGCCACCAACAACTAGTGTGGTATACCCATAATACTGTAGCTGGACTTTACAATCATTGCAATAGATGACATATTTCATTATGCATTAGCTTGATATATACCTCCTGTGGCTAGGTGGTGCATTGTGTCACATACAGTGTGACATGTAGTGTTGTATAGTCTTACATACTGTTTTCTCTTTGTTGCTGTGCAGAACATGGTTTGATATATAGAGCATGCCAGGCACTGTCAGGCAGTTGTGGTATGAGCACTGATATGTGGTATTGAAAGTGTGTATCCTCTGACAGCCAATAGGTTGCTATATATAGCAGTTCAGTGATATCTGTACTTTAGAATGTTAAGTGTGCCACATGACTTGCCCACACATATTGTTTCATTGTCTTCCAGGGTCATGTCTCACCATCACAATCTGTCATACAGCCCAGCTGAGGATGAGCAGATCACAACCAGCTTGGTTCAACACTATGCCCTGCTGTTCTCAAGAACCAGACAGGACCAGCATGAGTGGACTGCACTGTGGCAAGATGTTACCCGTTGGGTAAATGACATAGGCATGCATAACCGGACATATGAGCAGGTACGCCATCACTGCAGTGATTTACTTAGACATGTCCAGCTGCGTGCGTCTGATGTCCGTAGGCAACAGCTTGCCACAGGTGGTGGGGTAGCCATCCACCCCCCCCCCTCACCAGAGTGGAGGAGCTGCTCCTCAGCCTGGTGGCTCCTGGCCAACAACAACAGCAAACATGTATCATCATGGAGGCCGGAGCCACCCAGTGAGTTGACACGGAGCATGCAGGTAACATGGCATATCTGTAGACTACTGTTACCTCTATTGGTAAATCATGCATATGTGAGATGTGTACTGTGTAGTTAGAAGATGTGGAGCCTGGTGTTGTGCAATACTGATAATTTGTAACATAATCTGTAGGCCTGTGACTGTCAACCATTGTACTACTGTAAGATTGCAAACCCACAGTAGCAATGCCACAGTTGTTGCCACTGACAAACTGTCTCATATCCTTGTAGGTCCCTCTGGTGTGACAGCAAGGCAGCAGACCCATGCTGGTGAGTGTGTTCTCCATTTAATATTGCATGATATATGTGCATGTCATAGGTGAGGTGTAGGACATGTACACGTAACACACCTACACATAATGCATGCTGTGCATGTTTGCTGTGAGACTATGCACATTCCAGTAATGTGTGTAGCTGCCTCAAACACATGCAATACACAGAGCATCCCACACAATTGTGGCAAACTGTAGTGGACATTGGATAGGCAGAGTCGATACACATGCACACAACATACACAACATTGTCATATGCAGTACACGTTAACATGCTACACATGGCATATTCAGACACCCGCTATAAGGTCACACTCCAGTATCCCAAATGTCATCCACACAGCACACATAATATACCTGAAGGCTAGGGGCCTATCATGGGGCTGTGCGACACTCTGCAACACATAACACATTCATGTTAGGCAATACTCCCTATCGGGCACCTTACAAACCCTTGTAACAACTGGTTGTGAAATGGTGAATGTAGCCATAGTACTGCAGTTCAGGTACAGCATGCTAGGTGCCGATCTGGCACACATTAGTAGCCTTGAGTGACCACATGATGCTGCATGATGCTGGCTCATGGTACTACACCCCATCCAGTTAGAGTAACCACAGTACTACACATAGCATTCATTGCTATGCACCTCACTGTTGTGTGTGTGCAAACATGTGCACCTATATACAATACGCATAGCAATCACCATTTGTACAAAGTGACACATATATGCATTGTAATACTATGGAGTGTATAGGTCACATGAAACACATTTGGTATGCGTGATGTTTAATGTTGCAGTTGTGTTGTAGCATGCCATGTCATGGCTGGCACTGGCATGTACAACATATGTCCTACACTCACCATAACCACTGTACAATGGCTATGTTGAGCAATGGTATTCCATCAGGTATTCATGCACCACTCATCCTGTGTGTATACATAGCATGCATGTGCTAAACATGTGTCCACAATTATCTGTTAAAGACACAGATGCTCTAATCAGAAATGGATATCTATGTGACACACAGATGCACAAGCAGCCATGGTATGTATACCTGTGAGTGATGGTGCACATGACATTGCAGAGCTTTCAATACTTGCACAGCAATGTTGTGTCCATGTACACATTGCGTTCTAGGGTGAGGCCAATCACTGAGCAACAACACACATGCATTAGAGCCATGTATACTGTTATTAGCAAGGGCTGTCTACACCCGCACTGCATGCTGTTGAGCAACACATGTCCTGCATGCTGACATGTGTGATATGACTGTTTGGCTTGTGATACATTACCCCACCATCAACCGCTATTGAGTATTTTCTGGATTTCTGGTGGTGTGTGTGTGTGTGTGTGTGTGTGTGTGTGTGTGTGTGTGTGTGTGTGTGTGTGTGTGTGTGTGTGTGTGTGTGTGTGTGTGTGTGTGTGTGTGTGTGTGTGTGTGTGTGTGTGTGTGTTTAAGTGAGGTGTGTATTTGTGTGCATGTGTGCATGTGTTCATGTGTGCATGTGTGCATGTGTTCATGTGTACATGTGTTCAAACATCATGTACAAGTCATAAAGTGTGTTTCCTGTCTTCCTCTCACAGGTGCTGAGGTTGGGCTGGTTCACTGCAGCAGGGAACCTGATGTCACTGAGCAAAATAGTGGTGATGAGGATAGGTGTGTTGAGGCACAGGCATGTTTGCCAGAGTCTGTCGTTGGGCCACCAATTGACAGAACACAAGTTTCCACCCCATCCATGCACACAGTCATACTGCCAATACATCCATCACCAATGCCCTTAGCTGGGGGACAGTGTACAGTCAGCATTGGCCAGGACATTGTGGTATCTATGGCACATGCATCCCAACACAGCAGTCATACCCAGATGTCTGGAAGGGTACCACATAGGCAGATGTCCAGAGGTTCTCATCGGAGCACTGCTGCTCATCATGCCCCTGGCAGATGTGCCACAGGTCTTACAACCTCATGCATGTTCCAGGCTGTCATGGAGGCACAGGCACGTATAGAACGGTACACCAGACAGGGACTAAGGGCACAGAGTGCACATAACATCACTGTAATTGACAGTATCCATGACCTAGCAGGTGCCATCCGTAATTACACTAAGGTCACTGATAGACGTTGGGATGAGACATTAGATGTTCTCCGAAATGTCATGTCCATGTGTCAGAACAGTGCGGGACAGTTGAGACATCGACATGGACGTATGCCAGCAACATCAGCAGCTGGCAGTCGCTGCAGACGTCCCTCAAGTCACAGCTGCTCCCGTAGTGCCAGTACCAGCCCCAGCAATGTTGGGGGTGGGCTGTCCATAGACCGTCCTAGAAGAACACGTGCACTGGACAGTCCTAGCAGGAACTTGGGTCCAGTGTACATCTGTCCACCTCTGAGGATAGTACCCAGTCTGGCTTAGTACCTGATACTGTCAGTAGCACACCTACCAGGCACAGGTACCGTGTCTGTGTCCAGAGATGGTGATCTGTAAAGCCTGGCAGGTACAGTTTGTGGCTGTCCCACAAATCCCCATATATGGCAGCCACATGGTGGAACTGTGTGCATGCAGACACACACACATAAAACAGACACCTAGGGCTAACATATACCCACACACATTACATCAACATTGGCCCATAGTAGTACTCTTGGTCCTCACACACACACACACACACACACACACACACACACACACACGCACACACGCACACACACACACATGCACACACAGACACACACACACATATGCACACCCGCACACACGCACACACCCACACACGCACACACGCACACACGTACACACGCACACACACACACATACATGTCGATTGCATGGCTCAATGTAGGCCTCTGGCAAAACAGCAACACACCCTGTGCATATGATAAAACATGTGCCACCTCATGTCATCTGTAACATTGACGCAGGAACAGGCTACCATGATGGTGATGCACAGGGTGACTTTACAGCAGTATAGCAATGTTAGCATGTTGTCAGCAGTAGAGTGTAATGATATCCTTGAAGGTGTAGCTGAGCAGGCATGATGCATTAAAGCTATGATTGCCAATGTAGTATTGTTTACACCAGTGTTAGTTCCAATAGCGTATTGTCCACCCACGTGCCACTTGGCTGATGTGTATAGTATTGGCAGCATGTGTTAGAGAGTGGACAGTACATGTGGGATGTGTGTAGCACATATTTGCAGGTGTACATTTGTGAACATGGTGGAAGTGCACTGTCTGCATGTACGTGCATAGTGGATACATGGGCAGGGTGACATGCCCTGTATTACACAGTAACGCTCCATAGTTTCTATTGGTGGCCAGTATGCATTGTACGACGCACATTTCGGAACTTGAGTACACGTGTGTATGACATGGTTTGACACTGTGCTGTGGGTGATACTGTTACTATTTGCCATTGTTTTGCATTCTGGTAGTATACATAACCTCAACAGCCTGACCATAAACAATCATTAGATGATGTCTTGACAACTGACACACAGATGTAGGACACACAGTAACATTTGGATACTTCAGGTACTATACTATGCCAGTAACCAGTGGTATTCACCTGCACCCATTTCTGACACCACTCCTGTTTGCCATATAGCTCTCTTAGGTACAAGCAATCACAGTAGGGATATGTCCGTCCATGTCTGGAAATGCATACTGTGGCCTATAATGCATTCTCCAGATGACACGCACATCCTCCACAAGGGTATCATACAGACAGATACCTGTTGTCAAACCCATGCTGTAAAGCTATAAGCCAACAACAGCATAGTCATCCACCTTTACGAAACATAGTATCCCCACAGTACCACATAGGTAGTAGCCACCAACATGTTGAACAGGTACCGATGTGTACATGCAGCTAAGTGTTACATCATCTCTACTTGGGTAATCACATTTCCAAAGGTATTTAGAAATCCCTCGCTGGATCACATAAGCAATAAGGGGTCTGCATGCATATCCACAAAGGTTGTTGTACACCTATAATGAAAAGGCATCATTGACAGACTTTGCTGCATTTGAACAGGTCTGTAATATACCTCAGCCATAAACCCTCACTCACACAATTCAATAGCAACCGTAATGAGTGTGTGTGACACGGATGACCAAGGCCAGGGATCACTGCAGTCGCTGGCCTTGTCACAAGCATACAGATGTGACCTAAGGTCTGGAAAGCGGCAGCACACTCTGGCAAAGATGACAGATGTGTTCATGGAGAAAGCAGGGTTCCCACCTATGAAATAATTGAGGTCACATGTACGTATATGTATTTACCACACAGCTACCTGATGTGCACTGCACATACTGTTGTCATACAGTAGTAAAAGCAAAACCCACAACACATTGACCTACAGTGTCACACACATAAAGCACACACACAATCACCATGTGCAGGCTTCAAACCCCTATCTACCTACTTCATGATATTAGAGGAGTACGCATTAACACAATGTGCTATACACGTTACTAAGAGCTCTTTTTTCCACAGGTATAGTTGTAGGATGGTGACATCATCAGACTTGACAAAGATTAGTATACCATTTTAAGGTGTTTTACTACTCTCCAAAAAGGTTGCTCCTCTTCAAGGAGATCACACACTTGTCAAGTGCAGGATTCAAACGCCTACCTAATTACTTCATGATACTAGAGGAGTACGCATTAACACAACATGCTATACACATTACTGGGAATTTCCTTTTCCACAAGTATATTTGTAGGATGATGACATCATCAGACTTGACAAAGATTTGTATACCACTTTTAATGTGTTTTACTATTCTCCAAAAAGGTTGTTTCTTTCCAAGGAGATCACACACACTTGTCAAGTACAAGATTCAAACCCCTACCTAACTACTTCATGACACTACAGGAGTATGCATTTACACAACACTCTATACACATTGCTGTGAGTTCTCCTTTCCACAGGTATATTTGTAGGATGGTGACATCATCAGAATAGAATAAGTGGGTGACATTAGGTGACATTAGGTGGGCTACATAGAAGGAATGTCTAAACACTTTGGTCATGTGATCATCAAAGGAGAGTTTAATATCTACCTGTGTCCCCAGGGCCATAATGACTTTCTTCGTACATACCAGATTACCACCTATGTGGTAATTTGTGTGCACTATGTTTTATCCAAAGGGGATGACTATGCATTCTTTGGCATTCTGCTTGAGGGCAATGTTTTGACACCAGGTATCTGTCTCTGTAAGACCATTTTGGAGGATGTCTGTGTCAGCCGTAGAGTCAGTTATGGACCACAGTTAGCAGTCATTTGCAAACCTGTTCAGCCATACTCCTCCCGTGCTTGCCTGTACCTCTGCGCAGTATCTACTGAACAGGTGGGGTCCCAGGACCAAGACCTGTGTGATGCCATTTGTGACTGGTTTAGAGTCGGACATGGCACCCGCAACCCTGAACATGTGTGTTTGATCTGTGAGCCACTTGGCCACCCATCCTGTGACATAGCTGTTAATGCTCAAGCTGGTAAGCTTGTCCATGATGACAGAGTGGGGAATGGTGTAGAAAGTCCTTAGAGAGGTCCAGGTGGGCTATGTGGACTACATTCACCTCCATCTATGTCCTTGGTAACTGTTTCAAATAAGTCAACTAGGTTTAGGAGGCAGGATCTGCCTTTAACAAGGCCAAGTTGGGTAGAGTCCAGTGTCTGGAGGTCTCCAATGTCTCTGTTTATGGGTTCCATGATAATTTGCTCCATAGTTTTGCAGACCAGGCTGAGTAGACCTATAGGGCAATGGTTTCCAGGTTCTGTTGTGGCACCCCCTTTGTGGAGCTGGATGACTGTTAGTGTATGCCATTCTTTGGGTTCATAGCCCGTGGTACGATTGAGTCTGGACAGTGAATGTAGGTGAGGGTGTAGTTCCTTTTGGGGCTGGTGTACGACGCAGCCTGGGACACCACCCAGTCCCATTGATGCTGTGTTCTTAGCTTTGGAGAGGGCTGTCTTTACCTGCATGTCCATGAAGTCTGGGGCTCTGCATTCTACTGGGATGGACACAGGCCCTTTTGGGGGTGATGGGGGGGGGTGTTTGCACTGAACCTGTCTCCCAGGATGTGGGCAATGTAAGTTGGTTCAGTGTATTTCTTGCCATTTTTCAGTAGCTGACAGCATATTTGGAAGTTGCCACCTACATGTTTGGTATAGCTAACGAAGACTTTGTGGTTGTTATTCTTACATTCCTAGGCAATTTGTCTTTAGAAACTGGCCTTGGATTATTTTATGAGCTATCACTGTTTCTTCCTAATAATGATCAGTGATGCCTTTCCTTTTGTGAAGTTTGCTCTATCATGTGTTCATTTCCTCCTGCTGTTGTCTAGCTTATTTAGGGGCGATGACCACCAGATTGGTTTCTTATTTTTGGAGGAGTGCATCTTGGTTTTATTTTGGATGTCTCGATCAATGCATCCCTGTAGATGCTCATAGGATGCACTTGCAAATTATTCAGCAGATTGTATGGCATTATCCTATAGCAAGGGGGGCTTTCGAACTTTCCACTTTGGTCTTGGGAAGTGTGCATTTTGCCTTTGAAAATGTTTTCACAGTGGTTTCATTGACTGGGAGGGGCAGGATGTGGATGTCCAGTGTGATTACTTTATAGTCTAATATTACCAGCGACGGGTTTAACTCTGTGGCGGTACACTGGTACCCCATGTTGATGATGATCAGGTCCAGTATGTTCTCACCTCTAGTGGGCATGGTGACCAGGTGCTCCAGGGTGTTAGTTTTTAAACTCTAGGAAACATTGGGCAAAGGACGTTGTACATAAGTAATTCTCCCACTCAATGTTTGGGTAGTTGTAATCTCCTCATATAATGGTGTTTAATAGGACCTTTGTAATTTCCACTGTTCTCAGGACTACTGAGTGAGATTCCTGAGACAAGGTACGTGATCTGTAGCAGGTACAATCTGATAAGCAGCTTTGCCCAATTTTAGTTGCATTTGCATGGTCTACAAGGCCTCATGCTGTGCCACTAACCTGTAGGTGTGGGTATCCATAAGGTAAATGGATATACCCGTTCCTTTGGTATTTCACTCATGGTTTTGGGTCCGAAGATCAGAGGGAATGTGAGTGTTTTACGTGGAGCATGTCCAACAGCTCTGTCTTTGACATAGCTTTGTATGTTAGGCAGAGAACACCTCTGAGTAAGCGATATGCAAGGGAGTACGGCTGAAGCATTATGAGATGGTCTGTGTATGGCATGTATTTCAGGCTGCTAATGCTCTTTGTGAGGTATTGCTGCAAGCTTTCCAGTTGTTGCAGTTGTCTTGTGAGGTACATAGCAAAAGGGGTGTTGTACTCTATTATGGTTCTAGTGAGTGATGAGTAGAGGGGAACAATGTCCTCTTCTATTCTGCATGAGACACCTTTTGTGATGAGGTGTGCCACATAGGAGGATTTCCCGACTACTGTGGGGATGTGATTATCACAGTTGTGTCCACTGTCCACCTGTGACCCAAGGTCTCTCGTCACACTTTCAGTGTTAAGTATATTACCAAAAGCAAAGAAATGTTCCTACAAACGAGCAGCGTTCCTGTTAATACCTCAAAGCACAAAGTCCAATCCACCATAAGCAGGAACAAATGGGCAGCACATAAAAGTATACCAAATAAAGTTGAATAAAAGTATACCACGATGCATAAACAGAAATCTTCCAGACCACAGCAGTAAAATAGAACGTTCTTTATTCCACACAGTTAGCACTTCCACCCAGTAGGCTTCATCAGACTGTATCATCACAAGAACAAATCACAGTCCTTTTATATTGTCATTAATTAAAGTCTTCATTACTTCAATCAACATACTCATACATTTAAAGACGCATTACATACATACGTAAAAATATAAAAAATATAAAAACCAGCACTAATGTAGAAATATAGCACAATAAATATTCTGACTAAACTATTTTGCTTGCCTAATCCTCCTCCTTTTCAGGATAGGATGTAAACTAACTTTATCATTCAAGCCAGGTGGATAATCTGCTCTACAATGTATAATCCACCTTAGCTCAATTTCCAATGTATAATTTTCCAAGTCTCCCCCTCTTAGGCTATTGTTAATTTGTTGTATTACGCAAAATGAAAAAGTATGTGTAGCACCTGCAACCTTATAATGTTTGGCCAGTGCATTGTGTTCCTGACCTGTCCGCATCTGATACACATGCTCTCTTATCCGTTCCCTTAACTGTCTATTCGTTTTCCCTATATAAAGCGCAGGGCATGTGACACATTGAGCAAGATATATCACATTAGTGCTCCTGCAAGTAGTACCCGTTGAAAAGGAAAACTCTCTCCCAGTGACTGGTTGCTTAAAAACCTCCATAACATTAATATAGCAGCACTGATTGCACTGTTGGCAGGGAACTGTATTGTATGTCCATCTAACACCTCTCTCCACTGCCCCATGACAAAGTATCCTCTTCAAGTTTTTCTTATTTTTGTACTTAAACTTTGGCCTCTCTCCTACTAAAGACATAATTTCTTCATCTGCACCCAATACATCCCAATGTTTCTCTATAACTTTCTTAATGTTATAAACATCACTTGTAAAATAAATTGGTATACTTATTTGGTTTTTGATATCTCCTCTAACTATAACACTACCTTCATCTTCACGTAGTACCTCACTTTTTGAAAAATATGGACGAGCTTTCGTCTCTCTTAATGGATAAATGCTGGAGATTACTTCATCTATCTCCACCCTATTATATGACCTCTCCAAGAGTCTCCTATTCAACTCTGTCAACTCCCTTCTGAATCCCTCATCTGTAGGATTCAACCTAGAGGCTCTCATAGTTTGACTTTTCACCACATTTTCAAAAACATGTCTAGGGTGCATACTAGTCCTGTGAAGTAGTGTATTTCTATAACACGGTTTCCTATGCACAGAGGTGTTCACCATTCCATTTGACAGCCTCATAATATCCACGTCTAAAAAAGAAACATAGTCCCTAGAGTACTTAATAGTAAAATTCAAGAACTCTGTTGAATTATTCATAAAGGATTCCAACTCTCTTAACTGGTTTTCATTCCCTCTCCATACCAGAAAGAGGTCGTCCACAAATCTTTTGTAAAAGTGGATATGTTGTTTAAATATGGCACTGGGAAATAACACTTCCCTCTCCCATTCCGCCATAACAATGTTGGCGTAGCTATTGGCACAACTAGTGCCCATAGCTACGCCATCATTCTGTATGTATATATTTTCACTAAAAATAAATACATTATTTTCTAGAATGGTCTCTAATAAAAGGGCTATCAGTTCAACTAAACTTGAACTCATAGAAGTTTGTTCATTTAGATAATTCTGTACACTAATAACACCTCTTTCATTGGGTATAACCGTGAATAAACTGGTCACATCAAATGTGACCAAAAAATATTCTTCTTTCTCATCTAAGGAGGTGACATATTTATAGAGATCCAATAGAAATTGTTTGCTGTCTTTCAGTATGCAATGATTGGCTTCTACCACTGGCCTAAGATGGTATTCTACAAACAGTGAGAAAGGTTCAGTCAACCAACCTTGTCCTGAGACTATAGGTCTCATGGGAGGATTCTCTCGATCTTTGTGTATTTTTGGGAGGCCCTTCAATATAGGTATCAATGGATTCTCAACTTTGAAATATTTCATCAAATTTCTATCTATTATACCACTTGTGTATAAGTCATCGAGCATATCATATACTCGAAACACTTTTGTCATAACCTCATCAATTCCAAGTCTGCTATAAAAAGTGCTATCTTTCAACATATTATGCATACTAATAAAATACTGGTCACAGTCCATCATAACAATTGGCCCTCCTTTGTCTGCAGGAGTAATAATAATATTGCGATCATTTTTTATTTCATACATCGCTTGTCTTTGTACTGATGTTAAATTATTCCTTCTCCTATTCTTTTTCATGTTCCCATTATTGTATTGTGAGTGAAAGTCATTCTCAACTAACCTTGAAAATGTTTCTGATACAGGGTGCAATATTGGAATATATGTGCTCACAGGTTTAAAAATACCTTTCATATTTTGTTGTTCTGAATTCCCATAATCCAATTTCAATTGTATATTTCTTATAAGCATTTTTACATCTATTATAGAATCTGTAATGTCACTTAGTTGACACGGTATAAAGGTAAGCCCCTTACTGAGCACTTGTTCTTCATGTACACTTAAATTCCTTTTAGATATATTAATTACTATTGATTCCCCTTCTTTCCCCATATTTTCTTTAAGGTGGGGCCATCCTGATTGATGTCTCTCATTTTCCGCTTCTGTCGACCCCTGCTCATGGAGCGATTTCTCCCTTTGAACTGGGGTGACTGTATGGGGAAAGGGGTATCACGCAAAATATAACTCCCTGTTGTTTCTTTAATACAACTAGTGTTAGAGTTCTTATTCCTAACAACTGGTTCCCCCTTCTTTCCACCATCAAGTGCTTGGTTATCTATCACATCACCTGTATTCACACATTGATTGCTAACTTTACTCAATCTTTCATTAATAATCAACGGATACAGATTCCTATTGTTAATATCATTACTATTCATGGTTACTTTCTCCGTGGGTATATTAGCATCACTAACCAACACATCTTCATTTACTGTCACTCTATTAACATCAGCAGTCAAAGTTTTATCAACAGTCCTACTATTAATCCCATTATCAGTATTCCTCGGCCAAGTAAAGACATGACCACATTTAAAATCTAATGTGTCCCTTTCAATTTCGCTTTTCTTTTGGTCAAGAAAATGTTTTTCATAAATACAAACATTGTCCATGAGTCTATCCATGCCCACCACTGCTTTCGGGGTAGTATACTTTAAAATAATAGACTCATGTAACTCAGTCACTTTTGCTCTCAAAGCTTTTTCTTCTGGTTTGTGAAAGTCAATCAAGAGCTTCATGTAATTGAAGCTCAGCTCCATATTTAAATTTTTCCACTTTAATAGTAACTCAGGAAAATGATTACCTGTGGTGGGCATTTTTAACACTCTGAGTCCACGTGGAATGATACGTTTCTTCAGGCATGCCTCAAAGTGGTGCCTCTGCAGCTGTAGCCTATTTAATCTCAAAAGATCAATTTCCAAGTTGTTTAGGTCCTCCGCTAACGAAACAAGTTCTTTTGCGTTATCACATTCGGATCCACGCTTCTCCTCTGGTTCATAAAATAATAAAATATTCTCCTCTCCGGTCACACAATCATGGAACCTTCCCAGCTTCCGGTCACTGAGTTCCCTTACGTCAGGCGTATACGCCAATTCGATCTCGTCACCTCCTGTGCAAGCCATGCCCTCGCTTAGGAACAAAATAACAATAATAATCAAAAGCAAAGAAATGTTCCTACAAACGAGCAGCGTTCCTGTTAATACCTCAAAGCACAAAGTCCAATCCACCATAAGCAGGAACAAATCGGCAGCACATAAAAGTATACCAAATAAAGTTGAATAAAAGTATACCACGATGCATAAACAGAAATCTTCCAGACCACAGCAGTAAAATAGAACGTTCTTTATTCCACACAGTTAGCGCTTTCACCCAGTAGGCTTCATCAGACTGTATCATCACAAGAACAAATCACAGTCCTTTTATATTGTCATTAATTAAAGTCTTCATTACTTCAATCAACATACTCATACATTTAAAGACGCATTACATACATACGTAAAAATATAAAAAATATAAAAACCAGCACTAATGTAGAAATATAGCACACAATAAATATTCTGACTAAACTATTTTGCTTACCTAATCCTCCTCCTTTTCAGGATAGGATGTAAACTAACTTTATCATTCAAGCCAGGTGGATAATCTGCTCTACAGCGTATAATCCACTTTAGCTCAATTTCCAATGTATAATTTTCCAAGTCTCCCCCTCTTAGGCTATTGTTAATTTGTTGTATTACGCAAAATGAAAAAGTATGTGTAGCACCTGCAACATTATAGTGTTTGGCCAGTGCATTGTGTTCCTGACCTGTCCGCATCTGATACACATGCTCCCTTATCCGTTCCCTTAACTGTCTATTCGTTTTCCCTATATAAAGCGCAGGGCATGTGACACATTGAGCAAGATATATCACATTAGTGCTCCTGCAAGTAGTACCCGTTGAAAAGGAAAACTCTCTCCCAGTGACTGGTTGCTTAAAAACCTCCATAACATTAATATAGCAGCACTGATTGCACTGTTGGCAGGGAACTGTATTGTATGTCCATCTAACACCTCTCTCCACTGCCCCATGACAAAGTATCCTCTTCAAGTTTTTCTTATTTTTGTACTTAAACTTTGGCCTCTCTCCTACTAAAGACATAATTTCTTCATCTGCACCCAATACATCCCAATGTTTCTCTATAACTTTCTTAATGTTATAAACATCACTTGTAAAATAAATTGGTATACTTATTTGGTTTTTGATATCTCCTCTAACTATAACACTACCTTCATCTTCACCTAGTACCTCACTTTTTGAAAAATATGGACGAGCTTTCGTCTCTCTTAATGGATAAATGCTGGAGATTACTTCATCTATCTCCACCCTATTATATGACCTCTCCAAGAATCTCCTATTCAACCCTGTCAACTCCCTTCTGAATCCCTCATCTGTAGGATTCAACCTAGAGGCTCTCATAGTTTGACTTTTCACCACATTTTCAAAAACATGTCTAGGGTGCATACTAGTCCTGTGAAGTAGTGTATTTCTATAACATGGTTTCCTATGCACAGAGGTGTTCACCATTCCATTTGACAGCCTCATAATATCCACGTCTAAAAAAGACACATAGTCCCTAGAGTACTTAATAGTAAAATTCAAGAACTCTGTTGAATTATTCATAAAGGATTCCAACTCTCTTAACTGGTTTTCATTCCCTCTCCATACCAGAAAGAGGTCGTCCACAAATCTTTTGTAAAAGTGGATATGTTGTTTAAATATGGCACTGGGAAATAACACTTCCCTCTCCCATTCCGCCATAACAATGCTGGCGTAGCTATTGGCACAACTAGTGCCCATAGCTATGCCATCATTCTGTATGTATATATTTTCACTAAAAATAAATACATTATTCTCTAGAATTGTCTCTAATAAAAGGGCTATCAGTTCAACTAAACTTGAACTCATAGAAGTTTGTTCATTTAGATAATTCTGTACACTAATAACACCTCTTTCATTGGGTATAACTGTGAATAAACTGGTCACATCAAATGTGACCAAAAAATATTCTTCTTTCTCATCTAAGGAGGTGACATATTTATAGAGATCCAATAGAAATTGTTTGCTGTCTTTCAGTATGCAATGATTGGCTTCTACCACTGGCCTAAGATGGTATTCTACAAACAGTGAGAAAGGTTCAGTCAACCAACCTTGTCCTGAGACTATAGGTCTCATGGGAGGATTCTCTCGATCTTTGTGTATTTTTGGGAGGCCCTTCAATATAGGTATCAATGGATTCTCAACTTTGAAATATTTCATCACATTTCTATCTATTATACCACTTGTGTATAAGTCATCGAGCATATCATATACTCGAAACACTTTTGTCATAACCTCATCAATTCCAAGTCTGCTATAAAAAGTGCTATCTTTCAACATATTATGCATACTATTAAAATACTGGTCACAGTCCATCACAACAATTGGCCCTCTTTGTCTGCAGGAGTAATAATAATATTGCGATCATTTTTTATTTCATACATCGCTTGTCTTTGTACTGATGTTAAATTATTCCTTCTCCTATTCTTTTTCATGTTCCCATTATTATATTGTGAGTGAAAGTCATTCTCAACTAACCTTGAAAATGTTTCTGATACAGGGTGCAATATTGGAATATATGTGCTCACAGGTTTAAAAATACCTTTCATATTTTGTTGTTCTGAATTCCCATAATCCAATTTCAATTGTATATTTCTTATAAGCATTTTTACATCTATTATAGAATCTGTAATGTCACTTAGTTGACACGGTATAAAGGTAAGCCCCTTACTGAGCACTTGTTCTTCATGTACACTTAAATTCCTTTTAGATATATTAATTACTATTGATTCCCCTTCTTTCCCCATATTTTCTTTAAGGTGGGGCCATCCTGATTGATGTCTCTCATTTTCCGCTTCTGTCGACCCCTGCTCATGGAGCGATTTCTCCCTTTGAACTGGGGTGACTGTATGGGGAAAGGGGTATCACGCAAAATATAACTCCCTGTTGTTTCTTTAATACAACTAGTGTTAGAGTTCTTATTCCTAACAACTGGTTCCCCCTTCTTTCCACCATCAAGTGCTTGGTTAACTATCACATCACCTGTAATCACACATTGATTGCTAACTTTACTCAATCTTTCATTAATAATCAACGGATACAGATTCCTATTGTTAATATCATTACTATTCATGGTTACTTTCTCCGTGGGTATATTAGCATCACTAACCAACACATCTTCATTTACTGTCACTCTATTAACATCAGCAGTCAAAGTTTTATCAACAGTCCTACTATTAATCCCATTATCAGTATTCCTCGGCCAAGTAAAGACATGACCACATTTAAAATCTAATGTGTCCCTTTCAATTTTGCTTTTCTTTTGGTCAAGCAAACGTTTTTCATAAATACAAACATTGTCCATGAGTCTATCCATGCCCACCACTGCTTTCGGGGTAGTATACTTTAAAATAATAGACTCATGTAACTCAGTCACTTTTGCTCTCAAAGCTTTTTCTTCTGGTTTGTGAAAGTCAATCAAGAGCTTCATGTAATTGAAGCTCAGCTCCATATTTAAATTTTCCCACTTTAATAGTAATTCAGGAAAATGATTACCTGTGGTGGGCATTTTTAACACTCTGAGTCCACGTGGAATGATACGTTTCTTCAGGCTTGCCTCAAAGTGGTGCCTCTGCAGCTGTAGCCTTTTTAATCTCAAAAGATCAATTTCTAAGTTGTTTAGGTCCTCCGCTAACGAAACAAGTTCTTTTGCGTTATCACATTCGGATCCAAGCTTCTCCTCTGGTTCATAAAATAATAAAATATTCTCCTCTCCGGTCACACAATCATGGAACCTTCCCAGCTTCCGGTCACTGAGTTCCCTTACGTCAGGCGTATACGCCAATTCGATCTCGTCACCTCCTGTGCAAGCCATGCCCTCGCTTAGGAACAAAATAACAATAATAATCAAAAGCAAAGAAATGTTCCTACAAACGAGCAGCGTTCCTGTTAATACCTCAAAGCACAAAGTCCAATCCACCATAAGCAGGAACAAATGGGCAGCACATAAAAGTATACCAAATAAAGTTGAATAAAAGTATACCACGATGCATAAACAGAAATCTTCCAGACCACAGCAGTAAAATAGAACGTTCTTTATTCCACACAGTTAGCGCTTTCACCCAGTAGGCTTCATCAGACTGTATCATCACAAGAACAAATCACAGTCCTTTTATATTGTCATTAATTAAAGTCTTCATTACTTCAATCAACATACTCATACATTTAAAGACGCATTACATACATATGTAAAAATATAAAAAATATAAAAACCAGCACTAATGTAGAAATATAGCACACAATAAATATTCTGACTAAACTATTTTGCTTGCCTAATCCTCCTCCTTTTCAGGATAGGATGTAAACTAACTTTATCATTCAAGCCAGGTGGATAATCTGCTCTACAGGGTATAATCCACCTTAGCTCAATTTCCAATGTATAATTTTCCAAGTCTCCCCCTCTTAGGCTATTGTTAATTTGTTGTATTACGCAAAATAAAAAAGTATGTGTAGCACCTGCAACCTTATAGTGTTTGGCCAGTGCATTGTGTTCCTGACCTGTCCGCATCTGATACACATGCTCCCTTATCCGTTCCCTTAACTGTCTATTTTTTGGTCACATTTGATTTGACCAGTTTATTCACGGTTATACCCAATGAAAGAGGTGTTATTAGTATACAGAATTATCTAAATGAACAAACTTCTATGAGTTCAAGTTTAGTTGAACTGATAGCCCTTTTATTAGAGACCATTCTAGAGAATAATGTATTTATTTTTAGTGAAAATATATACATACAGAATGATGGCGTAGCTATGGGCACTAGTTGTGCCAATAGCTACGCCAACATTGTTATGGCGGAATGGGAGAGGGAAGTGTTATTTCCCAGTGCCATATTTAAACAACATATCCACTTTTACAAAAGATTTGTGGACGATCTCTTTCTGGTATGGAGAGGGAATGAAAACCAGTTAAGAGAGTTGGAATCCTTTATGAATAATTCAACAGAGTTCTTGAATTTTACTATTAAGTACTCTAGGGACTATGTTTCTTTTTTAGACGTGGATATTATGAAGCTGTCAAATGGAATGGTGAACACCTCTGTGCATAGGAAACCATGTTATAGAAATACACTACTTCACAGGACTAGTATGCACCCTAGACATGTTTTTGAAAATGTGGTGAAAAGTCAAACTATGAGAGCCTCTAGGTTGAATCCTACAGATGAGGGATTCAGAAAGGAGTTGACAGGGTTGAATAGGAGACTCTTGGAGAGGTCGTATAATAGGGTGGAGATGGATGAAGTAATCTCCAGCATTTATCCATTAAGAGAGACGAAAGCTCATCCATATTTTTCAAAAAGTGAGGTGCTAGGTGAAGATGAAGGTAGTGTTATAGTTAGAGGAGATATCAAAAACCAAATAAGTATACCAATTTATTTTTCAAGTGATGTTTATAACATTAAGAAAGTTATAGAGAAACATTGGGATGTATTGGGTGCAGATGAAGAAATTATGTCTTTAGTAGGAGAGAGACCAAAGTTTAAGTACAAAAATAAGAAAAACTTGAAGAGGATACTTTGTCATGGGGCAGTGGAGAGAGGTGTTAGATGGACATACAATACAGTTCCCTGCCAACAGTGCAATCAGTGCTGCTATATTAATGTTATGGAGGTTTTTAAGCAACCAGTCACTGGGAGAGAGTTTTCCTTTTCAACGGGTACTACTTGCAGGAGCACTAATGTGATATATCTTGCTCAATGTGTCACATGCCCTGCGTTTTATATAGGCAAAACGAATAGACAGTTAAGGGAACGGATAAGGGAGCATGTGTATCAGATGCGGACAGGTCAGGAACACAATGCACTGGCCAAACACTATAATGTTGCAGGTGCTACACATACTTTTTCATTTTGCGTAATACAACAAATTAACAATAGCCTAAGAGGGGGAGACTTGGAAAATTATACATTGGAAATTGAGCTAAGGTGGATTATACGCTGTAGAGCAGATTATCCACCTGGCTTGAATGATAAAGTTAGTTTACATCCTATCCTGAAAAGGAGGAGGATTAGGCAAGCAAAATAGTTTAGTCAGAATATTTATTGTGTGCTATATTTCTACATTAGTGCTGGTTTTTATATTTTTTATATTTTTACGTATGTATGTAATGTGTCTTTAAATGTATGAGTATGTTGATTGAAGTAATGAAGACTTTAATTAATGACAATATAAAAGGACTGTGATTTGTTCTTGTGATGATACAGTCTGATGAAGCCTACTGGGTGAAAGCGCTAACTGTGTGGAATAAAGAACGTTCTATTTTACTGCTGTGGTCTGGAAGATTTCTGTTAATGCATCGTGGTATACTTTTATTCAACTTTATTTGGTATACTTTTATGTGCTGCCCATTTGTTCCTGCTTATGGTGGATTGGACTTAAGTATATTACCGCCTATGTTGTAGTTCATGGCTACAGAGTTTTTACCAAAGGGGATGACAATGCACATTTTGGCATTGAGTTTGAGCTCATGGCTTTGACAACAGCCATCTGTCTCAGTGAGGCCCTTTTGTAGGATGTCCACATATTTAGTGTTTACAATTATGGCTCCTAGTTTGCAGTCATCTGGAAACTTCAGTATTTATTTTTATTTTATTTTATTTATTTTACATTTGTTGACCAGGCTAGTCTGGCTGGATACATGTCCATTTTCAGCAGAGGCCCGAGGAGAAAAGCTCCACTATATACTGGTACATTACATAAAATACATTACTATAAGATACAACTTATAAGGGTCAAAGAACTAATTGAATGCAAGATATTAACAATACAGAAGCATTTCTGCAGAAATGTACAGTTCTTAAATTACATCATTTTTACAGAAAATGTATAATACTTAAAATACTAAATACTGTGTAGAATTCCTAATCCCATATTATTAGGAAAAGCAGGAGTAGTAATTTAGAAAAGAAAGAAAGAGGTCACACATACAAAGGTCTATAACAGAGAGGATTGTGGGAGGAGAGGGAAAAGAAAGAAAGTAGTAGATATGGGGATAGAAGGAGTCCAAGGGCAGAGGCTAGTCTAGGTAGTAGCTTAAGAGATAGGTTAAAGATCAGAGTAGATGAGATGATAGGGTAGAGTGAAGAAAGTTAGTCAGGTGTACTACAAGAACAAAGCCAGTGTTCTTGGAAGTACAGTTTAATTTTATGTTTGAAGAGAGGCAAAGAAGTAATTAGTGTTATATCCCTAGGTAACAGATTACATATCCTACCTACAGAATTTGTGAAAAGAGAGTTGCCAGCTGAGTTGTTGGACTTTATAGAACTGGCCAAGAGTTTACAGGAGGATTGAAGGGAGGTAAGATTGTTGTAAGGGATTAATAGTTGAGAGAGTATAGGGTTGTTTCCAGGTTGGTGCAGTATTTTGTGGGCAATAGCAAGCTGTGAGACTGTAAGGTAGTTTTGTAATTTCAGCCAGCCTAAAAGTCTCAAATTATGACAGTGATGGGTTCTGAAGGGGTTGCCTGTGGCGAAGCGGGCAATGTTATTGTAGCAAATGGCTAGTTTGTTTAGGTTAGCTTTGTTAAGGTTGGTAAAGATCGGAGATGCATAAAATAAAGTGGATAAGAGATGGGATTGGGCGATAGTAGCTCTAGTATCTGGGGTTAGAAAGGTTTTAATACGGTATAAGGATCCTATTTTTCTGTTAACTGATTTGATGGTGTTGTTGATGTGATGATCAAAAGTAAGATTATTATCGATAGTTATTCCTAGCAGTTTAGTTGTAGAGTCAGGGGTGATGACAGTGGCGTTATTAGACAAGATGGTGAAGTTTAATGGGAGGTCCGAGAGGTTGGGGAGAAGAGAAGAAGTTTGTTTTTTTTAGCATTAAGAAGGAGATACCATCTAGTAAACCATGTTTCAACTGTGGTGAAAGTATTTTGAGTTAGAGAGATTAGATCTGAGGAGGAAGATGCTGAGCAAATAATGGTAGAATCGTCAGCATATTGGATACAGGTAGCTTGAGGGATTACTGTGTGAAGGTCATTTATATAGAGGGAGAAAAGAAGAGGACCAAGAATAGAGCCCTGAGGGACTCCAATGGAAATGGGCAGCAATGATGAGATATGGTTATCCCAAAGAACAGCTTGTTGTCTGTTATTCAGATAAGAGCTAAACCATTTAATGGCAAGATTATCAAATGAGAGGGATTCAAGGATATGAAGCAAAGAAGAGTGGTTGACCATGTCAAAGGCTTTGGAGAGGTAAATGAATAGTGCAGAAGAGAGAAGATTATTATTGCGGTTACTATTGATAGTATCTACAAAGGAAAGGAGAGCAGTGGTTGTACTATGATGGGGTCTAAAGCCATGTTGACAATTAGCTATAATGTTGTGTAATGAGAGGTATTGAACAAGTTGCTGATGTATTCATTTCTCCATTATTTTTGCTAAGGGTGAGAGAAGAGCAATTGGTCTAAAGTTGGCATATTCAATTGAGTTACCACCTTTGTGTAGAGGGATAATATGAGAGACTTTCCAGATATCAGGGATAGTTTCCTCTTGGATTGTCCTATTGATGAGTATAGATATTGGGACTGCAATTTCTTTGGCTGCCTTTTGAAGATAAAGAGAAGGGAGTTTGTCAGCAGAGGGGGTACAAGGTTTCAGTTTGTAAATAAGTTTATAGATGAAAGAGGTAGGGATAGGTTGTAAAGTGAAGTTGTGAGAAGAGTCTATTAGATTATTTGGGGGATAGAAGTTGTTGGTGTTCAGTTGTCTAGCAAGAGCTTGAATAGTTTCAGAAAAAAAAGAGTTAAAAGCATTTGCGGTTAGATGAGGGGTGTTAGGGTCAGCATTAAGGGGTGAGGGAGTTTTGGTTGTTCCTGGTGAGAGGAGTCTATTGACTGATGACCAGAATTGTTTAGGTTTATTTAGATTGGTTTCTTGAAGCCTGTAGTAGTATTTTCTTTTGTCAGAGATTATAGCTTTTTTGGTAAGATTCCATGCTGGCTGAAGTAAAGAAAGTCAGAGCTGTTTCTATGGTTTCTCCATTTGGCCCAGACCTTATTTCTAGAGAGTATTAGTTTCTTAGTTTCAGGAGAGAGCCATGGAGCTGTATTAGCTTTCTTTCTAATGGTACGTTCTGGAGCTTTGTTGAAGTGTGTGAGCACGGCTGCTATAGACATTTATACTATGTGAGTGTGGAAAATCAAGTTGTATTTTTACAGCAGGGCTCACCTTTGTATCCAGTAGCCACAGACCTTCCATGTTATAGTTTACTTCAGGGAAGTAGATACTAAACAGGACAAAACCCAGGACTGGACCCTGTGGTACTGCACTCGTCACTGGTCCAAAGTCATACATGGAGTCTGCTACTTTCACAGTGTGTGTTCTGTCAGTAAGTCTTTTGGCAACCCATCTTGTGACATAGCAATTTATACCTTGTTTAGTGGGTTTATCTATATTTACAGAGTGTTGGGTGGTGTTGTAAGCATGGCAGGATCTACATAGGCTGTGCAAACCACCTTACCCTTGTCTACAGTTCTGGTGACTGCTTCAATGTCATCTATCAGGTTTAGGAGACATGATCTGCATTTTACAAACCCAGCATGGTTGTGGTCCAGGGTTTGGGGATTACAACTGTATTTTTTATAAGTTGTATGATGACACATTCCATGGCCTTGAAGGGCAGGCTCATCAGGCTAATGGGGCGCTAGTTCCTGGAGTCCGTGGTGTCTCCACTCTTGTGCAGTGGGATAACCGTCACTGTGCACCATTCAGCTGGCACAAAGCCTGAGGTGTGGCTATGACTGAACATGGTACGTCAGTGTGGTGCCTGTTCATTCTGTGGGTTGTGTAGAACACAGCCTGGGAGGTTATCTGGTCCCATGGCTGCTATGATACTGGCTTTGGAGAGTGTTTTTTCCTGTGCAGCTGTGATGACAGCAACTTTGCAGTCTTCTATTATAGTGATGTGCTCTTTCATGGGTGAGAGGGGGGTAAAGTTAACACTGATCCTATCTGCCAGGTTGTTGGCAATATCAGTTGGGTCTGTATATTTAGTGCCATTGAGCTGTAACTCAGAACAGATCTGAGTGTAGCCATGACATGGACCTGTCTGTTGTGCAGAGATCTCCTGAGTAGACAGTATGCAACAGAGTGAAGATTGGTTTAAATTCAGTCTTGTTGCATGGGGCAACTGTTTGAGGCCAGTAATCCTCTTGTTGAAGTACTTCAGTGGTCTTTCCAGCTGCTGACGGTGCCTAGTTGGATTCATTGCAAGTGTGTTGTGGTTCTCTCTGACGGGTCTGATGACTGATGAGTAGAGGGAACCTTCTTTGACCTACATACACAGACCTTGGCAGGTTGTGTGAACACATAGCATGATTTTCTGAGCACTTTGTGAATGTGTTTCTGGAAGTAGAGATGACTAACCATATTTGTCCATAGATCCCTTATTATCACCTCCATATTTAGCCCGTGTGTGAGCATGCCCAGTATGACCTTTCAGTATGTTGTTGCCTGACATTTGCTTCATTTATTTGTGTGAGCATGCCCAGTATGACCTTTCAGTGTGATGCTGAATGAAATCCACTACATTTGTTGAAGTGTGTGAGCACGGCTGCTATAGACATTTATACTATATGTGTGTGGAAAATCAAGTTGTATTTTTACAGCAGGGCTCACCTTTGTGTCATAAATCAACAGGGATCATGCTGTGCCTGCAGGGCTTTCCATGAGACACTTTGCATAGACTTATCAACATTTCTACATACAGGGGGGACAGCTATTCTTTGTACATTTCTACCTGGGGGCACACCTGATTGTTACTGTGGGTGTACATAGGATGAGGGGTTCACCTGACACTTATACACATTTGCTAGGCCTGCACTGCTATGTAAGATACTCCATTTCATTCTGTACTGTTGCCTATCATACTGGCTTGAGGCATACTACTGTACTACAGATCTTAGCGTCCACTGTCACGTATTTTAGATTACGACTTCATAGCCTACCCAACCCACATCATACCGCCTGGCCTACTGTTCTCTGTCTGCATAGGGCTGTGGGGGAGGTTACGCATATGCCTCTTTAGGGGCATGCTACAGCATTTCTTTGTGTTTGCATTAGTGTACAATTGTCCTGCTGTGGCTGTGCCAGTGAAATGCTGTCATGACTTAGTGGTTCAGTACTGTAACTATAGTGCACAGTATCCTGGGTTTGAGCCCTGTCACTGCTTTTTATTTTCATGCTGGGCAGACCAGACTGCTTAAAGAACAGTAAAGCAGATATGAGCATGTTTACCTGACTTTGCTCAACTTTGCCTGACTTTGCCCGACCTTGCCCAACATTGCTCAACGTTGCCCAATGTTGCACTAGTTAGCATGGGCAATTTTGTTTACATATACTAAATAGTGGTAAAAGCTGCTTAGCACTGCTTTATATTGCTTAAAACATGGCAATCATGCCTCAGGTGGTGCTGCAGGGCTGCCTATGTCGGATGCACATAGTACACTCCCTATACATGTGTGGAAACAGGTAGTGTCAAGTTAGGCATCCCTTTTATTTTATGTGTGAGTCAGAGAGAGGTATAATTTCCAGGGTTCCTACTGAGCCAGTGTATGTGCTATGCATTGCCTCTTTGCCAAGGCCAAGGCATACTGGGCATGCCTCCTTCTGCCTACTGGGTCTGGCTCAGGTTGTTCCTCCTCCGAGTTATGCTGTGACTGTGAAGGCCTTGGCAAAGGTGGGGGGCTGTTTGGCCCTGCCCCATGCTGTTCCTGCTGCAGCTGTTTTCGTAAGATCATATTGTGTAGTATGGCACATACCATGACAATTTGGGCACATGTAGTTGGTGAGTACTGCAAGGCTCCACCAGATGTGCCCAGGCACTGGAACCGTGACTTGAGCATCCCAAACACACGCTCGATTACATTTCGTGTTTGTGCATGTGCCTCATTATGGAGTTCTTATTCAGGTGTGTGTGCATTTCTGATGGGTGTCATCAGCCACGGCTCCAGTTCATATCCAGCATCCCCCACTAGGTGACCGTCAGGGATGTCCCCATTGGCAAATGTCTGGTACAGCTGCATCAGATGCCAGATATGGGCATCGTGGTAGCTTCCAGGGCAGCCAGCACACACATTCAGTATTATGCCCTGGACATCGCACATGACCTGGCAGTTGATGGAGTGGAAGCCCTTGTGGTTGATGTAAGCCCTACCCCGCTCACCAGCTGGTGCTTTGATGTGTATGTGCATGCAGTCAATTGCACCCACTACCTCAGGGTATTCTGCTATTTGCTGGAAGAAATGGATATTGCTGGCCAATACCTCATGGGAATTGGGGAAATATATATGATCACTGACATGTGCTGATATGGCATTCAGGAAATGGTGCAGTACCCTGAATGCTGATGCCTGTGAAATCCCCATCATTTCACCAGTTGGTCTCTGGAAGGTACCTGTTGCTAGTATTCTTAGGCCAACACATACCTTGGTTTCCACTGGAATGGGTTCCCCTCTGTTGGTTCTGTGTGTGAGGCGTGGCCCTCACAGCTCAACAATTTGCTGCGGGAGGTCTCTGCCCACTCTATAGTCCTCCATAGTGGAGGATTTTAATGGATTCACTTGCTGTGTAATTATAAATGTGAGAATGTGGTCGCTGAGGTTGTCTGGGAGGTAGTCTGAGAGGTAGGATTGAGATGGTCTATTAGTAAGGATCCAGTCTAGGATGGACTTCTTTTTTGTTGCTTTATCTACCCGTGTTGTGGTTTTGATTAGTTGAGTGAAACTGTGTAGGTTAATGTGGTTAGTGGGGTGGACCGAGTTACTGGAGGACCAGTCAACATTAACATCACCTAGTATGATTGTTTCTCTGGGAAATTTTTTGGATGTCCAGTCTAGAATGGATTTGACTGTGTTATTGCTATTGCCGGGGGGTAGATAGGTACCAATTATATGTAAGTGTTTTTTTAGTTGATTTTCAGCTTAGTGAACATAGTTTCTGCATTACTGAACTTGGATTGTTTGGTGGCTAACAATACAATGGTCAGGTTGTTTGTGAAGAAGACAGCAATGCCTCTGCCTCTTTTGTGTGTTCTGTCTTGTCTAAGAATATTGTAACCAGGTAGAAGAAAGTTATTATTGTTTAGTAGTTTTAGCCAGGTCTCTGTGAGAAGGACTATGTTGGGGGGACTAGAGGGCCAGGGTAGCGTGTAGCTCTGGGATTTTGTTCAGTATGCTCCTTATGTTTATGTGGAGTATAAGGAGATCTGTTGTTTTCTTGGGGAAGGTTAGAATGTTATTTGTTTGATAGCAGGGGGGATGTTATTGTTTGTAGGTCCAGGGCTTGGGTGCACATCTCCGCCAAGTATGATTCGGGATGCTATTTGGATTATAGTTTTTAGGCATTTGATTACAGATGTGTTATATTTTGAGGAAATGTGGTAGTTTAGCTGGTGTGGGGTTACTTTGAATGTGGCAAGGTCAAGACTTGAGATGTAGATAGAAGGAGATATTACTGAGAAGGCTGGTTTATCTTGTGAATGGCTGGGGAGGTAGGGGACTTAGTCTGAAATTTTGACTTGCTAGTGCAGTGGTAGGAGGTTAAGTATGAGGTGATGGTGAGGCTTATTATTAATATAAAGGTTGGGGTCACATTTTGCTCAAAGTGTTGCTCTATTGTTGTGAAGTTTTCATAGGTATCTTTACAGGAGTGAGTAGGGATTTAGGTGTGGCTATACTTTATATAGGTTGTGGTTTATAGTGGGGGGATTAGCTAGGGGATATTGCACAAAAAATATAGTGCTGAGCAAGTTTTAATATTTGAAATTCATTTCTGACCTGTTTTGTGAAGTTTGCACATTTTAGGGATGATGTGCTCATCTATATTCCTCTAGCTCAAAGTAAGTGCCAATAGTCGTTTTAGCCAAGCCACTCCTAACTTCATGCCCTTTGGATATGCCAGTTCTGACTCCATGTCCTTTAGACATGCCATTTCTGACACCATGTCCCTCGTTCATCTCTAACACATATAACAAGAAGGCTTGAGGTTTTGTTTAGGTGCTTTAATACATAGAAGCACATCAGTATGGATAACAGCATCATTAAATACAAGCAAACTAGTTAACAGACAGACCCTACATACATACATGATTACATCTCAATGATTAACTACAAAATGGCAGTCAGACTTACACGTGCTCAGTATTATACACTTGTGCAAGCCCTTGGATAGCTTCTTCAAGGTATACACACACATTGATCTACAATTATTAAAATTGATTTTAGTTGATTAAGTCAGTATGCAAAGAGAGGATAGTACCAGATCCAGAGTGATACCTAGATATCAAAACTAATCAACAATGAGAAGGGGTATCAAAGGGTTAGAGAATGTATAAGGGTAAGAAAAATGACTGTCTTAGACCATTTCCAAAGGCCACATTGTGTGTTTTATGAGTACGCTTTTTCTTAATTAAACAAATAAAAATATGAAAAAACAATTTTGAGTTGAACTGTTGTCTTTGGGTTAAGGAAACCATCTGAATAAAGTGTAATGATGTGTATACTGGGTGGGGTGGGGGTTCCCAGAGAAGTTTGTTTCTAAATAGAAAAAGAGAATGAGACTTCTGAGACACCTGAATCAATATGGACACTTCATTGGATGGTGTTGTGATTAGAGAGACAGTTGAAGAACCACTATAACCACTTCAGAGACTGTTTGTAAGACAAAGAAATCCATCTAAAAGGGGTAGCGATACTTGGACTTCTTTCATTTGTGGAAATGAGTAATAAAGCCCCCATACTGCACTACTGCAATCCCAGTCGTTTGGGTGATTGGGGTATGTGCAGGGGAGTAGTAGGTCTTAAAGTGGAAAATTCTCTGATGGCTCACTTGTCCTTGGTTCATATGGGAGAACATGCTTGTGGTGGCAAAGGGGCATAGGTTGTCCTTCTGGTGACATCATCACCAGTGGATGGGGTTATGCCATAAAATGAAAATGTTCTCATTGTTGGTATGTCAGTGAGAGCATGAAGCATCCTCATAGCAGCCTGGATGATCCCCCCGACAATGGGCAGAGTAATGCCAAATCAAGGGGAGGCTTGATAGTCTGCAGGCACAGAGGAAAAAATAATACAACTAATCAAGCATTTTTCTTTCAGAAAGTAGATTGCTTATTCTTTGCTATTTGTTAGGATCTGATTATACAAGAGGGTTTTTTTCATATTTTGGCAAAGCGGAGGTGGTTAACAATAGTCTCATAATCTTATCGCTGAGGATGTTACTGATTTTTAGAAGAGGGATTCTCAGTGTAGTTTTCCATTTTTGTAGAATTATGCCAGCATGGAGCGAGACGTTAAGCAGTGATTGACTGAGCAATATAAGTTATGATTTTTTAAAAAAATATGGATGAAGCATGTATGAGGCGATAGTGTTTTTGGTGTCCTTCTTAAGAAGAATGGAACAGACTTGAGTTAGGGCGAATGAATGTAAGTGAAAATTTGAAAACAGAATTTCAGTTGTCCGATACTGAAATCCATTTCACATTTTTTTGTTATGTCTAAGAAGATAAATCTAGAACAATCTTTTATTGCTGCATGCTTTTCTTCCAGCTAACCAGTCTTGACTCTTGACTTGTAATGAATTTTGCTCAAACTGTAACGTTTACTTTTTGTGTTTTCTGAAGTTTTATATATATATATATATATATATATATATATATATATATATATATATATATACATATGCAGTCATATCTTGTCTTACCATTTTTGATAAGAAAAAAATGAACAAGCACAGGAATCTGTCTAGTTCCAACCTCACCACCACACGTATTGAGGAAAAAATAAAAAACAAACTAGTAGACTTAAAACTTCAGTGATAAGCTAAGTCACAATAATTTCCAAAAATAATGAAACCCAGGTAGTGTTCCAAAGCAACAAGCCTTTATTCATCACAGCCGAGCAATCCTCAGTAAAAAAATTCAGAAATATTTTAAGAATGTTAAATGTGCCAGCTTTTATATACTTAAAAGTATGTGTGGAAAATATACGGATTGTTTAATTTCATACCAGCCTGTTCATAGCAATCAATATAAACAGGGATGTAAAAGTGCATTTTAGATCAACAAGTGCCCACCCCACACACTACTACTGATTAGATCAAACTAAATCATAGTTAAGGAAAACACTATTTGCAATTCACATTCCAAGATCAGGCATTAAGAAAAGCATGACATATACATAAAAAGATATACATAAAAAGACTTAACTCAAGTTGCTTTTAACTAAAATTGCTTTCAGCTAACTAATGCAATAAAGCCTTCATCAGGTCTGTGACAAGAACTAAAATAAAAAAAAAATAGCTATCTAATCATAAACATAACCAAACTAAAACATTATAAATATAAACATAAAAATACATATGTCTAATAATATCTAGTAAATATCTAGTAAATATCTGATGAAAACTTTTAAATTATGAATTTCTACAATTCATTTTTACTACAAATGGAGGCTAAAATGTCAAAAAAGGTTTCAGATCAGTATCATAACAGTGGGAGTAATACATTCTTTAATGGGAATTCAGTGAAATATTATAAGGAGAGCTGTCCATTTTGCCAAATCATTGTTCAGTAAATGGCATGTTTACTACAGGAGTGAATTAAACAGCATCTGCAAACTGTGCTTTTCCTTAAAAAATGCGTGTATAATTAAAGTGGGGAGCATACTGGGCTCCCCTCTGTACAGGAATGTCGCAAACATTTTCCCTAACATGTAACAGTTCAGGGTGTTGATGTTTGCTTGTTTTTTTTTTTTTTTTTTGGTAAATTCCTTGTCACACTGTTTAATTCAGAGAAAGAGCATTGATCAAAAATTCTCAACTCTTCGTACCTGTTTCAATGAAGATAATTGCTTTTTTCATATCAAAGCTGGTGAAGACAGCAGGTTCTTAGACTCAATAAGAAAGCTGCAAAATAGGTAGTGCAGTTAAACATCTAAACATATTTTGGTTTCCATTGCTGGTATGCCAACAAGAGCATAAAACCCCCTCATGGATCTCATTGATGTAATCTTGAATTCTCATGAGCACTTCCATTATTTATATAAAGCATTTTAAAAATCATCAATAATATTATACATCCAGCAAAATGCTCCCTTTGAAATATTCGCATTCCCCTCTGTTTTCTGTCTGTTTTTAGTTACCCATTTACTTATTAACTAATAATATCTGCTGGTTGATGGACATTTTTCAGACATGACACAGAAGTATTAAGCACATAAACCTCAACACAAAGTAGCATTGTTATTACAGTTTTTTGCAGCAGCAAACATGGGGTATAATATTTAATTTAAAAGAAAATATGATTTTTTTAATCTTTCTTAAACATTTATCTTAGAATAAATTAGTTGCTAAAGGTAAAACATAAAATGGTCTCATAATGTTCCTCCATTTAATGCTCTTCAACTGACAGATGAGCCCTGTCTGTGTGTGTGTGTGTGTGTGTGTGTGTGTGTGTGTGTGTGTGTGTGTGTGTGTGTGTGTGTGTGTGTATGTGTGTGTGTGTATATATATATATATATATATATATATATATATATATCTATATATCTATGGGTATACTTTCGTTTGTCAAAATCTCGTTATTTCAACAAACAAAAGTATGACCCCATTTACGCGAAAGTGCACTTAAAAGAAAGTGCACTTTCATGAATATCGGTTCACCAAACTGGTAATAACAACAAAATATGATGCACTACAAGGCAGTTGTGCAGTGGGGGGGCAAGCCCTTGCTGCACCCCACCATGTGAGGAGCTGAGCCCCCAATACCCCCCACTACTTTATATATACTAACTCCAAAATTGCTCTGTAGTGAGGAAACCGGTATATTCCCTTATCCCCACTGTAGCATGCTTCGGTGCTGCAGTGTTTGTTTTTGTTGTTATTACCAGTTCAGTGAACTGGTATTCTCGAAAGTGCACTTTCGCGTGAATGGGGTCATACTTCTTTTGTTTGTCAAAATAATGAGCTTTCGACAAACAAAAGCAGACCAATATATACAGTATATATATATATATATATATATATATATATATATATATATATATATATATGTGTGTGTGTGTGTGTGTGTATATATATATATATATATATATATATATGTATATATATATATATATATATATATATATATATATATATATATATATATATATATATATATATATATATATAAACCAACAGATAGCGCTGAGAGGTAACCAAAGGTTTGAAAAATTACTATCATGAAAAGTCCACAAAAAATCGCACGTAGTTGAAATATAAAATCCAAGACGTTGACTTTTATTTATATTGGATAAAAATGGTAAGCTCTTTCACTAATGCTTCTTCAGACCGTTAACATTCAAATGCATTTCTTAATTCATTATAAATACATCACGTGAGTAACTTCTAATTAAGCTCTTTAAAGGCTCTTTAAAGGCTGATATGTTAAAATTAAAACGCCTTTCCACTCAAAGACAGCATTTTGAAGTGTGTTTGGTGAGAAATATAGTACCCAGAGGCTTGAGAATTTAAAAAATGCCAACCTATGGCGACCAGTATCCTGATTTATTGACACAATGGCAAAAACCAGTTGAGTAAGAAGTACATTCAACTGTTGATAGACTTTTTTACACCAGTAGAAGAACAGCTAATTGAGTCCATTTTGCTACAACAACAGGAACTTTGCCAGACATATCCAGATCTGCCATTAAATTATGCTCTCAATAATATGCTAGATGGCATTCTAGTATATGAGAGACGCCTTCTACAGCAAAAAAGAAATAAGATAGACAGAGATATCCGAGATTTTCATTCTTCTCAGGTCTTTGCCTGGCCTAGGATGATGAATTATTTAAGAAATCTATCACATAATATTAATTCTACTGAATCTGTGCATATGCAGACCAGTGAACCATTACAGATTCATCAACAAATTATCGAGAATAATTCTACACTTACTGATTTTGCAAGTGAGTCCGAGCGAACTCACGTTGAGGCCACTATCCACACTGTGGCAATGGACAAATCAACCATTCTTTTAAGTTCTCCCACTCCTCCAAGTTGTCCTAATGTGAACGATATGAATGGTCAGCATAACACTTCTAATGAGCGTTTGAGTCCTACTACAGTAGTACCATCGGTACGCCCTAAATCTAAAGGCCACAATCTATCTACTTCTAATCTTTTACATCAGGAAAAGTTTTTTCCACAATTCCCCCTCCCCATGTCTATGGAGAAGGGGGGCAAGCGAGGCCGCTCTGCCAGTCGTGGATGACAGAAGCGGAAACTTTCAGAAGAAAGACAATCCAACCAAACACTCAAGAAAATGTGGAATCACAAGAATGTGACTTAATTTAGAACATTTCCAACAAAATATTAGATAGCAATGAAATTAATGTACTGAATAAGGGCTTAACGTTTATTCCCACAGCTAAGAGCAAATTAACTGATGTTTTGACAGACATAAAAATTTTTGTCAGAAACGTCATGGTAAGGTATCAGTATGGTAATGATACTAGTAGTAGATCACAGCCCTTAAAGAAATTGAGTGACTATGTACCCCAGAACCATCCATTATTGGAAATGTTCTATAAAATAGCTGAGGAGGATATATATGATTGTTTTTCAACTAGAAAATCTTGTAAAACATATAATAACTTAAATTATCATGAAAGGCAAGCATTAAATAGACTTAGGTCAGATCAGAATGTTGTCTTTAGACCAGCGGACAAGGGAGGTCCTAAAGTAGTGATGGACAAAACTCACTATGATATCTGTATGGAGAACATGCTTAAGGACAATAAATACTATGAGGTAATTAACAAACAATGTATCGAATCTATCAAATATAAGCTGTATGATATGATTTGTGAATTAGTTAACAGTCATATCATAGATAGAGAATTGGGTGAATTCCTACTAGTAGAATATCCGGTAATACCAATTATCCATGGAATACCCAAGATACACAAGCATAGCACTAACCCTCCCATGCGACCTATAGTGTCAGGAGGAGGATGGTGCACAGAGCCATTATCTCTATTTGTTGAGAATCATCTTAGACCAATTATTGATATGAACACACATATTCTTAAAGACACTAAGCAATTTTTAGTTGATTTATATCATCATTTCAGCACTTCCGTAGTGACTTTAGACATGTTGTTTGTCACATTAGACATACAATCCTTATTTACAATTATCCCTAATGATATTGATGTACATGCTATAAGACAGTATTTAGGCAAACATAGCCAATATACTGGTCAAAAAATAGACCTGATCTCTATGTTCATGGAAGTTATACTGGAGCACAATGTTTTTGTGTATAATGATAAAGCATATTTACAACGTGATGGCATAGCAATGGGCACATCGTGTGCCAACAGCTACGCCAACATGTTCCTGGCCAGCTGGGAAGAAGATACCTTATTTCAGCATGAATTGCATGTCCAACATGTGCAATTCTATCGACGTTTTGTAGATGACGTCTTCCTGGTTTGGCAGAGCAGCTCTGAAAGTTTACAAACATACATAGATGGAATTAACAGCATGACTTCTTACCTGAGATTTACTTCACATTATTCAGATACCAGGATAGAATATTTAGATGTATATATTGAAAGGGTGATGACTAACCAAGTTAATACTGGGGTCTACAGAAAAAATTGCTATAGAAATGCTCTTCTACATAGAAGAAGTATGCATCCCCATCACATATTTCATAATATAATTAAAGGACAAAGCATGAGGATTTCAAGATTGAATGCCACAGAGTGTTGTTTTCAGGATGAAATTAATAATTTTAGGTATAGACTCATGCAACGAGGATACAGTGAAAATGAAATCAAGATTGGTCTAAGCCATTAGTGACCTAAGGCAAGATAGAGCTGCACCATATTTTTCAGAAGGAAGTAATGTCATTATACGTAGAGAAGGGGATGCCAAACATTTAAGAATACCTATGTATTATACCAATGATAGAAAAGACATTATAGATATCATTAATAAACATTGGCGTATATTGACAAGTAATGATGAATTTAAACAGATAGTAGGAGAAAAACCCAACTTTTTATATAAAAATAAATTCAACCTTAAAAGCCTCTTATGCCATCCAATTAATAAATGTGAATTATTTACACATACAGGCACCAGTCCCTGTGAAAATTGTAATTTCTGTGCTTATATAGACACAAGTAATAGATTTACACACCCTAACACAGGACATATCTATCATTTTCAGGTTACAGCCACTTGTAATACTGAACACATAGTGTATTTAGCTATATGCCAGTTATGTCAATCATTTTACGTTGGGAAAACTAATAGAATGCTTAGAACAAGAATTAGGGAACATCTTTATGCTATACGCATAGGGCACAATCATAATGCCCTAGCTAAACACATTAACACTGCAGGGATACATCGTAATTTTAAGTTCATGGTTGTGGAACAATTAGTGCCCGCTATTAGGGAAGGTAATATTCGAAATACCACAGACTGGATTTTGACATTTAGGGCAGACAAGGGTAAGGGTCTCAATGAAAGGGTTTCTATCAAACCTGCCCTTAGAGCGAGACGCCTTAAGCGAATGTGAAAGTTTCTCCATTCATCATTGGTTGTTTATAAGTATGCATTGATCTTATATCATTAGAGTTATAATCATAGGTTTCTGGATGTTTATATTAGTAGTTATGAGATTATGCCTTAAAATTAATGGCATATATTTATGTCATTTAGTAGCTTACATTGGAGATCAAGTTTGACATCCGTTGCCACTTTGAGAAATGCATTTTTGCTTTATCGGCCCCGGAGGTTAATATTAGTATTTATGATATTTAGATTTTAAAAGTAATGTTATGTATTTGCGTCGTTTAATGGCTTATATTGGAGATTAATTTTTGACATCTGTTGCTATTCTAAGTTAGTGACTACCTATATCAATTCTATTAAGATTATACAACTAGATAGGATGTATATGATTAATTTATATCATGCATTGTGTCTAGTATTCTAATAGATTGATTGCTTTTAGAGGTTTAAAGCGCACTTCCCTTGCAGCTTAATGATACATCATTGGTTAGTTGAATTATTCATGTGAACTATCCTCGTTTTACTTTTCACTCAAAATTTTATAGAAATTCTTTAAATGTTTTTAAATGGTTTTATTTCTATATACGATGAATGGATTAAGCTATTGTGATGTATTACACTTATCATAAGATATGCAGCATCTATGTAAGCACTTTTGATTGCAATATAATGGATTTATATAGCAGTTTACTGTAATTTATATTTTATATATTTTAAATGCATTTAATTTATATTAGGTAAGCACATCTACGAATCAGCGCAGTAACGCTATGTTTAGACAACATCTTATGATAAGCTACTTCGTTCAGTAAGTAGTTCAATGTTGTAGCGAATGTAAGCTGAATTTTGTTTGATTTTATCAACAGTGAATGTAGAGAAACGTGTACTTCTTTGTGTCTATAGCCCTTTAAAGAGCTTAATTAGAAGTTACTCAAGTGAAGTATTTATAATGAATTAAGAAATGCATTCGAATGTTAACGGTCTGAAGAAGCATTAGTGAAAGAGCTTACCATTTTTATCCAATATAAATAAAAGTCAACGTCTTGGATTTTATATTTCAACTACGTGCGATTTTTTGTGGACTTTTCATGGTAGTAATTTTTCAAGTCTTTGGTTACCTCTCAGCGCTATCTGTTGGTTTATTTATTGGTTTTCTTGTCAGCAGAGAGGTATTTACACTGTTGGGAACGACAGTTTTGTTACTGCTTGGCTTCATAGATATATATATCTATATATATATATATATATATATATATATATATATATATATATATATATATATATATATATATATATACATATATATATATATATATATATATACACACACACACACACACACACACACACACACACATTTGTACATATTTGTACATATATGTATGCATGTATATATATTCCTATTAAAAAGTCAAACTCTCAAAAACACTAATCCCAAAAAACTGATATCCAAAACCACAAAAATACATTTAAACATGTTTTATGCAAGGTACTACTCCCTACAACTCCCACATCCCCTGATAATTATATATATCAACTCTGAGGTCACACTATGAAGGAGAAAGGGAGAAATCAAACTCCCCACTGTATACCAAAAGTGCACATGCAGCTACCAGCATTTTTAAAAATTCTTCAGTTATGATATTACATGCTGGTAGCTGACTAACCTATTCTACATTCTGATCATTTGACCTAACAAATTGAACCTATATATATATAATATATATATATATATATCTATATATATATATATATATATATATATATATATATATATATATATATCTATACACATACACACATATATATCTATACACATACTCACATATATATCTATACACATACACACACACACACACACACACACACACACACACGCACACACACACACAGACACACAGACATATATATATATATATATATATATATATATATACTCTCATATTTATGTATTTATGGAAGTTCTTCAGATCCTTTCAATGGCAATTCATCAAAGACTTTTTTATAGACCCTAGTTCATCCAACATTTGCTTGTTCAAATTTTGAACTTGTGCAATTATCTTTTAGTCAAGTTTTTCTTTTTTATGGTTTATCTTCTCTCACTGCAATCCGACTGCAGCATCATTATTATTACATAAGTAAGGTGGCTGTTTCCCATATTAAGGTGCAAGGGGTGTGAAGCCCCAATCCATTTCTAAGTTTACAAACAAGCATTCCTCTGCAGACTTTTGAGGAACAACGGCCAACTTGTGTTGTTCCATTGCTGGGCAGATAAGTTCCCCATTATTTTTAATATTTAAATTTACTGTCCTGTTTTGGAAAGTATGTTTTAAGCTAGGAATATGTGTTTTTTTTTGACTGTCATGCAACTTTGTTCTACTTTTAAGGGGAACGTTATTTTGTGTTTGATGGTTTAAAAATTGATTTAAACATTCTAAAACTATTTTTTCAGTTGTGAAATTGTGCTTAAATTACTTTTTGAGCCTGTTAAAGTACTTTGGACTCCATTTTTACTTTGTTTATATTGGGAAAAGTGACTTTATACTGCTTTTAAAACTTTACCAACTTGTGCAGCTAAGTCTGTAGGAAAGAAGTACCATTTTCAGGTTGACCATAGAACAACCTACTGGCCCCCTGGTTGGTCCTTCTTCCAACAATGAAAAGAAAAAGTTAACTAAACAGCCTTTGCCACCACAGCAGGCAAGCAATTTGCCCTAGCCATAGGTGTGTGATCCTGCTGTGGACAAAGCTAGTTCCTTAAACCATTCGACTTTTTCCATGGATCCCTCTAGTATTACCCACTGGTGAAGTTCATTCAGTGTGCAAAGGAGAGCCCCTTTTGCTGATGTTGAAAGAAGAGGCAGGCAAGATGGACCTTCTAAGCCATAATGCTATGACCATCCCTGGGGAAGCTGTAACTGCTATTGATAACCCTGTTTGTCCAATATTTTCTGTCAAAAAGAAACAGAAAACTAAATATTTATCATGTCTTGTTCCAGTTTCACTGGACAGGAGCAGTATATTGTCTGCCTCAGGGGCTTCTACTGGCTATTGACCCTTGCTATCAGGTGGTTTTCTGGTAAAAGAAAAGAAATTCTTCTTTTCCTGAAGATATTTAAGCAAGTGAATCTGGAGAAGAATGTGATAGGACAGATACATGATTTTTTTCTTCACAGGCTTTTGATTCAGACTCGGAAGAGAGAATGTTTTCTGAATCTCCCTGTCAAGGATTTTCTTTCTCCAAAACTATTTCCAGAACATGCCAGTGCTTTTTAGTAGAACAATTAGGTTTCTCAGTCTGTCAGAAAACTCTGTGAGCTGTTTACAAAGTACAGTTTTGTACCTACCATAAATGTAGATGTTCGAGGATCCACATTGCTGCAGTCCTAACTATTGGGTAGTCCGCTGTCCAGTCGGCCCGAATACCAGAGTATATGGCTGGCCGGTCAGGGCGTGACGTCGACGTCAGACCGGCGCATGACCGTCATATCCTCAGTCTTTTCTTGCCCCAGATGTCAGAAGACCCTAAAAGACAAGGCCCAATATACCTGCACCAGAAAGTACAATATATACAAAATATATACAAAATATATACAAAAATATCAATAACCTCACCTACACAACCACCCCTAAACACAGAGGGAAGGAGGAGGGTAATTTGGTTGACTGCAGCAATGTGGATCCTCGAACATCTACATTTATGGTAGGTACAAACTGTACTATGTTCTTCATTCCACATTGCTGCAGTCCTAACTATTGGGTAGAATCCCAAAGCAGAGGTAAGGGAGGCTGGCAAATCATAAAGAAGCAGGAGCTGACAACATGCCTTGCAAAATAGCTGTGGCAAAACCAGCCCTAGACTTAGAGTAGAGAGGAAGGTGATAATGCTTAGAGAAAGTATGCACTGAACTCCAAGTAGCTGCCTCCAAAATATCCTTAGTTGCCACCCCCCTTAGAAATGCTGTTGAAGTGGCAGTAGCCCTAGTGGAATGAGGCCTAATCCCAGCTGGAATCCCTTGCCATGATGGGAATAACAAAATGCAATGCAAAACCCAATCCACCTAGAAATAGTTTGTTTTGACACAGGCTTGCCCTGCGAACTCAAAGCAAAAGAAACAAACAACTGCTGAGACTGCCTAAAATCCTTAGTCCTGCTTAAATAATAACGCAATTGCCTATGTACATCTAAAGTGTGCAAAATCTTTTCCCCTTTATTTTGGGGTCTGCATAAAAAGTAGGCAAATGAATAGTTTGGTTTAAAGCCACACTAGAAACCACCTTAGGCATAAAGGAAGGATTAGTACGTAATGATACCCTATCCTTATGGAAAATCTAAAAGGGCTCTACTGCCATAAGGGCCTGCAACTCAGACACCCTTCTTGCAGAAGTAATAGCCAACAGAAAAGCAGTCTTCCATGACAAGTATTTCAATTCAGCAGTAGCCGCAGGCTCAAAAGGTTGTAGAGTAAGTTTTTCCAACACAAAATTGAGATCCCAAGCAGGAGTAGGAGCTCTTGGGGGTCTTATATTCTTTGCCCCTCTAAGAAACTGCTTGAACAAAGGATGCGAAAACAATGGTGGGTCACAATCATAGTGAGCTGAAATTGCTGCAGCATGAATCTTAATGGAAGAGAAGGACAAACCTTTGTCCAATAACTCAGTAAGATATTGAAGAGCCACATTCAAATTAGGCTCAGAAATCTCCAAATTCTTTGCTGTACTCCAAAATAAAAACCTCTTTCATTTTTCTGCGTACACTTTCCTTGTACTAGGTCTTCTAGCTTCCATAATCACATTTAAAACTTGTTGAGGAAGTTGAGACCTGCTGTGTTTTAACACAGAATATGCCAGGCTGTTAGATGAAGTGAGTGAAGCTTGACATTGAGCAGATGACCGTCCTTCTGAGATAACAGATGTGGAATCAAAGGTAAAGGCCATGGAGGCTTCCTTACCAGACTCCTTAGTAGTGGGTACCAGTGTTGCGAGGCCAATCTGGAGCTATTAAAATCATCCTTGGCTTGTCTTGTCTGACCTTTAAGAGCACCTTTGGAAGAAGAGGCAGAGGTGGAAAGGCATACACATGAAGATTTTTCCAACTGAAAGAAAGAGCATCCACTTTCCAAGCTGTGTGATGAAACCCTTTGTGCAAAACTTTGGCAGCTGGTGGTTTAGTGGAGAAGCGAACAGATCTATGTCTGGAGTTCCCCATGACACTGTCAATTTCGAAATACATGAAGATCCAGTTTCCACTCGTGGGGATCCATGATTTGTCTGCTTAACACATCTGCTAAGGAGTTCTGTGCTCGGCAGAAACCTTGCCTGAAGAGTTAGTTGCAAGCTGAGCGCAGTCTCCCATAAAATCATTGCTTGCCTGCATAGAGGATAAGAATGTGTTCCCACTTGTTTGTTGATGTACCACATGACAGTTGTGTTGTCTGTTAGAATCAACACCTGCCCTGGAAGAAGTAACTCCTTGAAAGCCATTAATGCAAACTGGACTGCTAACATCTCCTTCATGTTGATATGTAGATGCTGTAGTCTGGCAGGCCACTTGTCTTGTATCCACTTTCCATTTAGATGAGCTCCCCAAGCAATGTCCAAGGCATCTGTCGTTAAAATCTGACTCGCCTCTGGCCGGGTCACAGAGAGTCCCTTGTTTAGGTGACATTCCTGAGCCCACCACAAAAATTCTTTTTGAAGGCAAGGTATTATTTGAATGACAGTGTCCAAATCCTGGCAGTGCTGTGTCCATACATTTTTGAGATACCATTGCAGCTTCCTCATATGCAGTTTGGCATTGGGAAGCACCAGAATACAAGATGCCATGAACCCTAATGCTTGAAGGACTGTCCTTGCAGTCAGCACGGACTGATGAGATAGTTGATGGAAGTAAAGGGATAGACTCTTTTGTTTGTCCGGGGTTAAAAGGCCATCTGGGCTGCTGTATTCAGTCTCACACCCAGAAAGCACATGTCTTGAGAGGGTACTAGACTGGACTTTATTTCGTTCACAGAATACCCTAGGCATCTTAGCACTGCTATAACATATTCCAGATGCTGTAGAAGGTCTTCCTTTTCTTGAGCCAGAATCAGGCAGTCGTCCAAGTAAGGATAGATTTGAATTCCTTTTAGCCTGAAGTAAGCTATCACTGGAGCCAGAACCTTTGTGAATACTCTGAAGCAGTAGATAAGCCAAAGGGCAATGCAGAGAACTGATAATGAGAATTTCCAGCTCGAAACGCAGATACTTCCTGCAACTTAGTCTTATAGGCACATGAAGGTAAGTTTCCTTGAGATCTAAAGTTACCATCCAGTGATCTTTGCCCAGCAGAGGTAAAAGCTGTTGTAACGTCAACATCTTGAACTTTGGAATGTCCAGATAAGTGTTGAGGATAGATAAATCCAAAATTGGTCTCCACGTGTTCCCCTTCTTTGGTACTAGGAACAGGCGAGAATAAAATCCTAGGCCCCTTTCTGATACAGGGACTGGCTGAATGGCCCCTATTTGGAGTAACAGATAAATTTGCTTGTGAGCCTCTTTCTTTGTGGAGGAGGAACGTCTGGCATGCCTTTGAAAGGGGCAATGTATGGAAATAAAACCTGTAACCGTGGTGAATGATATCCAACACCCATCTGTCTTGAGTGATTAAATCCCAATTTTCTTTGAAAAGAGACAGTCTTCCTCCCAAAGGAGCTGCCAGACGAGAATCTACTGGCAGCTGAAAAGGCAGGTCATTGGGTCTGTTTACGAAAGGACTGACCCCTGCCCTCACCAGAAGTCTGAGCAGGTGAACTCCTGTTCTAGGCCTAAAAGAACCTTGAGCTCTGCCCCTACCACGTCTAGACCTACCCCTAGACTGGGAATCATAAGCAGGATATGTCCATCCCTTAGTAGGCCAATTTCTACTAAACTTCGGTGGCTGCACCTGCAAAAAATCTTTAACAGTTTGCATAGACTTAGCTTTGTCCTCCATCTTCTTTAAAACTGCTTCCACAGGCGAACCAAACAACACATCAGACTGTAAAGGAGCATCCAAAATCCTTGTCTTAACATGCTCAGCTAAATTCTGATCCCTCAACCAGGCATGCCTGCGAAGAACAGAACTAGTTGCAGCCACCCTCGAGGAGGCCTGTACAGCATCAAAACCACATTGCAAAGAATGCTTACCCACTTGTTCAGACACATGAACTAAATCCAGCAACTCTTTACACTCAATACCTTCCGCCAAAGCATCCACCTTAGATTTCAGTTGTGAAAGGAGATAATTTTGATATTTTAGCATGTGAAACTGACAATTCAACGCCTCATGGCTAAAGTGGAAGAAGTATACACTTTCTTTCCCCATCTATCCAAAGCCCTTGCCTCTTTATCAGTGGGAACAGGGTTTTTAACCACAGAGGCCTTAACACCTTTAGGTCCCTGAGAAACAGTTTCGGGTCTGCCCTAGGACTCTTAAAAGATACTTATGAGCTTCAGGCACCCTATAGTACCTATCAGGTTTAACAGGAGCAGGAGGCAAAGAATCAGGGTTCAGGGAAGCCTCTGCAAAAACATCTTCCACCACATTCAACACAGGAGGTATAGCTAAGGGCCTATGCTGGGGTAAAACAAGAATTCCCTAAGCCTTTTCCTGGAATCAGAGTAATCCTGGCCTTCCCATTTAAAGTGCTCCCTCATGGAATGCAGAGTCTCTGAAAATGAGAAATCCTCAGGAGGAGAAGCTGTAGGAGTGGAATCATCCACATCAGAATCAGAATAAGGAGGATACTCCTGCAAATCTTCCTAGAAGTCTCAGAAGCCTCTGAACACTGTTCAAAACTATCAAACTCAGGTTCCACCCTAGGCCTCTTATCAGGAGGGGCATAGAACCTCTAATCATAGTAATCAAATCTTCTGCCATTTTAAGCATATGTTTCTTAGGCACAGAACCTGAAGTGCTAGGAGAAGCCCCCACTGAAGCTAAACTTGGCCTACCTCTCAAAGAAGTTTTGGAAACAGAAGGAGAGGCTCTAACTCCCTTGGGAAGAGAGGGAAGAACAGTTACCTGAGAAGCCCCTCAGCCTGGCCTACCTCCTGAGAAGGCACATCCTGTAACAGTAAAGTCTCTGCCTGAGACTCCAAAGAAACTCCTGGCAAAACCTCTGGCTCCACTGAGCCTTCTAAAGAACCGGCGTCCGGGACTGCCGGTTCATCAACCCTAGGCTTCGCTGTTTTGTCCTTGCGCTTCTTGGAAGCGGCGCCGGAGCATCCGACGGCATTTTATAATTGCAACGCTTTCCAAACACTAACCTGGCACAGTCTAACCTTCTCTTAATAGTGCGTTTGTTAAACCTAGCACAAGAGCGGCATCCAACAACGTCGTGCTCAGGCCCTAAACAAGGTATACACAAGGTATGGTAATCCCTATGAGGTATCTGTTTCCCACAAGAAATACAGTTATTCACTTTTTCTGACATCCGGTTAAATACTGAGGCAAGAAAAAACCAAAATGTTCCCCAACGGGGTACTTAGCCAACTCTGATTCGGTCTGAAACTCCGACTTCAGAAAATTTCAGAACGCCAACCTGCACTCGCAAAACTGCTTCTGCATCGGACCATGCGGCAAAAAAGACTAAGGATATGACGTCGGTCATGCGCATTAGTACCCTGACGTACTGACGTCAGTCTAATGCGCCCTGACCGACGTCAGCCATATACTCTGGTATTCGGGCCGACTGGACAGCGGACTACCCAATAGTTAGGACTGCAGCAATGTGGAATGAAGAACATCTGGAATTCCAGAATCTCCTCCCATCCCCCAGTCCTGTCACCATTGGAGGTTGCGTTTATCACTAACTGTAGTTTCCCTGACAGCTTGCATCAGTCTTTCAAATTTCTATACATTCATTCCAGACCTGACCCAGCAGCTATATCTTTAGGTAATCCAGCTGTTGCTAAGTATGTTATTAATTCTAATCCTTCCCCTTCTGACAATGATGTTTGGGGAAAAGTGTATGCTTCTGCAGCTTTAATATTTAAAATGTTGAACTGTCAGGCTCATATGATAAAATAGTTTCTGACTAACTGTAAAAGTATGAGGAATGTTTTGTCTGCAGTTCCTTCCTGTTATGAAAAAATCTGCTTTGTGTGGTTTAGTTTCTTCAGTTTCTCAGTTTATTACTCATTGTTTAAAGTGTGTTTTTGTCTCTGTAGATACTACATCCAGGGATGTTGCCACTGGTGCTGTATTGAGGAGGTTTGCCTAGCTGCATTCTCAGAACCTCCTGGAAGATGTAAAAGAATAGATTTTGAATTATCCTTTGGAAAGAGAATTCGTTTTGGGGGCCTCTGCTGTAGAGGTTATCAAAAAGTGTGATGAGAGGGGCAAGCTGATACAGGGAATCTCTCAGAATTTTCAGACTTCCTTCTCTAAATTTTCCAAGGGATTTTCTGCTCCTTCATCCAATGTTTGCTAGAAACAAAAAGAACAGTCTCACCAAAATGCTAGCAGACAGAGTTATAGACATTCCAAACAGAAAGCAGGAGCCCCCAGAACAAAAGACTGTGAAATAAGTCAGAATGACTATGTTAGGGATCTTGTCCACCCCCTGCTGCCACAGCAATCCCTTACCCCTTCCAGAAAGTCTGAATCTCCATTTTTTTCTCTTTGGCAACAGACAGTTTCAGACAAATGTGTTCGGGGACTGTTTCAGTAGAGTTATAGATGACAGTGGGAAGAAATCACTCCTTCTCAGAGAATTATTCCACATCCACCAGATCAAACCCCTCAGTTTCCTCTTGTCCTACAGTATATGCTTTCTCTGAGGTAATAGAAACAACTTCTCCCCAGTTTGGAAGAGGTTTTTGCTCAAGAATGTTTCTGTACGTAGCAGCCATTGCTTTCCTTATACCCTTTTATAGGTTGATAAGTAAGTACTAGGCTAGCTGCCTTTGTAGGCCTTTTTAAGCCTACTCAATTTGCCTTCCAAAGGTGGAAATCAAACCCTGTCTGTTATACCTGTGAGCTTATCATCTTAACCAATATACCAACCTCCAACCCAAAAAGGGGCCCATTCCAATACTCAGAGTTGAACCGGGGCCACCTGAATGAAAACCAGGAATACTGACCACTATACTATATGTGGTAATTCCTAGATGAAGAGATCTGCTGTTTTATTCAATGAATAGTAGCATATTATTCTGATGCTGGGTTGGGGAGATAAAGCTAAGCAATCAGGATTTTGAGGACACACATAGATAGTAATCTAGCCTTTGACCATCACATGTCTACAGTAGTGGGGAAATCATTCTATGTTGTGCAACTTATAAACAAAGGTATGGCATCTAGGTCTAAGGAAGTCATTGTTCCACTGTATTCAGCATTCATTAGACCTATCATTAAGTACAATGCCCATTTAGTAAGTACCTAACCAGGTATATCCAACAAATGGAACATCTACAGAGGTTCCTCGCTAAAAGAATACAGGACATAAGTAAAATGTCCTATGCAGACCACCTCATGGCCCTATCCCTGTATTCTGTCTCCTATAGGATGTTAAAGGGAAATCTATGCCTGCCATACAGGGCATTGTCATACCCCACTCTGATGCACCTCCTGCATATCAGCAAAACAAACAGCATCAGAATTACCCATTCTAAAGACTTAAACCTTGTCTGTGATATAAATAGCATCTGCTGGCGAGACAGGAATGTATCCCAGAGACTACCCCGTCTCTGGAACAGGTTCCTCATCCATATGAAACAGAGTTGTTCCCTAACCCAATTCAAGTGTTACTTGGACATGTGGATGGGGAACAGGAACTACATCCCTGTCTTGGCACCTATGTCTCTAATGGACACAGACAGCCTGTAAATGTTTCATCTCCCAGGCCCCTGCTTGTAAATGTTTCATCTCCCAAGCCCCTGCTTACACTTATCAAGGGTATCAAAACCTGTCAGAGATTTGGGATGCATGGCTAGGCTTAAAGTGGCCCTTGTAGTCATTAGCCTAGTAAACACCTATGAACCTAAATGTAGTAACTATATCTTGCTTAGAAGCACTTTTGTGTTTAATAGTAGTTTGGGTTTTACATGAAAAGAATTTTTTTTTTGTTTGTGCATTCATCGGGTTTTCCTATCTGTTCAATCCCTGTTTTTTTTCCGTTGTAATAATATAAACCATTGGGTATTTCATAATTCAAAATGTTAAATCTGATGTTATTTTGACTTATATAAATGTCTAATTTTCACTTAAATACAGATAAAATATTCCAGTCATGAGTAGACGAAGGAAACCTTTTCCACATTCTTGGATCTCTTTGACTGATAGTTATTTCTTTGGATGTTATTAATATTAATCATGGTGCACAGTGACACAGTGATTATCACTGCTAGCCCACAGCGCTTTGTTCTCCAGTTTGAGTCCTTGTTAAGGTGCCTTCCATATGTATTTTCATGTGCCGGCATGTCCTCCCAATGTCCATGTGGGGGGTTTGCCTGGTGTTCCACTTTCTTTCCGCATCCCAAAGCCATGCTATAGGTAAAATGCTGATCCACCAAATTGCCTCTAAGCGTGCATCTGTTATTCACTTTGTGCTTCCATCTTGTTATATACTGCAATCTTTTCCATGATTAAATTGTCTTCCTTGTATCCATTGACTGGTGGGATAGCTTCTGGCAGCCTTTTAATGTTGGAATGGTAAAGTGGCATATTAGAGGATGAATGAATGAATAAGGACTATATCTTTGTTCCTAACAATCTTTACAAAAATATGTATGTTCAGTTTAATTTAGGAATACATTAATGGATATTTCTCAAATAATCTTTGGATAAATCTCAAATCTCGTGGTTTACAACTGGGAACAGGAACATTTGTTTAAACACCCAGATTTCAGAAAGATCAGGGTCTATAAGAGGTTTGTGGATGACGTCTTCTTTGTATGGGAAGGCACTGAGACTGAATGTATTAAATTTATTAATGAGCTTGAAACTACTTCCTCTTTTTTGAGATTTACAGTGGAAACATCTCATAACCTGATACACTTTTTAGATTTGCAGTTAGAGTTTAAAGGTGACAGGATTGTTACATCGTTACATAGGAAATCTACATGGAGAAACACGCTGCTTCACTTTAATAGTATGCATCCTAGATTTACCTTTAAAGGAATAATATCTAGTCAACTACATAGAATATTCAAAATATGTAAATATAGTGACACTTTGGAAAGGGAACTCAGCACATTAGAAACTCTATTTAGAGAAAGGGGATATCCCACTAGGATGTTTGCTGATTGCAAACATGAAGTTTCCAACAAGTTATTTGACTTTCGTGATACAGATGTTGCTGGGAATAGGACTAATTTTAGGCAACATTTTAAGCTTAAAGATAGGTTTACGGACAAACTGAGTTATGTTACTAAGTTCACCAGTGACAGTTTTAATTTAAACAAGATCATCTCTAGGAACAGGAATGTTCTGGTCACAGATCCCTTCAGTAAAACCATAGTGGGTGAATTCCCCAGGTTCAGTTATAGAACATCTCATAATTTAAAAGAACTTCTCTGTTTAGAAAGAACTGTATCATATAGTAAAGAAGACTGTGATACGTTTGGCACCTTTCCTTGTGGCTGTTGCTCTACGTGTCCTTATATATCTAAACACACCAGTTGTTTACATCCAGAAGGCATAGTCAGCTTTATTCCCAGATTTTTCAGTGATTGCAACAGTAGCAATTTGATATATTTAGCTACATGTGACCACTGTGATGTGTTTTATGTAGGGTTAACCAAAAGGCGGCTCCGTGATAGGGTTTATAATCATTGTTATGATATCAGGAAAGGGAAAGAAAGTAACGCCTTAGCCAAACATATCATTGAATATAATACTCATAAGTTTAGTTTTAAAGTTTTAGAGAAGTTACCCCTGAACCCCAGAGAAGGAGATAATAGTAGCCAGTTAGCCATTAGAGAGTTAAAGTGGATTTTGACTTTGAAAGCCCATATATATCCTGGGATTAATCAATTTGTATCAGTTAAGCCCATTTTGAATAATAGAAAGAAATATTAACACACTGGTAAATTTCATATATTTTTAGTTACTTTTAGATAGATTTATTGTTATATTTGATCATAACCAAAAAGTAAGTGTCTAGACTAATCCATATTTATACTTACATATGATTTAATATATTGATTCATGTTTTTGAATTTTATATTATTAACAAATGTCTCTAATATATTAGTTTATCCATATTTATTATTTTTTATAGTTTGGTTATAAATACTTTTTTAAAATATAGTATTCATATGAATATTAATTGCTTTTTATCATATTAGACAGTCAAGGTGATATATACATATTTCATCTTTACAGACTGTCACAGGAACATTTTCTTTTTTTATGTAAGAGAGTCCTTGCATGTCATGACTTTTGCCTAGTTCATGAAGCGAGTGACTTTTGAAGTTGTTATCATAACAATTAGAAAACGCCTGATGATTCATGTTTTGTAATTGTGTTCAGCCTCTCTATATATATTGCCTTATTGTTTTACCATTTCGCGATGGGATATCGCTAAGCAACTATGTTCACCTTATTATCATGTGGAGGAGATGAGTAACTAAAGGTATTTTATTGTGCAAGAAGTTTTACATTGCCTGATCGGCTGTATGTTTCTTGAGAGCTTACGTCAGTACACATTTGGTTGTATGTTTAGTAATCATTGACGGTCTTTTTAAGGCTTAAGCTCACAGAGTATATAATTTTGGTTCTATGATGAAGGGCTTTTCATCGAATACACTGGTATTTCATGATTTAAATGTGAAACGATTTGGACATCTAGTTTCAACAACTTTTTAGAACTTGGTTGACATTTTTTCTGTCTTCAGTTTACTGTTTCCTTGGATTCTAGATTTGTGTTTTTTTACCCTCATCACAGCTTATTAGCTGTTGATTGTGTCTTAACTATTAAGTTACAGAGTACACAAGTTTTAAAGCGGCAAGTTTTAGATCTTATTTTACTGACTGGTTAACTTTGAGTTTTAGGTATCAGTCAGTATACATTGCATGCACGCTTGTATTAAAAGCTTTACCAACTTTGACTAGCTTCATTGGTTTTAACATAGAAGCGGACACTAAGTAGGTTGGCGCTACAGCAGTAGAGCTAATATAATTTTATAGGAACTCTGCTATATTGTCTGGTTAGTATACCGGGATTTTAGTTTTTATGCTATACATGTTTGCAGCGCTTCAGCACTTCCTGTGTAATTTTGTGTTGATGTAACATTATAAATGTTTACAGTACTGAATTTTACATGTGTTTTTTATGGGTTTGAGTTTCCATGAACAGTTGTTCTGTTTTGTTTTAAAAATTTCTATTGCCGATTTAAGAACAATAATGGCTAATTACATCAGTGATTAATTACTGTTCTGTGTTTTGGTTTTCGTGCCAAAAGGCTGTGTATAAAAGAAGTTTGATTTTTCAAGATATTTACACCTGAAGAAGCGTAGTTTATCTACGTGAAAGCGCTTGTGTTTTTATGGCTTAATAAAAGACTTTTTACTCATCCGATTCTTCCATGTGGTGACTCCTGTTTGGATCTGATATCAGCTATTTCTCAAAGTTGTAAACACAGAAACAATTTTTATCTTAGAAATCTTCAAGGTATAGACTATTACACTAGGGTGGTAATTATTTCACTTTAAGACATGTGTTACTCTCTTACATCTTCAGTATAAGATATGTTGTGATACTCTCTTTAAGTATTTCGTGAAACTCCTGTCCATATATTTCCTAGATAGTCTTTACTCCTTTCCTGTCTGTCTATAATCTTTAAATCAGTACATTTAACAAACAAATGAGAAATGCTGCAGCTTCAGGATTACCTGGTAGTGTACCAGCAAGCTCCTACTTCATAGACCAAATGGTGCCACCACCTGAAAAACATGAAGAGATTATCCTTTGTTCTGTCAGCCAAGCTTATGTTTCTCTTCAGGGTAACATATTCAAAGAATGTCAATGATGCTCAATGTCAGTTTCAGTGATAATAAAAAACAAAGCAATTTTTTGTAGTGAGGAACTCCCCCTGCACCCTTGCAACCTCATTTTTGTAAATGTACTGATTCTGAGATTATGCAACCATGGGAGCATAATAGGAAATGTCCTTATCCTTTTGTTCTGCAATCTTGCTATGAACAAGGATTGTTCTTTGATGTGGGTAGGAGATGACATGCAATTGACTAAAAATAAACTATTTCAAAGATAGCTACAGTGATCAAACTCAAGAATCCCAGTTCCAGACATTTTGTTCTCTTTTAGTGGTATCTTGTATTTTAAATGTTTTTCTTCTGTTGACTGTTCAGCTGTGGGCCAACATAGTAACAACACAGAGCTGAATGTCTGTTTAAGCTGATAACTATATCTCAGATGGCAGCATTTCATTTTTTTAGGTCAAGGTCTCATGTACACAATTTGAATTTACATATATATATATATATATATATATATATATATATATATATATATATATGATTATAATGTTAATGAAAGGTCCCTATCACCTAATTGGAAAGGGAGTGTGAAAGGGATCATAAAAAAAATTATATTTAACTTATTAAAACTGAATAGTTAAGAACCATTGTATTAGTTAAAGCCTGTTTCTGTGGGAGCATAAATCTGATTATTACTCTGAGGTTTTTTGCACACATTCTAAATTATTAGCAAATCTCTAAGAAAGTACACATAGGGACCAGAAACACACAAATATCACAAACCAAAACACAATAATCAAAGAAAAATTAAAGTGGCAACACTGAACTAAATGCACAATTATAGAACAGGAAACAATGTTTTACGTATTAACACTTTCCTTCATTTTCCATTCAAAATAACATAAAATATAATCAGCATAATAATGTTTTTCAGAGTCAGTTAAGCAATAGAAATCAATCACTTTATATTTAGTTTTGAATTAACTATCCGTTTGAATTAAAATACAAACCAGATTCCTGATATGCTTATAGAATATTTTTGAAAGTCAAATTTTCTTCTGTGGGGTCAAACCAAATTTTCTGCACTTTTGGAAGTTTATGCATAATAGACAACACAGGAAATTCTAACAGTAATTCATAAATAAGCATGTCTAACAAACCTACACAAAGTGATTCATTTCAAAAGGCATCATATTTCTTTTTGTGCTGATTACCTACATACTATTGAAAAATTGCTGGGCTGCCCCTCTCTCATTCTTATATATTAAGTCATAAATGTGACTCTAATATGATAATACTGCCTCCCTTGTCAGCCGATTTAATAACTATATCAGTGAAGTCAAAGTTTATCAAAAACAGTTAATTTTCTTTCTTAAATTCCTAAAATATGTTCTTTGTCAAAAAAGAAAAGACTTTTCACAGATCTCTTTCCATTTGCTATTTAAACCATAGAACAAGAGGATAAGAAAGGGAGAATAAATACAGATGATCACTTAGGTTTATATGGATTTATACTAGTTTCTGGAATTCACACAACCTGCGGTCTCTATAAAGCTAGAAAACAGTCTAGGGATGAATTTTCAGATCCCCAGTCACTCATCAAGGCTGACTAAAAAGAGGGAGCTATCTTGTTTGATATGGACCAGGTGATTATTCCATAATTAAGGGGTCCTTTGAAAGTATAATCAATTCCACCAACCACGTTCTGTTAAAAATCACATTGGAGATGTAGGTCCTTTAAGTGGCTATTGGTGGTATGGATAGTTTTTGGAATATGTAATATATAAGCAGGACTGGGTTCATCATTACCTTGTTGGCCAGGCAGAGGATGCCACGTCGGAATATGTATGAGACAGAGTAAAATGACAGGGCTTGTGTAATCTCAGTAATTTATACCTGGTATTTTTTGTTCAGCAGTCATTGGTCATTGTTTTTTTTTTTTTTAAGTTGGGCAATGTGAATGTGTTTGGATAGGTACACACCAAATAGAGGCAATGTATTACATTATATTATGGTCCTGATCAGTAACAAGTAAAGAGGAGCAATAGCTTCCTTACATGTGAGGATATATCTTTGGTAATTAGCTGAGCTAGGAAAAAGGCTTCTTTAACAATAGTTGATACACAGTGATTAAACGAGTGTTCACTATCTTTGAATGTGTGTAGGTATCTAATGACATTATCGAGTCTGAGGGGGAGATCATTCATTTGGTATGTTCACACCTGCTCTTGTTTCCCAAATAGTGCAATACTAACTACGTTTTTGTGCTGCACTTGAGAACAAGGTCTTAACACTAGGAATATGAGCAATAGATAGCTATACATTTGCAGTCATTAACAAAGTGTCAGTCAGAGACTGCTGATGTCACCTTGGACATAACTGAAGTCTATCTCAGACAGGAATGGAATGCAGTGTGAAAACGTGAGTGATGTGAATGATAATAAAGTCTTTTAGAGGCTAACCCTGATGGTGTGTTTTCTGTCTGTGAGTTAAGTATCCAGTAGGTAACATAGACATTAATATTCAGATGGGTGACTATGAATAATACCAGATTGTAGAATATTATCACAGGTCTTTGCTCTATCTGGGTAGGCAACGTGCACTGATTGGCCATTACCAGGTGGTAGATTTGCTTTCTTAACCTACATTTCCGAAAAACAAACTGACTGGGGTCAAGGGATAATAAGCTGTCAATATCAATATTTATGAGTTCTATACAGGGTTGACATTGAAATTACTTATAAATAAAACTAGTGAGATTAATTGGTCTATAATTCACAACATCTGTGACAGGTTACATTGGTGTACCTGTATCACTATGGCTATCTTTCAATGCTCAGGCACATATCTTGTGGGGAAGCTAAGGTTAATAGGTTTAAGTGAGACTTGGTGGGGTTATGTTTAGTGCTCACTAGGACTGCTGACTAGAAAATAACCTGGAATATTATCCAAACCTATGCATACAGTGTTATGGCTTTGGGGACAGCATTTTGAATCTGTTTGGTAGAAACTGTAGCGAGATATAGACCCTGATTTGTAAGGATAAGAAACAGGGAGGGGTGAGCAGGGAGAAATTTGAACTAAATTTATCCGCAAGTATATTGGTGATGACCTTGAAGTCAGAGAAGGTGGTACCATCTGAGCTCAGCTCAGTGCAGTATTGAGTATTGATTGTGAGATTCCTAACATAGTTAAAGAAGGCCTCATTGTTAGCTTAGGAAGTGGTTGCAATATTCAGCTTATACTTGGCTTGTGCACGTAATGGTCTTACACTAAGTTTTCTACAGAAATTTATGATATCGCTTGTGCAGGAGGATTTGGACTTATTCCTTAGTGCCATAAGTTTTTTTTTCTTTTGTTGCATATTTTATTGATTTTGAGGTTCTTGAATATTTAGTCATACTTTTAGTGGATGGTAAAAGAAGCCTCAATGCAGGAGTTAAAATAGAATAAAAGTGGTAGCAAAAGCGGCTGCTTTTGTTACACACTTGCTGGTGGTGGACAGATTTAAATGCTGTTAAGGTTTCAAGAGTGTTAGAAGTTTGGCTTTAAAATAACTCCTGAATAAAGTGGGATTTGACAAAATCTTTGGTTGGGGACTTATGAAAATATGATGACCTCGTGTTCTAATTTGATGATGCAGAGAGAAGCTTTAGGTATGTAACAAGTTGATGTATTATTAAGGAGAAGGACAAGGAGATTAGAGCACCTGCTAGTATAGCGTACCATCAGGTCAAGGGAACCGTTGTTGATAAAGTTAAGGAACCTCTGTGATTGTCCATTGTTGATAGTTTGCCAATTAATGATTGGGTGGTTGAAATCACCCAGGATAACTGTGTTTGAGTTGAAGTTAAGGACTTTAATTGGCTGAGGTAGATGTGAATGAAGCACAGCTGAAGACATAGGCAGGGCACTGTAGTTTGCAGTGGTATGGAAACTAGGCTAGTGTACCGAAACAAGGATATTCAAGCTCTCATGATGATAGTCTTGCTGGATTTACCATTAGGTAATGGTATTTTGTAAAGAACAGATATGCCCTGTTTCTATCATGAGAGGGTCTAAACAAAACCAGGGAAAGAGGGAGTGCCATCACTAACGTACAACCACTTTTCTATAATTATACAGAAATGTATGCTCAGGAAAGCCTCAGGTTCTGGCATTTTTTTGTTTAGAATTCTAGTATTGACTACAGCCAAACTGACAGGCTTGACATTGAAATTTATGTGGGGAAGTCTGCAGGGTGGGCTCTGTCTACAAAAAGCACTATGGTGGTATAAAATCTCTTAACCAATATGCAGAAGTTCTACAGGAAGAGTTGCAGGATACCCTTGTAAAACAGGCAAGACATCCCAGGGTGACATTATTTGGATTCCCCCTAGATTCAACTCGATTGCTGAGGTAATTTTTAAAGCTAATTATTTTCTGTTTGTATTGTAGCATCATTCATGCTAATGGCAACATGTTGCTCAGAACTAGCTGCTTCAGCCTCAGTCAAATGCACTGCAAATTCGACCATGTACCTGTCTTCATCTCCCCCAAAGTGAAGCATATAAGATCATTCCCACATGGTCCACCACCAGGCCTTACCCATAATTGGGGTAAAGGGATCTAAGGGTCGTAGAGACATTACAAATTATAACACCTGAGAGATAGCGGTCACAGAACCTTGCTCGGCCTAGTGAGTGGAATGTCCATGCGTCTGACATCTGAGTTACTTTTGACTGTGCTATTGTCTTGACAATAGAATTTTAGGGGCTTAGACTTCCAACTTAGGTGAGCCATGTTAGGGAAAGAAACAGTATACACAGGTTTGTGTGTGTTTGTGTGTATGGAGTAAGCTGACTGATGTGTAGGTATACTGGTATATTGCCTAGGAGATGCAGGAAAGAATTCTTTGCTACCTCAATGTATGTGGGCGTAGTTTGTATGCTGAATTGTAGTAGTGTTGGAGTATGGGGTTTGCAGATAACTGTGGTTGGTGAGATGGCAGGTTCCAGTTTGAAGAGGCATTTATAGCACTCACAAGAAGATTCACTATCAGGTAACAATAAGGGGCTGTCAGCAAATAATAGGTAATTGCCTGTTTGCTTCATGGTATCCAATACTAGTAGTCTGTCAATAGATAAAGTAAGGACAGACTGTAGTGCTATAGCAACTGAGAACTAAAGCATAGAAATTTGAGCTAGGTTCATGGAAGGATGAGTCCTGGTACTTGTTAAAATGTTGTGGTAGACAGGATTTAATAAGTACTACTTTACAACAACACAAATACAAAGTGTATAACACAACAGCAATGAGCAAATATAGCAATCAGCAGCAATATGGATAACACAACTGCAGTGAGTACATACAGAAGTTTAGATGTTTAGGCAACAAATAAAAAATGCAAAATACAGATACTATATTTAATCAACAAGAAAGATAGAAAAAATAGAAACCATCATTTTGCACTTACCATGCCAGCCCCATGAGCAGGCACTCTGTGAAATAATACATGCAGAACAGCAATGCCAGCTCAACTGATATAATGGAGACATTTAAACAACAATCAGCAACATAACTGGCATGTTTGTGTCCAGGGGAGGGCCTTTTCTGCTCAGCAATGTTTACATTAGCTAAAACAGTTTGTGTGGGGCACCACAGGGCTTAAACAGAGTGAAAAAAAAGTAAGTAGCAGTATAAAGGAAATGACCTACAAAGCACTAAAATGGCCTCTCCCAGTCACAGCAGCCCATTCAAACCCCTCAATAATACAGCTGGCAGGTGGAATGTATCATAGTTAGTCAATCACACAGGCAGCATTTGCAGCACAACAGTATAAAGTATGCAAACATCTTTCAGTCTAGTTTTTCCCACAAGCCCTGCACCATTGGTGTACACAGTTGGGAATTTTAACTGACAAAATGTTAGGGGCTGCAGTCACTTTGATACATCAGTATGTGTTAGGGACTGAGGGCAGTGAGAAGGATAATGCTGACAACCATCCCAGACCGAAGAGGAGGAGAAGAGTGTTCCGACCCAGGGTAACCTATCAGGGGCTACATGATCTGGAGATACTAGAGTGCTACAGGGTGGACAGGGACATACTTCAACAACTCATCAGGCTGTGCCGGCCTCACCTCAGACCTAGAACCAACAGAGGGGAACCCATCCCAGTTGAAACCAAAGTATGTGTAGCCTTAAGAATACTAGCTACAGGTACCTTCCAAAAACCTACTGGGGGCATCATGGGGGTCTCACAGGTATCTGCATCCGGGGTACTCCACCAGTTCCTGGATGCTATCCTACCACATGCCGGTGAGCACATGTACTTCCCCAGCACTCCTGAGGGAAGGACCAGCAATATGCGTCTCTTCCACTGTGTAGAAGACTACCCAGAGGTACTGGGTGCCATAGACTGCACTCACGTCCACATCAAAGCACCACCCGGTGAAGATGGTAGAGTGTATGTCAACCACAAGAGCTTTCACTCCATCAACTGCCAGGTTGTGTGCAATTCCCAGGGCATTATCATGAATGTGTATGTTGGCAGCCCTGGAAGCTATCATGACTCCCACATCTGGCATTCCTCACAGCTGTACCAGGGATTTGTCAGGGGGGGACATCCCATATGGCCATCTTATGGGGGATGCTGGCTATGCACTGGAATCTGGTATGATGACACCCTTTAGAAATGCACACCCATCCACTGAAGAATGCCATAATGAGGCACATGCACAAGCAGGAAATATTATATAGTGCGTGTTTGGGATGCTCAAGTAATGGCTCCGCTGCCTTGACATATCTGGTAGAGCCTTGCAGTACTCTCCACCCACATGTTCGCACATGTTCATAGTATGTGCCATGTTACACAATATGATCGACAGGAACAGCACAGGGAATGGCCACACAGCCCCCCACCATTGCCAAGGTCTCCACAGGTACAGGGGGACTCAAAGGAGGAACCCCCTGAGCCTGCCCCTGTAGGCAGATGTAGGCATGCCCAGTATGCCCTGGCCTTGACAAAGAGGCAATGCATAGCACATACACTGACACCCTAGGGACTCAGGAATTGACACCTCTCTCTGACTCACACACACACACAGTAAAATGGATGCCACACACATCACACTACCTTTACCTTACCATGTATAGGCCATGTACTGCATGCATCCAACAGAGTCAGCCCTCAAGCACCGTCCTCACAACTGCTGCCGGCACAAGGTAAATCACTCTTCTCAACAATACATGAATGGAGTAGTACATTTTGGTAGCATATCTAAGGTATTGCTACATGTATGCAAGGGAATGGGATGGCCTACCAGGATATCAGCAGACAACTGGCAGCTATGTGGGACAACAAGAAATGTCCACCCAACACTGGCTTCCCCAGAGTATGCAGTAGTCCCCTAGGTGACAAAACGCACTGCAGTGTATGTGTGGGACAAATAAACTGGGGAGGTCATAGGTCACATGCATGGATGTCAATGTTGGGGCCCCATACTCACCCCACAGCCTCTCCCAGCAAGTCAGTTGTAGAAAACCATTAAGAAATGTCTGGCAAAGGCCCACAAATAGGGACAATGGTGAAATAATCCTATCACAGACTTACACAGTGATATCACATTAGGCCTTGCAATTGCAGGATGTTTCAGCAGGGTAGAAAGTCTGAAACTCAAATGCCTGCCAGTACATTCTAACTCTCAGTCTTTAGTGATATGCCAGTATTCTCCAAGACAAACACAACACTATGCTAAATGGAATCCAAAAGTAAAGCCAACATTTGCAAGGTCTGTGCAAATGTGTACAGTTGACAGGTATGCCCCCCAACACACCAATGTCCCCACAGAAATTCAGTAACAAGTATGTTTGTAGGGTAATAGCAGCAGAGCACACATTTCCAGGGCTGTTCCAATCAACCTGACCACTTGTTGCACGTCCACAATATGCAGGGTTCAATGAGTTATGTATATGCGTGGTCAATACTGTTAGGAAGTGGGCAGCATGCACACTCATCTGTTGAGCCTAGTGGCCTCGGTACAGTACTGTGATGGACAGGGTCCATGTTCCAAGACTTTCTGTGCAAACTATTTAGCATGCAGCTACACCTATGGTAGGTGCTGTACACACTGTCTAGAAGTCAATATCTGTCACTGCAGGAAAGCTGGACAAGTCAGGGACAGGGGGACGCATATATGGACAGTACACAGCTCAGAGTAACCTACACAGTGCCTAGTAGGTCAGCAGGTACCTGAAAGGCAGTGTACTGCCAGGTTTTTAGTGGCTGCCACCTTACTGTGTCAGCACTGACAACGAGTCACTGGCCACCATCCATACTCCTGGAATAGCAGTCTGTCACAGAAGGATCACACATATGCCTCGTATAACACTACTGCTTGTCCTAACATTGCATTTGCCTGCCAAACTATGTACCAAACAAGAAAGGTTCATGTTGAAGCATTAATGGCAGACAGTGGAGAAGCATATGTCATATTCCTAAGAAAAAGCAAGCTTATGCCAAACTGGTCTCCCAGCTGTCAACATTTGCAAGAACATTAGTAACACCCTGTCCCCATGTGTGGTCTTTGATCTGACTGTCATATATGGGCAGTCAGATCAGACGTCAGTCCATGACAGGTTGACAGCTAGGGCGAACATGTAGCCACATAACATAGCAACACAAACCATCTGAGGTATTATTAGTATGGATCATTATGGATTATCATGGACCTCCTTAACAGGGACATTGGCAACCCCCAAATACTTGACCCCACACAGAGGCAGACAGTGATAGAGAGAGAGACACAGGCAGACACACACAGAGAATGAGTCATAGACAGGGATACCCTGAAAGGCATTGGGTGGTGTCCTGCTGCAGACAGTTGCATACCAGTTGTAACCAGTCACATGTGCCAGCATGAAGGTGAGCTCCATTTTGTAATAGTACTGTGGTAGGGGTTGTAATATCACATCACTTGCCATTGTGTGTTTGTGTGTGTGTGTGTGTGTGTGTGTGTGTGTGTGTGTGTGTGTGTGTGTGTGTGTGTGTGTGTGTGTGTGTTTGTAGGGTAAAGTATTATGAGGCCTTTCCCACTCAGTACACTTCCCATTGCCCTACCTTAAAAGATCTGCTGATGTCAGTTGCTTTAGAAGTATCTTTGGACACTTGTCAGCCCTATAAGCTCTGTGGTATGTGCCATAAATGCAGAACATTATAGTACAAATAACTATATATACACTTCCCATTGGCCTACTTTAGCTGTCCTACCAAAGTCAGTCACTTTAGAAGTACCTTTGGAGAACCCTCAGCCCTATAAGCTCTGTGGCACATGCAATAAATATGTAACAGTATAGAACAAATAACTAGATAGGTAGGGGTTCTAATCTCAGATGTGGCAAGTGTGTGTGTGTGTGTGTGTGTGTGTGTGTGTGTGTGTGTGTGTGTGTGTGTGTGTGTGTGTGTGTGTGTGTGTGTGTGTATGTGTGTTTGTAAGTGGGTATATTTGTAGGATACACTATTTGGAGGCCTTTCTCTCCCAGTACACTTCCTATTGCCATACTTTACAAGGGCTGGTGATGTTATTCACATTAGAATTTTATTTTATTTATTTTATTGTACATTTGTTAACCGGGAAAGTCCAACTGGATACATATCCAGTTTCAGTGGAGGCCCGGGGATAAAAGCTCCACGTTACAAAAAATTTAGTAACACTTAAAATGTAGGTTACAGAGATATCTAGAAAGTTAACAATAAATCAAAGACAAATTCAAATTAAGGTTACATTTAGATAGGAGATAAAAAACATTGTTGCTGATGGAATAACTATACAGGGAAAACAATCATTTAAGGAAAGTGTGTCTATAAAAAAAGGATTTTCAGTTAGAAAGTAAGGAAGATGAATAAGAGAAGGTAGGATAGGTAAGAAGGAGTTTATTTAGTGTGGGCAGAATAGTAAGTTATTTTCCTGATATTGGAAATTAGAGACATATAATGGAGTAAAGAAATATCTAGTATGAGGGTGTGGGAAAAAAGGTAATCACATTTGTGAGCTAAGTTTGTTTTAATAGTTTCTTGGTATTTTTTGGGTTAGTCAGGGTTTAGACATGAGCATGACTATTTTTTGTCTTACCTCAGTCTGATTATTGTATGGGTTAGTCAGGGTTTAGACATGGACCTAGCCAGTCACTGTGCATGTGTGTCTTTAGAGATATTTTGAATTGAGGCAAGGAGCATTTAGTGGTTAGTTCAGCGGGAAGGGAGTTCCATTTTTTCCAGCAGAGTTGGAGAATAAGGAATCTCCAGCTGAGTTGTTGGCTTTGGTCACTTGTACTAGCATTCTGCTGGATGAGCGGAGGGATGCTAGGTTGCTATAGTGGGTAATAACATTAGTCAGAATAGGGGTACTGGTAGGTTGGTAGATGATTTTATGAATAACTATGAGTTGGTTATAGTATATTTGATTGGGTAGTTCTAGCCAGCCTAATTTGTGAAGATTATGACAGTGGTGAGTTCTGTATGCTGAGCCTGTGGCAAATCTTACTATATTGTTATAGCAGCTGGTGATTTTGTTGAGGTTTGATTTAGATAGATTAGTGAGGATGGGTGAGGCGTAGAGAAGGGATGACAGAAGATGTGTGCGAGCTATGGCGGTTCTGGCAGTTGGGGTTAGAAATTTCTTAATCCTATACACGGAGCCTATTTTTTTGTTTACTGTTTTTATGGTTTTGTCTATATGGGCATCATAATTCAGATTGTTATCAATGATTATCCCTAGTAGTTTAGTCTAAGGTTCAGGAGAAATTATGGTGTCATTGTCAGAAGAAACTGTAATTATTGGTGGTGTTAGCTTACAGGTGGGGGAGAAAAGTAGTAGTTCGGTTTTGTTTGGGTTCAATAAAAGATGATGATTATTAAGCCAGTTCTCTACTTTGTTGAAGGTGGTTTGGGTTAGGGATTGTAATTCTGTGGGAGTAGAGGCAGAGCAGATTAGCGTAGAGTCATCTGCGTACTGTATAGAAGTTGCCTGTGGGATAACTTTAGGCAGGTCATTGATGAATATAGAGAAAAGGTGGGGACCCAGAATAGAACCTTGGGTACTCCAAGGGTGACAGGTAAAAGGGGGATAGATTATCTTTCCACAGGACAGCTTGTTGTCTACCATACAAGTAAGAGTGGAACCAGTTGATTACTGGGTTATCTATGGACAGTGATTTGAGAGACTCTAAGAGTAGGTTGTGATTTACCATATTGAATGCTTTTGATAGATCGAGGAAGAGGGCAGTGGAGAGCAGGTTTTGATTATGGTTGTGATTTACTGTGTGTGAGAAGGAGAGAAGGGCAGTGGTTGTACTGTAGGCTGGTCTGAAACCAGTACCTTGGGACACTCTTCAACCCTATAAGCTTCATGGCACGTGCAATAACTGCATTTTATTCATTTATTTATTTATTTATTTATTTATTTATTTATTTATTTATCCTTTGTTAACTGGGTTGAACAACTGGGCTGGTGGCCCATTTTCAGTGGAGATCCAAAGAGAAAAGCTCCATATAAAGTAAAACAAGTTACATAAATGTACAGCAATACTATAATCATTGGAATAAAAGAAATTAGATGCAAATATCTACAAAGGTATACAATATATACATAAGTGATATAGATGATTTAAAGTACATAGTATCATGAAGTCATTAAATACTTACAATCAACAATTAAAAGATGGATATAAAAGCAACAAGTAAATATGTGTTCTAGAGAAACAGGGTGGGTTATAATTAGGTAGGGTGGTGACAGGTACAAGCTGGAGAGACGGCCAGGTAACTCTTTAGTTCTCTCTGGAAAATATTGGGAGAGTGGATAGAGCGTGGATGGTTAGGGAGCTTGTTCCTTGTTTGAGACATAGAGCATTTGTAGAGTTGTTTGCCTATGGTTTTATTGGGTTTGTAGATGTCCTGTAGGTTTTGTGCCAGTACTGCAGAAGGATCGAGAAGGTTTGTAAGGGGATAAGAGGTTAGATAGGGAGGGGCAGTTGGAAGGTTTATATAGTAAGGAATGTGGAACTTGAAGCTGAGATAGTAGTACAAGTTTAGGGAATTTGAGCCATTGAAGTTGTCGAGGGTAAGGCAATGGTGAGATTTGCATGGTAGGTTGCTGGAAAATCTAGCTATGTGGTTGCATGTCTGAGTTTAGTTAGAAGGTTTGCTTGGAGGTGGTAAAATTAGGGGAGGCATAGAGAAGGCAAGACAGGAGGTAGGCTTGGGCAAGGGAGGTCCTACAAGCAATAGGTAAGGTTCTCTTGTTTCTGTACAACAGTCCAAGTCTTTGGTTGGTCTTTTTTATGGACTGTTGTATGTGAATGTCAAATTTCAGATGATTATCAATAGTGACCCCCAGCAGTTTGGTATGAGAGTCAGCATGAATTATCATGTTATCTAGGCAAGAGATAAAGAAGGATGTTCTAAGACTGGCCATTGATTTTGGGAGAATGAGGAGTAGCTTATTTTTTGGGGGGGTTAAGGATAAGTTGATTATTGATTAGCCAGTGTTCAATGATGTTGAAAGTGGTTTGTGTCAGGGAGTGGAGGTCAGTAGGGTTGTTGAAGAGGGTGATCAGAGGAGAGTCATCTGCGTATTGGATTAGTGTAGATGTGCAACAAGCAGAGTGAAGGTTATTAGTGAAAATATTAAAGAGAATGTGGCCTAGAACTGATCCTTGGGGAACACCTGTTTTGGTAGGGAAGAAGGGAGAGCAGGTGGACATCCACCTAACAGATTGCTGCCGGTTAGTAAGACAGCTAGAGAACCTGTTAATAGTAGAAGCAGACAGTTTGAGTTTGGTTAGTTTGTAAAGAAGCTTAGGGTGAGAGACAGTGTCAAAAGCCTTAGAGAGGTCAAGGAATAGGCATGACACCAGTGTGTTGTCATTCCTGGCTTTAGCTATGGTCTGTGTAAAGGAAAGAAGGGCAGTGGAGGGGCTGTGGTGTGGCCTAAATCCATGTTGAGAGGAGGTGAGTAGGTTTTCCTGGAGTAAGTATTTGAGAAGCCAAGAGTGAATGCATTTTCTAGGATTTCAGAAAGAGGTGCGAGGATGGCTATAGGGTGGAAATTAGCTGGGTCAATGGAGTTACCTCCTTTATGAAGTGGAATTGTATAGAAGGCTTCCAGATATCTGGGACTATGGATTCTTTAATGGAGCTGTTTATAAGGATGGATACTGGGTAAGCTATGGTATTGGCTACAAGTCTGAGAAATGGGGGGTAATTGTCAAATGAGGGAGAGCATAAGCTTCAGAAGAAGGGATTTTATGTAGGCTGTGGGAACTGGTTTCAGGGAAAAGGTGGAGTTGGGGTTGGTCGAGGTAGGGGTGAGGATATGAGAATGGTTGGTGTTAGGAGGGGTTAATTTGTGGACTGAGTCTATGAAAAAGTTGTTTATTAGGTAGGCTATTTCTATAGGAGATTTATCAGTGATAGGGTTAGTGGTAGAAGGTTTTCCTGGGTAGAGAATATTATTTATGGAATGCCAAAAATTTTTAGGGTTGGAAGTACGGATGGATTGGGCTTCTAGGTAGCAATTTTACTTGTCTTGGATGATGAGTTTTTTGTATGGTTTCTTAGTTCTTTAAATTTGAGAAAGACAGTAAGAGATTTATTCTTTGACCAATTTTTCCAGGTGGAGTCCCTGAAATTCATGGTGGAGAGGGTATGTTTGGAGAACCAGTGTGCGGGATTAGATTTGATCCTAATTTTTCTTATGGGAGCGAGAGAGTTTAGGATGTTTAGAAAAATGTTATTAAATTCATGAATAGCTTTGTTTAGGGGAAGGTTGAAAAGGTGGGACCAGTCTATGAGAGACAATAGTTAGTTGAACTTCTCTGCATTGAAATTTGAGAGGTTTTGGCAATCTCTATAATGCTGGGTTTTAGGGTAAGAGAAGGTATCCTTTGTATAGAGATTGGGAGGTGATCACTTAATGAGTCAGGTAGAGTACTGGGATTCAGGTATTGATGAGGACTGAAGGTTAAGATCCAGTCTAGTATGGAGCTTGAGTTTTTGTTGGTAAGGGTGGGAGTAGAAATAAGTTTTGGCTGAACCCAAAAAGGTTAATGCTAAGACTAGGGGAGAGGGGGAGGGAGTTTTGTTACAGTCAATGTTGACATCCCCAAGTAATATTGTTTCATATAGAGAAATCTGGGAGGAGAATTGAGATGGGGGTAAGATAGTACACCACCACCCTTTTTGGATAGTCTGTCTTCCCAAAATATGTTATGCCCTGGGTGAAGGATTTCTGCATTTGTAATACGGGGTTTGAGCCATGTTTCTGTTAGGGCTGTGATGTGGGGAGAGTAGCTAGCAATCCATGCATGTAAACCTGTAGTTTTATTTGTGAGACTTTGTAGGTTTATAGAGTAGATGGAAAGGAGTTTTGATGGGGAGGTTGGGAGTAGGTGACCAGGTTTGGGGTGAATGTCGGAGTTGTTAGCTAAGAAAAAAACAATCAGTGAAGAGGAGAGCTGAGCAGACTTGAAGAGGTGCAGGTGAGTTATTTAGAAGTAGAGGAGGGAAGAAGGCAATAGGGACAGAACAAACAGGTCTAATGGAGGGGGAGGAAGAAGTTTGGACAGTGTACTAAAGTGGAGGAGTGGAGGTGTGGGAAGGCAGGGCAGCATAGGTAGTAAGGTTTCAGGAGCATAGCAGAAAGGAAACCATCGGTTCAAAAGTGGGTAGTGAGTGTAGAGGAAAAAGAGGAGATGGGGAGTAGAAGAGTGAAATAGGGGAGTAAGATAGGGGAGGTCCGGGTTTGGTGAACTAATCCAACAGGACTACTGCTATATGGTCAAACTGGTCAATCAAGAGGCTAAGGAGAAGGTGGAGGAAGAGCACTTAAAGAGAAGAACAGGTTCTGGTGGTGTGGAGGTAGCCGATTAGGGGATTACAATGTAGATATATTACAGTGAGGAACATACGTTGTTTATCTTTTCCAGTGTCCTGTTAGGGAGTTGCAGAGCGTAACTCATTTCCAAGAGGTTCGCTGGATATCAATGTTTGGAGCAGTGAGGTTGAGGATTAGGACAGATGTTCAGGCTATATGCTGTGAGCTTTGCCCTAAAGGAAATAAGAAATAACATTAAAATGAGGGGGAGAGGAGTGGTTAATTGTGAGGGGAAGTGATTAGAATGTTAAGGATGCAAATATTATATTGGGATCAAAGTTGGGGTGAGCGCAGTGAGTGGGTGTCAGGTGATGCAGAAGGGATAAAAATAAGACTAACACTACAGCTACAATATAGCAGAGTAGAGAAACAATTTGCTGTTTTCTATTCCTTACAATACAGTGTATAACAGTGCAATTAACTAGCAGTCAAAAAACAGCAGTCACTTTAGTAGTTAACCTACAAGCTGAGAATAATCAATATCAGTTTTGGATCATCAACCATAAATGTAAAGGTAAAAACAGTCTGCAATGGCACTAGCGCCCTGACAGTAACAAGAAATCAAAGCTGAAAAGCACTAGTAGCAAGGCTTCTATGCCATACAGCACACATATATACAGCAATTATTCTCAACATATTGCAGATGTAAAAAGAAAACAAAACAGATACTTGGCTGTGGGTCTATCAGATATCATACAGGGTTGTGTTCAGTCATCCATTGGTGGCAGGTTACAGCAGTAGTAGCTTAGGGAACACTGCAGGCACAGTTAGGTAATAGATTGTTCCTTAATAACAGTTATAAGGTGGAATGCTACGCTACTAAGCTATGATAATATGTGGCCTGATAACTGTAATAGGAATCCTGCCATAAAGGTAGCCAAGGGAATGCACACAGGGCAGATTTGCAGTGCTCACAGGTAGAAAATGGGCTTAGAGAATCAACTTGTTATCGTCAGAATTAATATTACAGAGGGAGACAACAGACCCGTAAGCAGTGAGTTGAAAGTGCAACAGAGGCCAAATAAGAGCAACAAACTATACACCCTTTTGTTTACACTGAAGTACCAATAACTAGATAGATAGGGGTTGTAAACTCAATACTAGTAACTGTGATACTGTGTGTGTGTGTGTGTGTGTGTGTGTGTGTGTGTGTGTGTGTGTGTGTGTGTGTGTGTGTGTGTGTGTGCATGTGTGCATGTGTGTGTGTGTGTGTGTGTGTGTGTGTATACATTTGAGAACAGTATTCTGTGTGTGTGTGTGTGTGTGTGTGTGTGTGTGTGTGTGTGTGTGTGTGTGTGTGTGTGTGTGTATATACATTTGAGAACAGTATTCTGTGTGTGTGTGTGTGTGTGTGTGTGTGTGTGTGTGTGTGTGTGTGTGTGTGTGTGTTTGGGTGAGACCATATCTTCTGGGGGTGTTTCACCCAGTACAATTCCCACTGCCCACTTTACAAGGACCGCTGATGTCATCCACCACAGAAGTACCTGTATACACTCTTCAGCCCTATAAGCTCTGTGGCACATGCAATAACTGTGTAATACTACAATGCAATTAATTAGATAGGCAGGGGTTCTAATCTCAATACTGGCAACTATAGTACTGTGTGTGGTTATGTATGAAGAATATCCCCTGTAGCTGTTGTGTGTGTTGGTTATACCATTTCCATGCTTGTTGACCCCCTCACCATTGCATTACTTTAAAGAGCCAGTGAATGGCATCTGCTGTACATGCACCATATTAAACTGTACAGGCCATACCAGCCATCTATACATACATATATGGAATATCCAGATGTTTGCAACCAATATGTGATCTGTGTCCCCTAACAATAGGCATTTATGGGACACATTGTCAAATATGTCACAGCTACTGTAGTGACAGACATGTCAGCAGCAGACCTTGTACATGTCTGAAACATCATGATGATAAACAGTCTGTTACTCTATCACTGTATCTCATCACCTTGCAGCAGTCTACCTGTGTTACGCCAACCAACATACTTCCCAACCACTCACAGACAGACAGGTGAAATCCATATGGGAAGCTGGGGCAAACAGCAAACATTGAGCACACCCATCACATATTGCTGTGACACACATGGGAAATAGACAGCAGAAAATGTCATGCAATTGAATGCACCTTCCAAAGTGTATGCATTTTTACATGACAATATCCATCATTAATCTACAATGTCAGTCTGTCATGATTTTACCAGATGTTGGCCAGAAAAACCACGTGTATTACAGATGTAAAGAAATCATGTGTCAGACACCAGGACAATCTGCACACATATTCAGAGGTCAGAGGTATGGCCACCATCTGTACCCATACCTCCCAAGCTCTTAAAGCAATAAATAATGGGGTGACAAAGGACACATAATACGGACAACTGTCAAATACTGCTCCTACAAACATATAACAGTGATAGCATAACAGGTTTTGCATTAGCATAGATGGTCTGAAAGTTATGAAGTCTGCAACTCATAATGTCTGCCATTATGTTATGACATTAGCCTGCAGTGATTTGGCAATGCTTTGCCAGAAAGACACAGGTGTATGAGAAAATGGAATAAATATATGTGGCATGAATTAGGACAGTCTGTGTAAACTGTACAGCTGAGAGGTATGTCTTAACCACCCTGCAGGTTGCAGTCTATGTTTGGTAAGGTGTAACCTGTGATGACAACTGAAACAGTTAAAAGAGGTCCCAAGACTGTAGAAACATGTCATACAGTTCTGTACTGATTGCATAGAGAAGTGATTACACATCGAAAGCACCTTAATGTCATGCGAAATACTATAAGCTAAGGTAATGTCACACAAAGAAGGTGTCATACTAGCATACCAGAGGATGTCCTGTGTGTTGCACTTGCCATGGGCATGCTATGTGCTGCCAACTGTCACATTACTACAGGTTGTGTCCCACACTCTACAATTGATAATGTCACACACACATTTTGTGTTCCCTATGTATGTGCAATATGTAGACATGTGAAGGCCCTGTGCCAACCCTGTGCCCAAAAGATAGGTAAATCTGTTGGGGTTAAAGTAATGGCTAGGCTTGTGAGGGACTTAGTGCCAGTACTCAAGTAACCTCCTCTGTATGTATGAGCCTGTGGTACTACAGAACATCAAGGTGATAAGTATGAAGGCTAGCTGGCTGTGTCAAGGGGTGTGTATGCAACATCACACTGTCTGCCACCAGTGTCCCTCACACACTGTTGCATGCATACACACCTGGTAAACATATACATATACAGCTGTACCTTGGCTATTAAAATGCCAATGTGTTTCCACTCTTCCATACTCCTCCCTGAGTATTTGTCTGGTGTTGTGTTCAGTATATGCCTATGCCTCCATGACAGTCCAAAACATGTGTCTAGTGACACCTGCTGTGACACTTCCAACAGCGGCTTGATGGGCAGCAGTCCTCCTTCGAGCATCCCTGTCCATCTGCCTGTGTGGGATATCACCTGCTCTCTGGCTATGGCTAGTGTCTACACTCACACTTGCCATAGTCTCCACACTAGCCTGTTCCATGCCACCACCCTCTAGCTGTCCATTATCTGTGGTTGCTGGGGACTGGGTATGTGTGGGCATTGTGACTGTGTGCATGGACATTGTGGTTGAAAGTGGGATACCAACTGATGACACAGATTCAGCCCTGACAACCCCACCTGTGCCTCACTATGACCACCGTCATCATCAGAGTCTGCAGAGACACTGACATCAGGTTGTGAGTGGGAGGGACACACAACCCCCATGTCCACCTGTGAGGGGAAGACAACATATGTAAATTAATACCTGCACTATAAGGTTTGCTGATACACACACACACACACACACACACACACACACACACACACACACACACACACACACACACACACACACACACATGCATGCACACACATGTACACATGCACACACACAGCCACATACAGGTGAGGTGGCACAAAGGCACTATACAGACCACACAATACCCGAATGATAACATATACAACACACAATCAGACCACAAGATACACACTCTGGACAGGCTCTTAACATCATGCAGTGCAGCTATGTCCACTTAATTTTGGTATTAATATACACCTCTGGGATATGTGAGTAGTGTTAGTAGGTGATAGGCCTTCACCTAGTACACACTGCACCTGTGTACACATTATTGCTGTACACCCGTATAGCACAGTGGCAACACCTACATAAATGCTACATCTCCTGCAAATAGGCCCCTGTGATGACCACTGTGATGCAATGCAGTTAACCCCACTACAAGTGAACATGCACTTATCGCAATATGGCTAAGAGTAACAGTTGTGTGTAAGGTAAACTGCATGTCCTTAGCATGCCTAGGGTATTGGTCAGCCACATCAAGACATTTCCATACTCACTGGCTTCAGGCTGCTGTTCCCCATCCAGACCAGAGGGACCTATATAGTTGTGGGAGAAAGGTATTGTCAGCAGACTCACATGTGGCATTGATACAGGATGAATGCTGCATTTCTGCACATGTACAATACAAGCTCTGATACTACACAATTTGCTGTCATTCACCATAGATGCACACTTGTGTGCATTACAAAACCCCACTCAAAAATGCAGTTTGACCTGACATATGCATCTAGATACTCTATGGATGCCAGTATGACTGCTACAGTATTCAATTAATGTCCACTGGGGACTTACCTGGATGTTCCTCACCTGTTGTCTGGGTGCCACCCACCTCCATAACTTGGGTGTGTTCAGTTTCCTGGGGTGAGGTGGCTGCCCCAAGGTTGGCAAGAAACTCCTCTGTTGGTGTCAGAGGGGCCTGAATAGCAGGACCCCCAACAGTGGCTGTATGGTCCCTGGCCACAATAGCAGCCCTTCTCCGGGCATGGTGTATGAAGTTGGTTGCCCTGTGCCTGACCTGTTCGTAGGTCTGCCCATGCTGACCCACATTGTTCACCCTCGTAGCTAAGTTGGCCCACAGGGTGGTCTGCTCCTGCAGCTGTTGTCTGCTACAGCTTAACAGGACTCCGTGATGCTATTGAATGGCTTCAATAATTGCCTAAGACTCAGCTTTTGAGTATGCAGGCTGGTGCATACTTTCACCTAGAAGACATAAACAGGGAAACACATCACAGGACCTCATACATTGGTCAATGTTATTTACAGATCCTGCACATCCACATTCACTAGCACTAGCCACCACTTATGACCACATCATACTCCTGTCATCTATCAGCACAGTATGATCTTGCATTGCAGTCCTGGTACTGATGTGTCATGTTCCCCCTAATGAGGGCCATTAATGTGCATAATCCTCCATTCACCATTCACATTTGTGTAGAGGGATGACAGTGGCTGTCTTCCATGCAGATGGGATGACACTGGTGCTCAGGCTTTGTTTTACTACAGTGTGTAATGGAGCTGAGACCTCATGCCTGAGTTCATGTAGGATGCAGACAGGGATGTTATCAGATCCCATGGAGACTTCAGTTTGTTGCCTTTGAGAGGGCATTACAGACCTGCTCGCTGATGGTGAGGGGAGGGTGGTGGGTACTGTGCCTATCCTCCTATACTGATGGGGGGACGGGGGTGATGTTTTCACTTAACCTGTCTAAAATGGGGTGGCTATAGTTATGGCATGTGTATGTGGTGTTTTTGACCACCAGTACAGGGTAGATTTGGTTGTTGCCTCCGAGATTGCAGACATATGTGAAGATGGCCTTGTGATGGGCCTTGGTGGATGTGTCCAATTTGTACTCATAGTTATCCTTACAGTGATTCACCTGTGATCTTATATGCTTGTTCAGGCAAAGGTGGAATTGCTTCCAATTTGGCTCCTGCTCCTTCTTGGCCCTGTACAGCCAACATTTCAACCTATTTGGTCATTTATTTATTGCTACTGTCCACCAAAGAGGATTACTCTACCTTGGGGAAGGTGAGTTTTACAAGTCAGGTATTGCTGAGTCCATACAGCTATGTAGGTGCTCATATAGATGTTTGTTGTAGTCTTGGACATAAAGTCATGACACAGCTGAACACTTTTCCAGTTTCAACCTGGTAATTATAATCAATCTAGTAATCATTTCTCTTTCAAGGCAATGCAATAACCTCTAGCTGTAGAAATTTATGTCTGTTTGATGCACTGAAACTAAGATTACACACTTGTAAAACATTTACAGCTTATTTACCTGATGTTTTGCAACTCATGTCTGTATGTTTCAGGCTTCCAGTTACACATATTAATACATACATGTGCACAGGTAATACTTGATATACATTTCAGTTCTATGTCGGTATGGCACACTGTATTTACACTCTTGCAGCTCAGACATACCTCTCAACCTATTAGAGCAAGACAGCTGGACAAAGGCACACATAAATGGGGGGCAATGGCCCACAAATAGTGACACTTTATAAATATTGTTGTAACATACTTAACACAGTTGATGGCACAGTAGGTTTTGCATTTACAGGAATATTCTGGAGGATATGACATCTGACATTCAAATGTATGAGATTATATTCTGACGTCAGTCTTCACTGATTTGCCACTGATTTGCCAGATATAACACCACTCTGTGAGAAAATGACTACAAATATGTGGCAAACATGCGGTCAATGTGCAAAACTCTGGACAGTTGAAAGGTATGAGTTCAGTATATAAGATGCAGTTCAACACACACTTCTGCGCCAGTTGTGTACTATGCACATACCTTATATAGGTTTCTTAGATTTGTAAGATGAGCATATGTATTATAATAGTATTTACAAGTGACATATGAATATGTACAGCATCCCAGCTAGCTGGCCTGGCATTGTCACAGTCAGTATTGTACAACAGACACTCCGGTAGTAATCATATGTGAGCTGACCTTTCTTGGGGTGACTCAGGGACCAGAGCTGTGATTTATGTCACTGCAGACAGAGCCAGATGGGAAGGTCATAGGTGCTGAACAGCAACATTTCAGTCCAGCAAGTCTTGTTGAGACATATTGTTTAACTTCCTATTTCCCATTATGTAATCCCCCCTTCTGCATTCCATTACATGCTTACTTGTTTGACATACCTGTTGTAGTGCTTTCTCAGACTAATCATGAGGTATCTCTGTCTGTATTTGCAGTCTATCCATGTAAAGGCTCAGACCTGTTCTGCATAGGCAGCAGCTTGCCTTTTGTAGGTAATGCTCATGAGAAGGTGATGGCCTGTGCACCAATTGGTCTCTCCCACTTGCTAATTCCATCCAGAACAGCTGTGATGTCTTTCCATTAGCCACTACCATAGCAACACAGTGATGTAATTAAGTCCTTCATGTGGGCCTTGCCCCTTTTCCTTGCATGTGCGGAGGACATTATGGAGATGTGGAAGCTACATAGTTTCATAGTTTCATAGTTTAGTACTAGGCTATCTGCCCTGGGGCATTTGTAAGCCTAGCCATAGTGATGTGGCTTTCGCCACCCCATGAAATGGTACAAAAATGCACAGAATAGATTTAGAATACTGTGCCTCTGTCTAGTAGTGACACAGTGAAGGTCCCCTTATATAATAGAATTAGTTTACTGTGCCCCTGTCTAGTAGTGACACAGATGTGATCCCTGGGGTAAACTTACTATCTCACATCCACTCATCAAGATTTCTCTTGAAGAGAGTTAGTGAGGGGCTCTGCCTAACATGAACTGGGATTCTGTTCCAGAGCATGGGAAGCCTCTGGGTTATGAATCTATCCCTCCAGCATGTCCTATTCATACTTGTGCCGAGGTTTAAGTCTTTAGCTCTCATGGTTCTGATGGATTTGGATTTTTTGAGGTGGAGCATGTCCATCAGTTCCTGATTGGACATGGCCTTGTACGTCAGGCACAGATCACCTCTGAGCAGGCGGTATGCTACTGAATAGAGCTGGAGTTTCTTTAGTCTGGCAGAATAAGACATATGTTGGAGACCCTTGATCCTCTTGGTGAGGTACTTTTGTGGTCTCTCCAGCTGTTGCAAATGCCAGGTGAGGTACATACCAAATGGGGCATTGTACTCAATCATGGGTCTGATGAGGGAGGAGTATAGGGGTACAATGACATCCTTGGATCTGGATGTGAATCCCTTCATGATAAGGTGTGCAAGGTAGAATGTCTTTCTAACCACTTTGGCAACGTAGGTGTCAAATGAGAGATCGCTGTCGACTTGGGTCCCTAGGTCTCTGATTACTTTTTCCGTACTCAGTGGGTTGCTGTCTATGTGATAATTTGTGGGTACTTTGTTTTTCCCAAAGGGGATGACTATACATTTTTTGGCATTTAGTTTAAGGCCATGAGTCTGGCACCAGTTGTCCATTTCTGTGAGGCCTTTTTGTAGGATGTATGTGTCCGCTGGTGTATCGACTATGGCGCCTAGTTTGCAGTCATCTGCAAACTTTGTCAGCCACAACCCTCCCGTGTTTGCTTTAACATCTGAGAAATAAATGCTGAACAAGAGGGGTCCCAGGACAGATCCCTGTGGGACACCACTTGTGACTGGCTTTGAGTCTGACATTGCTCCAGCGATTTTAACTTTATGGGTTCTGTCCTTTAGCCAGTTTGTAACCCATCTAGTGACATAAGGGTTTACATTTAAGCTGTTGAGCTTATCTATGATGCCTGAGTGGGGTATTGTGTCGAAGGCCTTAGCCAAGTCCAGGTAGGCTGTATGGACTGCTTTGCCCTCATCAATGGCTCTAGTGACTGTTTCGAAAAAGTCAACCAGGTTCAAAAGGCAGGATCTGCCCTTTACAAAGCCGAACTGGGTGGGATCAAGTGTCTGTAGGTCCCCAATGTCTCTGTTTATGAGTTCCATAATGATTCTTTCCATAGCTTTGCAGACCAGGCTGGTTAAGCTTATCGGGTGGTAGTTCCCAGGGTCTGTAGAGGGTACCCCCTTTGTGGAGTGGGACCACTGTTGCTGTACGCCAGTGTTCAGGTACATATCTGTAGTAAGGCTAAGGTTAAATAGCATTTTTACGTGCGGGTTTAGCTTCTCTCTGAGTTCACGTAGCACGCACCCCGGGATACCGTCAGGTCCCATTGATGCTGTGTTTTTAGCTTTGCTGAGGGCGGGTCTCACCTGGACATCTGAGATGACAGGGAGATTACATTCAGCTGGGATAAGTATTTCTTCTTTGGGGTGAGGAGGGAGAAATTTGCACTGAATCTGTCAGCCAGAATGTTGGCAATATCTGTGGGTTCAGTGTATTTTTTTGTCGTTGTGAACTAACTCTGAGCATATCTGAGGGTTTCCACCCAGGTTTCTAACATAGCTGAATAAGGCTTTGTGGTTATCTTTACTGTCCTTAATGATTTTCTCTCAAAGTTGGCTTTGGATGTTTTTATGAGAGAACGTAGTTTCTGCTAGTGTTGATCAGAGATGTCTCCCCATTATGGGATTTTGCTCTGTCGTGCAGTAGCTTCCTTCTTTTGTTATACAATTTGTTAATGGCTGAGGTCCACCAGACAGGACGCTTGCCTTTGGTGGAGAGGGACTTGGATTTATTTGGGATTGCATGATCCATGCATTCTTGGAGATGTCCATAGAAAGCATTTGTGAAGGATTCAGCATTGTGGGATGTGGTATCCACTGGCCCAGTGGGCTTAAAGGATACCATCTCAGTCTTAAGAAGAGTGAAGTCTGCTTTTGAGAAGTTTTTCACTGTGGTCTTTTGTGCTGGGGTTGGAGGTGGGATATGTATATCCAGGGTGATTAGTTTGTGGTCAGATCTCACTAGTGAGGGGTATACCTCTGGTGTGGAGCATTTTGTCCCCATGTTTGTGATGATCAGGTCTAGTATATTATCTCCTAGTGGGAGAGGTGACTAGTTGTTCCAGTGCATTTGAATTTATGAATTCCAGGAACCTTTGGGCTAGGGTGTTAGGGCTAGAATAATGTACCCAATCTATGTTAGGGTAGTTGAAGTCTCCCAGTATGATGGTATTTTGTGATACATTCATATCCTCCAATGTCTTCAGGAAGGCTGAGTGGAGTTCCTGAGATTGGGAGGGTGGTCTGTAACATGCTACCAGTTGTATAGCAGTTTTGCCTATGGTTAGTTGCACCTGTATGGTCTCCGATGCTTCATGTGTTGCTACTAACCTGGAGGTGTGGGTGTCCTTGATGAATATGGACACTCCCCTCCTTTGTGGTTCGCCCGGGTTTTGGGGCCGAAAAGCATGATACGAGGTATAGCCTGGTAGCACTGGGGTGCTCTCAGGAGCCTTGAACCAGGTTTCAGTTACTGCACAGACGTCGATGTTCTCCATACTGAGGAGTGCATCGAGTGCCTGCATCTTGAGATTTAGACTTCTGGCGTTGAGCAGCATTACCCTTAGTTTTTTTCCATTTTTATTTTCTAAGTTTCTAAGGAGGTGGGTTTGTCTTTTGAGCCTTGCCTAAAAAAGGCACTATGGGGGTGGCAAGAGCCTTAGCCAATATCCGGAAGCCCAGTGGTGACAGGTGCAAGCCATCCCTTGCGAAGTAGCGTGGCTTGTCCAACATGTCATCCCAAGCAGACAGACATTGGATCCCCTTAGAATGACACCAGTACTTGAGCCAATTATTAAAGCTGATCATCTTGTCTTTGTATTGTGGCATCATTCTTGGTGAGGGTAAGATGCTGCTCAGGGTCAGGGTCATACCACCCTGGGCTACATAATCAGAGAGCTCCTCTATGTCTCTTTTCATGTAGTCCAGGGAGGTACGTCTCAGGTCATTCACGCCAGCATGGACAATGACGGAGTCATATTTGTACTTGCTTTGGAGTGACCTGAGTGCGTGTGTTATGTGGCGGATCCTAGCTCCCGATAGGCAGCTCACAGTCACCTTCTCCTTGTTCAACCTGGTAAGCGGGACATCAGTGTGTCTGACTATAGAGTCACCTATTACTAGTGTATCAGGCATGGTGTTTGGCCTTAAGGGCTGTGATTGATTGACACACTGATTTTTTGAAGTATGTGTTGCATGTGTTTTGTTTTGAAGTGGTGGATATTTGGATGTCTGCTTTGGGAGCCTCTGTTGTTTTGGTAAGTTTTTTATTAGAGCCTCCGAGTATGTCTTTGTGTTTTTATGTGTTTGGTCTGCAGTTGTGGTAGGTCTATGTGGGATTGGGTTTGTTGTGTGTGGTTACCATCTCCTCCTGTCTGGTCATGCCAGCCCTGAGTTGAGAGAGTTCAGCCTCCAGTTTGGCTATATAGTTTTATCTCTCACATGTATTTGTGTTTGTTGGGAGGAGGAGAGGGTTGTCTGTGTACATGAGACAATTGTAGCATTGTCTCAAGATACCCAGATTAACCAGCTGAACTGGAGAGGACGCCAGTAATCTACCACTCAACATGCTAGAACAGTTTAAGGGAGTGCTATGCCTTTAAGGGAAGTGGATATTTACAGGGGTGGTAGGTGGATGTAGTGCTTACTTAGTATGAGAGTGCTTACTTAGTAGAGAAGGTTTGAGAACAAGTGCTAGGCTTATAATATAGTGAATAGTCTGATTATACTAAGAGTAGAGCTTCCTTAAGGGAAAATTTGAAGAGCAGACTTGGCGGAGCCAGAAGAAGTTTAACCTTGTTTAACCGGCGTTTATGCGCACAACCGCTCAAAGCCGTGCAAACGCGAATTTTAAACAGGGAACTTCAAAAGAGCTAGAAATAGTCCAAAACAACCAATTACTACAGCTCGTGTGCTGAGGTCACTTCCTACAGGGACAGGTAGGCTGCTCAAGGCTCCTCACTCCCACTGGTGAGCAAAGAAACTTCCTTCTATCCAAGTAAGGTAATGGACAACATAGGAACTACACCACAGCCCAGAATACAGCAAAGCCTGTACACTGGTCTAAACTAGTTGAGGAGAGGCGGGAAAACAAGGATTATTTTTTTGTTTTTTTTGTTTTTAGATAGAAAACACACAGCTTTACAGAATGTAGGTGTAAATACCTCTTAGAACAAGAAATGTGGAGAAAGCCCAACAAAATGAGATACAAAGTTCCAGAATTAGGGACATATTGTAAGTACTGCTGTTATATAGTTAGCAGATTGCTAGATTAACAGGGTTTGTCTGGACATCCATTTTCTGCATGATTTGAAGTCTGACAGTGATATGTATGTGACATACCTCTCAACTGTCCAGATTTCTGCAGAATGTCCAGAGGTTTGCCTCTTATGTTTGAACTGTTACTCAAACAATTTATGTTTTTGACAAATCAGTAGGATAATGTGAGGATTGAAGTCACTAAATTATTACAGCCATTTGTGTTTCAGATTTCAAATCCTTCAGAAAAGCTATGTTACAGCAAACCCTGTAACACCAGCAACATTTTCAGTTTATAACACCATTATTTAAGATATGTCCCTATTATTGGCCCTCTGTCCCCCAAGTATGTCTTGTCCAGATGACTTGCAGTAAAAGGTTCAGAGGTATGGTATATCATAATTTAGTGACTTCACTCCTAATATCATTCCAGTGATTTAGCAGAATCCCAGAAATGTTATGAGGCTGTGGCAATAAATATGGTCCCACACCCTGGACATTTTGTGGAAATCTGTACAGTTGAGAGTTATGTATGTCTGGCCATTGTTAACAGACTGTCAAGATTGTGGAGCTGTGTAGTGTGTAAATGTTTGTTGGGCTGAATAGGGAAAGTGGCATATGTAAGTGTTATAGATCCTTTTCTATCTGACTGTGCATACTGCTACAGTTGCTGGTGGTTTATCAACTGTATATGCTGGTAGGGGCAGACTAAGAAATGCCCCATAACACCTCAGGATTCCAAGTACACTGTGACTTGGGGATGTATATGTAGGAGTAGTGTGTGACTGGCAATCAGAATATGTTTGTTCAAATAGTCATTATACTCTACAGGTCAGTTGGCTTACTGGTATGTTGCTGTGACTGTGGTGCAAATGGTTGTGGTAGACAATTTCTCACCAATACATGTTTTCCCTACAGTTACATATCTGTAGTGCATGACATATTTGCAAATGCATGAGTAATTTCCCAAAGCTGATTTGGGGTAGTGTTGTATTGGTCTGACTGTAGTTCAGAAGGTGCTGGGTGCAATGGTTGGCAGCTCTCAGTCTTATTTCCCTTCTGTTACATGACTGCAGTCATACCTCTCCACTGTCCAGATTTCTATAGACTGTCCAGATACATGGCTCATATTCATCTGTTCCCCATAACTGTTGTGGATTTCTGACAAATCACTGGGATGATGTGAGCATTGACATCACTAAATGATGACAATCATTTGTGTCTCAGATCTGAAATCTTTCAGAAAGTATATGTTAAAACAAATTGTGATATTCTAGCAACCTTCTAAGCTTATAACATCCATATTTCAAAAATGTCACTATTGTTTGGCCTTTATTCCCCCCACATTTTCAGGCTTTGTGCAGATGTCTTTTACTAAAAGGTTGAGTGTATATATACAAACACACACACACACACACACACACACACACACACACACACATGTATATATATATATATATATATATATATATATATATATATATATATATATATATATATATACATACACACACACACACACACACACACACACACACACACACACATATGTGTGTGTGTGTGTGTGTGTGTGTGTGTGTGTGTGTGTGTGTGTGTATATATATATATATATATATATATATATATATATATATATATATATATATATATATATATATATATATATATATATATATATATATGTATGTGTATATATATATATATATGTGTGTGTGTGTGTGTGTGTAGCTGCATCCTACACCTAACTCCAGGAAGAGCTAAACCCAAACATAAAACTACTGTTCAATTTTAGCCTTACTACAGGATATGTACCCAAAGAGTGGCGTACAGCAACAGTGGTCCCTCTCCACAAAGGTGGTGCCTCAACGGATCCTGGAAACTATTGCCCCATAAGCCTGACTAGCTTGGTCTGCAAAGCTATGGAAAGGATCATCATGGACCTCATAAATAAAGATATTGGGGACCTACAGACACTGGATCCTACCCAGTTTGGCTTTGTTAAGGGCAGATCCTGCCTCTTAAACCTGGTCGATTTCTTTGAAACAGTCACCAAGGCCATTGACGAGGGGAAGGTGGTCCACATAGCCTACCTGGACCTCGCAAAGCCTTCGATACAATACCCCAGTCGGGCATTATAGATAAGCTCACCAGCTTAAATATAAACCCTATGCCACTAGATGGGTTGCAAACTGGCTCAAGGACAGAACCCACATGGTTTAGAATTGCTGGAGCCATGTCAGACTCCAAACCAGTTGGTTAAGGGCGCTCACAAGGCTCAGTCCTGGGACCTCTCTGTCTCGGTATATATTTCTCGTGGTACAGGCCGACATCGATATGGGTTGTATGGACAAGTGGCTCTCTGAGCTCAGTCCTGGGACCTCTCTTGTTGATATATTTCTCGGTGGTACAGGCCGACCACGGAAGAGGCTGTGGCCCGAGCCAGGATTCGTGGCGTCTCTGGAAACTCAGTCTCTAGGACCTCTCTTGTTAGGTATATGTTTCGGTGGGTACAGGCCGTGCGGAAGGTTGACCAAGTCAGATGACTGCAAACTGGGCCATAATTAACTCTCCATCCGACACAAGCATCCTCCAAAAGGGCCTCATAGAAACAGACAACTGGTACCAGAGCCATGGCCTCAAGCTAAACGCCAAAAGTGTATAGTCATCCCTTTGGTAAAACAGTGCTCACAAATTACCACATAGGTGGTAATCCATTAAGTACAGAAGAAGTCATTAGGGACCTGGGGACCCAAGTTGATAGCAATCTCTCATTTGACAACCACGTGGCCAAAGTGGTTAGAAAACATTTTATATAGCCCACCTAATCATGAAGGATTCACATCTAGATCAGGGAGGTCATCGCACTTTCATCACATCCCTCATCAGGCCCATAATTGAGTACAATGCCCCTTTGGTATGTACCGCATCAGACACCTGCAGCAACTGGAAAGACCCCAAAGTACCTCACCAAGAGGATCAAAGGGCTCAAACAGGTGCCATATGCTGCCCGGTTAAAGAAACTCCAGCTCTACTCAGTGGCATACCATCTGCTCAGAGGCATCTGTGCTCGACGATAAAAGCCATGTCCAACCCAGAATTAATGGACATGCTGCACCTCAGAAAATCCAAATCCCATCGAGCTGCACGCTACGCGCTTGAGAGACTTGTACCTCAGCACTGAAATAAATAGGACATGCTGGAGGGACAGATTCATAACCCAGAGGCTCCCTTCACTCTGGAATAAAATCCCAGTCCAGGTTAGGCAGAGTCCCACAGTGACTCTCTTCAAGAGGAATCTTGATGAGTGGATGGGAGATCATAGGTTTACCCCGGCTATCACTTCTGTGTCACTGTTAGACAGAGGCACAGTATACTAACCTCAAAAAAAGGCATAGCAAAATTAATTTAAAATGGGTGGCTTAGCCAAACACACTCTGGCTAGGCTTATAAATGCCCTAGGGCAGATAGCCTAGTATGAACCTATGAACCTATGAACCTATGAGAGTGCTTACTTAGTAGAGAAGTTTTGAGAAAAAGTGCTAGGCTTATAATATAGTGAGTAGTCTGATTATACTAAGATTAGAGCTTCCTTAAGGGAAAATTTGAAGAGCAGACTTGGCGGAGCCAGAAGAAGTTTAACCTTGTTTAACGGCACAACCAGTGCTGCGCTATGCGCACACTCGCTCAAAAGCCGCAAATGCGAATTTTAAACAGGGAACTTCAAAAGAGCTAGAAATGGTCCAAAACAACCAATTACTACAGCTCTTGTGCTGAGGTCACTTCCTACGGGGTCAGGTAGGCTGCTCAAGGCTCCTCACTCCCACTGGTGAGCAAAGAAACTTCCTTCTATCCAAGTAAGGTAATGGACAGCAGGAATTACACCACTAGCAGCCCAGAATACAGCAAAGCCTGTAAACTGGTCTAAACTAGTTGAGAGGAGGAAAACAAGGATTATTTTTTTGTTTTTTTTTTTGTTTTTAGATAGAAAACACACAGCTTTACAGAATGTAGGTGTAAATACCTCTTAGAACAAGAAATGTGGAGAAAGCCCAACAAAATGAGATACAAAGTTCCAGAATTAAGGACATATTGTAAGTACTGCTGTTATATAGTTAGAAGATTGCTAGATTAACAGGGTTTGTCTGGACATCCATTTTCTGCATGATTTGAAGTCTGACAGTGATATGTATGTGACATACCTCTCAACTGTCCAGATTTCTGCAGAATGTCCAGAGGTTTGCCTCTTATGTTTGAACTGTTACTCAAACAATTTATGTTTTTGACAAATCAGTAGGATAATGTGATTATTGAAGTCACTAAATTATTATAGCCATTTGTGTTTCAGATTTCATATCCTTCAGAAAAGCTATGTTACAGCAAACCCTGTAACACCAGCAACATTTTCAGTTTATAACACCATTATTTAAGATATGTCCCTATTTTTGGCCCTCTGTCCCCCAAGTATGTCTTGTCCAGATGACTTGCAGTAAAAGGTTCAGAGGTATGGTATATCATTATTTAGTGACTTCACTCCTAATATCATTCCAGTGACTTAGCAGAATCCCAGAAATGTTATGAGGCTGTGGCAATAAATATGGTCCCACACCCTGGACATTTTGTGGAAATCTGTACAGTTGAGAGTTATGTATGTCTGGCCATTGTTAACAGACTGTCAAGATTGTGGAGCTGTGTAGTGTGTAAATGTTTGTTGGGCTGAATAGGGAAAGTGGCATATGTAAGTGTTATAGATCCTTTTCTATCTGACTGTGCATACTGCTACAGTTGCTGGTGGTTTATCAACTGTATATGCTGGTAGGGGCAGACTAAGAAATGCCCCATAACACCTCAGGATTCCAAGTACACTGTGACTTGGGGATGTATATGTAGGAGTAGTGTGTGACTGGCAATCA